>NW_027315823.1:17383727-17576227 GCF_026437365.1 Eucyclogobius newberryi
CTGGTTTTGATCCAAAGGGAGAATGTGTAACCGGCTGCTTGAGGCAGGGTCTTTGTGTAAAAAGGAGATAAGACCATTTAGTGCTAGGGATTTACTCAAGGACTATCTCCACCTGAATGACCCCTACCAAAGATCTGTGAAGGGCTTGGAGAAGGTCACCTGATCCCGTTCTTGTATCCTGCACTAATATCATTGTGCCCCATGTCCATGAAATGCTGATATATAACATGCTTATTAACCCAGCAGAACAGCTAATGGTTATCACTGACCAGTTCAATAGCAGCAGCTACCAAACTATTCCTTAGGCTTTGGAGCTCACCTTTCATTGTTTGACACAAAAAACTAGTGTATAAAACAAAGTGGCCATTGCGATCCACCTGGTCTGTGCTGAGGTGAGGAGGGGCCAGTAATAAAGATAGGAATGTGGCAAGAACTTCCAAGGGGATTATTTCAATAGGTTTTCCTTTGCTCTGTAACACCTGCGGGGATATCGCAATGGGTTTTCATGTTTCACTATGGCACTAATCTACTTTGGACCAGGTTCAGAACTGCTTATTATGAACAAAGACCTTGGGATATTCAGCACAAATAAAAAACAGTCCTTGATGGACAATGTGGGAAAATATCAAAACCTCCAAGCACTTGAAAAGTGGTACAAACATGATTCCGAGGAAGCCGTGGATTCATGGCTTGGGAACATAAATAACAGCAGACACTAGTGGAATGTGGGACAAGGAACCTGAGTTTTACTTTTACTGTACTTGAGATACTCATGGTTAGTACCAAGGTACCTAGATAAAACAGCTCGGTAAGTGGGTGTCAAAACTTGCATTTACATTTTGAGATCGTCGGCTTGACAACAAACAGCAACTCTCTTATTCTAAATCCATGTGGCATATTCTAATAATTGCTGAGTCAATAACTTTGCAAATGCTTTGACTTCAAACGCCTGCAAAAAGCCCAAGAACAATCAGCAATGTTTTAGATCAGAGATGAAAAGCTCTTGAGAAAACACTGATGTATTTCCCACATCAAAGATGAGCTATAGCATCAACACCACCCTGAAGACTCACACTGACCCACTGCAGCTTATTTTACACCAGGTGAATTTGCAGAGGCATCACAGCTGGGAATTAAGACAGACGTGACAATGAAATTGGAAGGCAAGGCCGAGATCATTTTCTCTCAAAAATGCAGCAGGAAGAGATATGTTTCCCAACAAACGAGAGTAAACCACAAGAGAGAAGTCCAGTCTCCAGTCTGAATGCACGAACAGACAATGGCCTGTTTGGTTGTATTTCATTAAAACTGAGTTAAACATGGGCCAATGTCAATGTGTGGTAAATACAGTCCAGATGCTCCGCAGCCTCCCTCATAATAAGCACATCTGCACAGCCTTTGCAGACAGAGCCATTCTGCACAGAAGTGTATTCCTCATCACAGGTGTGTCAGTGACTAGACACGATGAGGACATTAGTATGCGGCTGCACGTTTACAACGCACATGCCTCTGGCCCACATGGTTATTACTGTTGTTATAACAGAAATCTGACACATTCTGCCCCGCGACATGGCTCATTTATGAAATAAGAAAGGAACAGGCTTACCAAACGACATGGCCGAGGGTTTCCAAGGTCTTCATGATCCTCTGTGACAAAGCCCAGGCTCGGGCTGTGAGAAAACAATTTCTGCGGAAAACGACGCGGTAGTAGATGTACGAGAACAAACCAGGTTAATTCGCAAAAACCCAAAAGAAACCAGTGGTTTACGGACGTAGACTTTGCATCCCAATCATAATTCAGCTTCAGCTTCAGATTCAGCTTCAGCAGCAGCAGCGTCTGGGCCGCGGCGGAGCTCTGCGCATCTGAGCGGCTTCACTGAAGACTGAGACTCCTGCACCGGATGAGACTCCGTTTACTCCAGCAGCTCCTCCACTGTCACAACAACGCCCCTCCCAGATGTGCCTCCACCGAGACACCACCATAACACGGGCTAACTACACCTACACCTACTGCTGCCACGAGTGCTCCAGCAGCCATGAAAGATGTGTTTATTCAATCATTTACACATGCAGGGGCTGTCAGTCCCTCGTGCATAAGACCATAAGTCTGGGCCATAGGACGAGAGGCAATTTCACTTCCATTTCATTTGAATCATCTAAATGACATATGAAAGGCTGCATTGATACAAGTACCATTTTTAATATTTCAATATGAAACTGTTTTCTTTTTGCTGGTGTCTAACAAATAATATTATTATAAAATTTATATATTATATTACATATTTTAAACATAGGACAGACATTAATTAGGCAAACTCAATCAACTTTGGTTTCAAAAAGTCCAAAACATTTTATGAAAACAATACATTGAGAAATACAGTATTTATTTCAAACAATATAACTTTTATATTTAAATAGTTATAAAACATATGTTGATCCCAAAAGTTGGGATTAAATTTTACACATTTACTTGAGGACAAGATCTTAGCAAATACAATAAAGAACAATGGAAGCATTCATCAAATGATTTACTTACGTCTAGTACGGTTTCATATTAGCTTAAGTTATATTTACAATGAAATACATCGTTTCTTTTTAACTCTCAATTGGTCATTACCATGGAAATATTATCAAGAACTTTGTATTACTTGCAACACAAGGACAATGGGACATAACTCCTAGTTTTATTCATTTATGGAATATTTGCTACAAAAAAAATAAAAACAGGTACATTGTATTAACATGATTCATTATTAATTACTAGTTACGAGTATCTTAACAGTGGACCCCAATACACGAGCAAGTTTAACAAAGTTGAAAGAAATATAAATTAAATATGACATTAAGGAATTTGACAAATTTAGTGATAATGTTGAAATAAGACTCAATGATTCCTCAAGTAAAAGTGTTGATAAACCCACACTACACTGTCTCCAAAAACAAAGCACCCATTTGACATCACAGGTCACCAACTCAAGGAGATCTGACCAAAAAAAAAAGTGCTTGCATTTTATTGTCACAGCTCTGGGAATGCTGTCAAATTCCAATATCACAAAAATCTTAAACAAGGAAATGGTACAAAGTTCTACAAATCTTTAACTCACTCTCTATTGTCTTGACCTTCATTCACACAGCATTTTGCAGTTTCTACAAATTGTCTCCTTTTTTTTAATCAAGAACTCGCACGTGGGCACCCGCTCCAGTATTACTACGGGTCTGTTGAGTACAGCTTTGATTGGTGGTATGCCGTGGCATACGGTGTATTTGTCCATGTCCAAAAGTAGATTCACCACATGTGTGACAGAGTTCAGACGTGAGGGGTGGGCATCGTAAAGCGGGTGTATGGGCAGCAGTGGTTGTTTCTGCACGGAGATCATATAGTTAAAGTCTGTGTCAATCTGCACTGTGGTGTCTGCCATGATAGACCGCTTTGAACACTGCACGATGTGCATCTGAGGTCCCTCCACCATCATGGCATACCAAAAGATTGGCAGAGTAGTCAAGCGCAAAGAGTTCAGCAGTTTCATTAGATCGTGCTCAATATTCAGTTCTGGATCATCCGTCGTCAAACTGTAAATTTGTGTAATCTGAAGCAAACAGACAAAAAGCAAATGAGATAAGCAAATCTTTAACGTAATAATATAAACTAACTATTAACTTACAGTGGGATAGTCATCTTCTACTCGTGCTTGAACATTACTTAAGACGGATGATTTGCTCTCCATCTGGTTTGAAACAGGAGTGTCATTAAGAAGAATTGTTGGTTTTGCTATTTGATGCATTATGCATTTGTGTTCAATCATAAATAAACATACGTACAAAAGAAACAATCAGCTAAATTAGGGAACTTACCAAACTTAAGTTATCATCACTATTGTGGTAATCTCTGATGCCATTCTGCTCTTCATACAATGAATTATTTAACTGTTGAAGAAAAACAAAGTCTTCTTCATTTTTCAGTAATTATGTGTTGCGTGTAGATATTTTATGGCTGCTTACCTGCATAGATGATGTATGTTTTTGTAGGTTGTGTTTATGTGAGGTCTTGCTGCCGCTGGCGTCGTCAATGCTCCAGCTCTATAAATGGAGAGAGAAATTACACATCAAACCTTAATATACAGTTTCTAGGTTGTCAAGCTGATAATCAAATCAATAAGAATGCAGAATGACTCTTACTTTAAGTTTGCCAGATCATAAAACTAAGAACAGTTAGTTCGTTATCAACCGAATGATCTCTATGACATGATGCGTCCACAATATATGACTGCTAATGGCATCCCAAGTTAAACAAGTAAGAGTGCATGTCACAACCACTAGCTTTAACCCAACACAAGGATCTATATTGTTTTTCTGTCTTTGTATCAATGAACTACTCAACACCTGCCAGCTGTTTGCTGAGGATGCCATCACCTCTGTCTCAGCTAAGACTCCAGAGAAGGCTGCAGAACTGCTACACAAGCAACTGGACAGTGTCTCAGTGGTTAGAAGACAACGGTCTTTAAAATCATTCTATAAACAGTCTCCATGCGTTTCTTTTTACACCAAAAATACTTGAGGAAGTCAAATATCTTATGAGTCATTCTAGACATCCATTGAAATATGAAGCAAATTAAAAAAAGTCTATTGAGACTCATTTTAACTGCTTCCAGCTAATAACACCTCGTCTGTCCATTCACTCTGCCAAATTGTACTTCATGCACTACTCTGTATACTGTATCGGCCGTGAAAAGTGTAACCTTTAACAAACAGGCTTTAAATGTGATGGACAAAAAGCAGATGCCACAATTTTTTGTTTTACTCGTTCTAAAAATATAATTTTAAATGTGTAAATAATCTCTCCAGAGACCAAGTAACATGATTCAGAGGTGTAATCCCCCGGTGTCACCACAAGGGGCGCTGCAATCTGACAAGCTAAATGCAAGACCACTTTTGGACACGTTCGCTAAAAAAAGGCCCACAGATCTGGAACACTAAACCTGCCCAACTGAAAACTCTCACAGATATGAACCAGTTTAACTACAAACTGAAGCATTGGCTGAAATTAAAGGGAGTGTCTACAGAGCCGCGAAACTGCAATGTTATTTTGTGCCACGGCTCCTGAAACTGCTGAGCTATTAGACCACGCCGGGTTAGACCACGCCGGGTTAGACCACGCCGGGTTAGACCACGCCGGGTTAGACCACGCCGGGTTAGGATTAGGTCTTGGGGTTAGGATTAGGTCTTGGGGTTAGGATTAGTTCTTGGGGTTAGGGTCAGGGTTAGCCATGAGGCTATATGGCCGTGCTGCGGCTCCCGAAACTGCTGGGCTATTTGACTGCACCGCGGCTCTGCAGCCACGGCTGAAATTAAAATCAAGCCTGTGAACACTAAAGCCATTATAAATGTGTAATTTTGTAAATATGAAATGCGTCCTATTGCGCTGCATGTTGTAAGTATGCGATTGCTTTTATTGTCCGTTTTAATGTCAGGGACAAGTTACTATTTTACATGTGGCGATGCCCTCTGTTGTGTCCTTTTTAAATAAACTAGTAATAAATAAAATAGATGTATAAGACACTTGCCTGTTGATTGCCTTCATCCTCTTCATCTTCACTTTGTTCTGGCCCTCTTTTCCTCTTTCGACTGTAGGTGTGTTGGGGTTTTGGTCTGCCGATGATCGATACGCCTTCAGCCTCTCCCCCCGACTGAGAGGGAAGTAAGTGTCTCTACCCAGAAAAAGAAAAGAAATGTATTAATTATTTTTTTGATTAAAACAAAAAAAAGCATACAAGCACAAATTTATACCATTGCCTGCCTTTGACATTGCCGTAGTCGACACTTCTGTCTTTTTCTGTTATTGCCACCAAATTTGGGTTTGTCTATACAGAAATCACATGTGCCACAATCTTTGATGTAGAGACATGCTGGACATTCTCCACAGGAACGTCGTTTCCGCCTCTTGCGCTGAAAGTAAGCAACAATGAATCTGCATATTCATGTTACATGTTGTTATTGCATTGGCATTACAAAATGATCATTTCAATTTGTACTGATGTACATTAAGTGACACTTAATTCCCATAGGCCACTCAAGTTACAGTAATGTGGCTGTTTGTGACGGGAATGAGTTTGGCAGAAGAGTAAGTGTAAAAAAAAAAAAAAAACTACAAAAGCATGTGATTCGCTGTTAACAGGGAATCACATTCAACAAAAAAGGCAGCAACCAAAAGACTTCTAAAAAAACTCCACATTAAAACATTAGATGGCTCACAAAAGCGGCATAGTCTCTATGGTTTATGCTGTACATAAGGTCATGTTTGTTTGGAAGTTGCACACCTGTAACCAGTATACTCACCAGTGTTTTCCCAGAATCCTTCACACTTTCCCTGGTATGTCTTTTCTGCCTGCTCTACACTTTGACTACAAAATCTGTCTGAATGAATGAGTTACATGACAAAAGTCTGTCATACACACAGTGTGAAGAATGCCTTTTAAAAAATAAATAAGCTGACCACACGCTTCTATATGACGACTCATCTTTGTGACCCTGGCACAAAGGTGACTTTGTGGCACTTCCCTGCTTTCTCTGCACTACATGCTGATACAAAGTCAGCAAATAATGAATAAACATACAGGATGATAAAATTATGCTATTGCTATAGGAAACGAAAATAAACGAAAAACGAATAATACGAAAAATAAATTCGGGACCCAGAATCTAAAACGGCAAAATTCTTACATAATACTGTGGCATTTTCGTACTTTACCTTATTGTTAGTATAATTAATAGACTTCACAATGTAACACTCACATCGTCGTCATCGTCGTCTGTTGACGCCTCGTCATCCTCATCCGGTTCCAGAGGGGTGATCAAGTTCTCTGCATCACTACTTTTAACATGTAGATGCTATGAACAAATACAAAGACCGTGAGAGGATGAATTTACACAAAGAGGATAAATATGTATTTATTTTTGAAATACCTGGTAATAGGACATTTCTTGCTGTAAGATAAGATGTAAGATGTAAAAAGAACGGTTGACAGAATCAAATCTTGCTTTAGATACTTACAGTGCTATCTGGCGGGTCAGTTCTTGGCTTTGGCATTACAAAGCCTCCCGGGCCCTGGTAAAAAAACACAAGATTAAGCCTATGCAAGACTCATTTCACACATTTCATACATCTGTCTCAATTTACCTTGCGAATAGGACATAGACATTTACGTTTCCGACATGTTCGCTTACGAGAGTCAGGTGACCGCTCTTTACAGTTACTACACTGACCACAGTTCACTTTGTTGTGGCATCCGGCACATTGTCCACATGGAATCCACTGAAAATAAAAACATATACAAATAAAAAAACTATACAATTTTTAAAAATATAAATATATAAAAAGACATTTACCTTTCGAAAACGAATTAGTGGATGTTCTTTTGTCTTGAATGCTATTAAAATAACAAAACCGAAGTTAGAAGGCTGTATTTGTATGAAATGAAGTGTAGGTAATGTGTAATAATTGTGTCAAAATATTTAAAAGCTTGTAAGATAAAGTAAGTTAGTTGGCAGCTCATTTGTCAAATACACTGTAGCTGCCAGAGTAAAACCTTCGATTAATGCCATGCACCTTATGTATGCTTTTGTGAAATCCATATATAGAATTAAACACCTTTACTGGAAATGCACAGCTTATCAATCGTGCTATTAAAGTCTCTTGCCAATTTAACCCCGAGATCAAGTGTTCCAAAACTCAAATTTTGGTAGTTTGCCGTTCTTTGTTACTTCCATAAAATACTTGAATGATAAATGCTGTACAAACATACCCCAACATGACGGACAGAGCGGCCTTTTCCTCTGTTTATCATACCACGTTCCAGTAAATGTAAGACCACATCTAGAACAGACTCTTTGGACAAAATAAAATATTTTTTCAGTAACAGTACCAGGTCTTTCTGAAACATTAAATCAATAGTGGACTCACAGAATGCTGTCGTCAGGTCCAAATTCTCCATTGATGGAAGGAAAAGAGAGCGGTTTTGATGATGTGGGACCTGGAAGTTTAATTTTACCATCAGGCGGTTTCATTGTCTCATCTTTTGGTGATGAGGTTATGATTTCACTCTTGATTAGAAGTTTAGCTGGGATGTTTGTGGCAGGTGTTGCTTGATGGAAAGCTGCTGGTTTGGAACTCACAGTGGGAGTTAGTCTGTGGTGGGAGTCGGGTGTATTTGCTCCCTCTCCTCTCTCAACAAAACTGGAATCAGATGACGAATGCTCACGGGGCTTTCTCTAAAGAGCACAGGGGAAAATGAGGATCCATTAAACACGCTCAGTAACTTTAAATTAGCATCAACATTTATATAAACATTTACAAGGGTGAAAGAACTCTTCTCACCTTCCGTCTTTTTAATGTTAACGGTTGCAGACCATTTTTGCGGAAAACTCCTGATTTGAATTCAAAACTGCTTAAGTCGCGATTCAGCATAATAGCCAGTTCTATCCGACTACGGGCTCTTTCGCCTTGTGGGCTGTAAAACAAACGGTTTACAAAATATGATTAAGGCAGTGATGACAATATAACAAACTCTTACTCGTTCATATTATGAAGTCAACTATAACATTGAAAAACACTGGAAGATCAAGTTAAGTGTGCTGGTAGACTAAAACATAAACATACAAAAGACATTCAATGCACCACGTGAAGTAAAAGGGTATTACCTCATGTAATAAACATCACTTTGTCCAGATCTTGTACCACTCTGACGAATACATTCTTTCCGCTTCCATCCTTCCCCCAAAGATGGACAGTCTACCCATCCGTCCTCTGTGTTGTATACCTTGCGTCGAATTCTGAATGTAAAAATCGAATTAAAATCAATCTCAAAATGCAGCTTTTACATTTTAATCTGCTAGTTTTGTATGACTAAAACAAGCTTCATCAACAAACCGTTTTATTCTGGCCTTCTCACTGCCGGCCACACTGCCGCTTCTTTCACTTCCGCTTCTTTCCCCTGCTAGGCTTTCCTCATCTGGATCTTTAGGACCGAAGGCACGTTGCTCGGCAGAAAAATCAAAGCTATTGGCGTCGTCGTCGTAGTCATAGTCGTCGTCCTCCAATGGTTCAAACCAGTCTGTGGGCTCTTTAGTCTCCTCAGATTTCTCCTCCTCAGCCTCTGCTTTGGCGTCTGTAGAAGTGACCTGTGTGTCTGTCTCTGGGCAAGGTTCAACCTGTTCTTCAGCAGCATGTTCCTCTGCTTCTTGGGCGTCTGGGGCTTCATGGACCTGGCTCTTTGGTTGTTCTTCCTCCATCAATGCACAATGTTAATGCCACAGGGTTGTTCCAATATGAAAGAGTCAATAACACCGACCAGGCGTCCCATTTAAGAAGTCAGTGTCCCCAATGTCAGTCCTGCATCTTGCTTCAACCAACCCAGATTACCCGCAGAGGTTCGAGCGTGCATCGTATAACCTGGTAAATAAAACAGTTTAGGGACAAAAAAACACAATGAATGTCTTGGCAAAGATATAGAGCTAAATGCTAGGTGCAACGTTAGCTTCAAATAATTGACAGTTTTGTGTAATTGCAATAAACACAGATCTAAGCATGGGGGAAATCAAACAAAGGAAAATCACACCAAATGCATCGGCGTATTGGCCAGGGCAAAGAAACAATATTGTTGACAAAATGTGTGCACCACGCTTGCTTTTGCAGTTATAATGCATTAGCCGTGACTAGCCAGTTCGTCCATTCGTGCATGACCAGTCTAGGGATTAGCTGGCTTTATAAGACCTAAACACGGCTCTTCTTTTGTTACATATGGCGCAATTCACACAGCCCGCTTGCCCGAGAAGAACACAACCCTGAAAATACAGTTACTTACCTCCGACGTCTCAGAAACCTTACATTCCTGACAATACTTTGCAGGGTAGGCTAACGCGGCTAACGAGCTAGCACGCAATTAGCGGCGGTAACAGCGGAAGCGAAAGAGAAGCCCGTCTCACCAATCAGAATCGTCCGTGTGACGCGTGGGCCGCTCCGTCCCTTAAACTGTAAACACCGCCATCGTCAGACAGCACGCGTGATGAGGCAAACTAATAATACGATCAATGAAAAGGAAACCGCGCAATTTTCTCAACCGTGGAAAAAATAAGACTGAGGAGTGCCAAGCAGATCCAACACATTGATTCAGTGCAATGATCCAAAGGGACGAAGAGCCTCTGGTGCAGCCATGTGTGTTATCAAGGGCGGACTAGGCAAGTAAGAATAGTTATTGTCTACTAAAACCACTTTACTTTACTCCCAAACAACCCCAATAAACGTCTAATAATTCAACAAACACAAGGTCATGATCAGCTGCTGTTTATTTAATATGCCAAACATTAAATTCATGAAAATATATTACATCTAATCAATCGTTACAACTTGATAGCAATAGAAAAACATTAAAAAAAATATTGAATGGATATATTGTATCACTGCCACTCTATCTATCCTTATTACTGCGAAGATCAGTAGTCACAGGGTCGTGCTGGATGGTTTGGTGCAGCATTAAGGCGAGAAGTCCAGCTCGGTTGGTCATAGCAGTTCTGACATTCCTTTCCTGTTCAAAGAGTTCATCCAACTTGTACCACTGTGGAGAATTGGGGGGGAACACATTTTGTAAAAAAAATAATAATACTCAAAACAATTAAAAACAGAAACTATGTCTTACCACTCTGACGCGCTCCAAGTCTACTTCAGCTCTTCTCAGCTTTTCCCAGTTGTAATGCTTATTGCATTTTCTTTTTGAGACTCTGCAGTAATCTCCAGTTAGCTCAAATACATTTTTAACAAGAGGACAACCACACACCTCATCAACTGGCACCTAGACATTAAATATAAATGAATATATAAAACAAAACAAACACTTTTAATTTAATCTAAAATACCATTGGTTATTCCAGAGGTTCTCAACACGGGGGTCAGAAATTTATTTCAGGGGGTCTCCAGATGAAATGGAGAAACTGTGCCATTTATGTTTTTAACATAAAACAAAAACACGCACGCACACAAGAACTTGTACATATTGTAGAGGGAGGTCATCCAGACCCGAAGATAGCAGGAGGGTGATACAAAGCTTGATACCCTTCCAAATAAATATATCTAGGCCTATATCCTGACTATAAAATCAAAACATTAGACATAAGATACTTTTTCATTTTGCAGTTAAGCCTATATTTTATTTTGGGGGTCGCAAATGCAAACAACTGTGATTTTGGGGTTGAGAACCACTGGTTTTCGCTACACATCCTCTATTACCAACCTTGGGATCTCTCGAATGTTCTGGGCACAAAACCTGAAGCCGTTTGCAGTATGTCTTGCTTTGGGGATTGTACACGTCACAAAACAGTCTGGTAGCACTGCAATAGATATTACACAAATATTACAGTAACTATTTATGTATGTAACAAATTGTTGGGTTCCAGATTCATACCCTTCAATTCTTGTGGGATACATGGAACCAAAGGACGTCTGACTCTCATACTACAAGAGAATTGTTGACATACTTTTAGTAATAAGTTGAATATTTAGTCATTTTGTCATAATTAAGATGAGCAATTATTACTTACTTTTGCATAGCATCGTTCCATGTGTCTCAATGCCACTTTTGGATTTACTGGATGGCTACATGAAACACAGAATATTTGTAGGTCTGTATCTTCACTATCCCCTTCATTTACCTTTAAAAAAAATTAAATCATAATGTAAAATACAATAAAAACATTGAATAAATATTTTAGACACTATTGAAAAAGACAGTCTACCTCTTCATCTTGCTGCACGGCCTGCTGTTTAGCTTTGGCAATGATTCCTTCCAGTTCATGGAATCGGCGTTCCATTTCCGTGAGGCGCAGCCGAGCATTTTGCTGCTCTCTGCGGATACGCTCCAATTGCTTTTTGCCATGTTCCTCTGCAATACACGGGCTTTGCTGCCACTGCTGGATTCTCTGAGGCAGTATCTCATAAATCCGACTATACAGATAAGAAATATTTTAACATTTTGTACATCTATTGCTAATTGCTAAATTCTTGTGTATAGACCTAGGTAAACCCTTGTAAATGCTCTACTAAATACATAAAGATAAATAATTAGATAACTTCTAAATCCATATGAACTTATTGGTACTATTATTAAAAACAGTCCCACCGTTTCCCACTAGATGCCAGAAAAGTTTTTTTATTATTATTTTTTTTAATAAAAAGTATTTCAGTATTCAGAGAAAGACAAATTAAACTTACTTGGCAGCCAACTTCATGCCACAGTCCTCAGAGCAATATTTGGAGTTGAGTTTTGCTGACTCTACACAGTTAGGGCCAAGACACTGTCGCAGACCACCATTATCTCCTCTTTCTCCTCTTTCACTGTGTCTATTCCGGTCCTTATGCTTTTGTTTCTGCTTGTGTCGTCGTGACTCTTTCTAGAAACGGTCAAGAACACTGCTTGTTCCAAGAGTACAATTGTTTGACTGTCATAATAAGTCACACAAAAGTCCTACCTTCTTGTCAATTTTCTTTTCTCTTCTTTTAACGTGCTTGACTTTGACAGCTTTTTTACGCATCACTGGACTAAAAGGTGGTTCATCATCATCATCATCATCATCATCATCACTGGCCCATGCCTGAAGAAAATAAAGTCTTATGAAAATGCATTTTTTCACAAAAATATATATATTTTTGTAAAAATCTATTACCATGTTGTCATATTTTCCTGCTGATTTGTACTGTCGGTACAGATCAGCTTCACTGTCATAGTCATCAGAATAATGACGTCGTCTGTGATGGGAATTCTCTCTTCTTTCCCTCAATGACATTTCCTCCTCTTTCACACGCAGCATTTTCTAGTACAAAAGGTTTGACACAATTTTACACTCACAGTTCAACTCAGAATATAAAGACGTCACACGCATTTGTTTGAGTCTCACCCTGGCTCGCACTTCACACTGTCGAAACCTGCACTTCTGTCTGATTTTGTTTGGGCCCCCAAACTTCTTCATATCCTTGCAGAAGTCACACTGAGCACAGTCTTCTGTCCTCCGGCACGGCTCACATTCACCACACATACGCACAGATCGCTTTACCTGGATCATTTAAAGGCACTTTTAAAGCGTAATTATGTTTAAAAAAAAATTATCTGTAGCTTAAGTAAGCATTTATACATATATTTCAAGATACAAACTTTTGATCCTCGCCGTCTTTCCAGTCTATAGTCTGGAGTGCTTGGCGTGCTGTACTGTTTGTCCGATCTGTTGTCATAGTCTGTTTCCTTATCACGATTTTTCTTGGATCGGTACTTTATTTCTAATAAGGGGTTTTCTTCTGGTGGCAGAAAACACAATCCGTGCAATTTAATTACCGGTATATAAAATGTATTAACTTAATATAAACAGTTTTTGTATTCACCTCTGCATTTCATGCAATACCACTGGCGTATTGCTTTGGCTTGTTTTTCTGTTATGTTTATGCAGTGCCCATGGAACCATTCATTACAGTAATCGCATCCACTGTTAAAAGGAAAATACATGTAAGAAACATCAACATCAAATCTGCAAGGGATACAGCTATAAAACTTACATCATAAAACAATTAATGTCTGGTTTCCTGCAGATGCAGTACACCGGCGCATTCTCTCCTTCCTTATAGTTCCTTTGAGGCCCAGGACCATGCTCAATATCAGACATTTCACTGTCCTAAAACAAACAACATAATGTTCATACATTTGCGCATCAATGTCAATATCTTCAACCAAGAGTCACTCAAGCTCATAAAAGACATCTAATAGACAATGATTGGTATGCATAACTCTGAAGTTTTAAGTATCCCATTTCGCATTTAGCATGTAAAAGTGTAAGTGTTATCCTATGCATTGTGTTCAAGCTTTGTTTCCAAGTAAATAAAATATAACGTTAAATGGCTTGTTTATAATAGCTTATCATTATTATTTTACTCTCCAAAAGACTTTCAGGAAAAGCCGAGTATAGCAATATAACTTACACAAAACACGTTTACAGATAAATACATGGCAAAAACGTATATGTATATATGTATAATATATATATATATATATAAAGGCGAATCATGGACGTGGCTAACAAAACATTAGCCGTTTCAAGCTAAACACTTTCTGTGGCGACAATATCGTGCAGTCCCAAAGACTAATCTTAACGTGATACAAGTCTTACCATTGTTTGCAGAAGATGAATGCCTCAAAGGCAAGATAAAGAGCGTGTTTACTAAGAAGCAATGTTTTTGACTAGCGAGTTAGCAAAGCAACACGCTAACATGCTAACATGCTAACATAAGCTGAGTCTACTTCTACTGCAGGGAATCCTAGTCCACAGTTTACTACAGCGCCAGCACGCCACCTATGTGGCCCTGCTGGCTACTTTAAAAATGTGGAGCTCCACCGTGTGCACACACACACACACACACACACACACACACTCACACACAGGTGCATACACACACACACACACACACACACACACACTCACACACAGGTGCATACACACACACACACACACACACACTCACACACAGGTGCATACACACACACACACACACACACACTCACACACAGGTGCATACACACACACACACACACTCACAGGTGCATACACACACACACACACACACACACAGGTGCACACACACACTCAGACACACACAGACACACACACACAAACACACACAGGCGCACACACACACTCACAGACACACACAGGCGCACACACACACACATACACACAGGCGCACACTCACACAGGCGCACACACACACACACACACACACACAGAAGTCCTGCTGAGAGAAAGGCAGGTCTGACGATGCGGTTACACGTCCATTACTGAAAAGTGTTGGGTCACTGATGGACGATAGATCTGGTCTGTGGTTAAACCATCCTGAAGTGTCTGCTTTGAAATCCACTGGCTTCACTATGAGAAGTAAGTACAGATATTCACTTAAATTTGCGATAACGTATATCTAAAACAAACTAAATTCTGACAGGCTTGCTACAATATATTTTTCACAAACAAAAAACAATAACTCAAAATCAATCCACACTACTTGAAAAAATGCACAGATCTTATATCATTTACATCATTAAATACATGTTGTTCACAGAGTAAGTGTGACTTATAGATATGAATTATGAATGAATCAAAATCCATCAGAGCTGTGTGTATATCCTTTTGCATTGTATCTACGCTTCTGAAATGGAGATTAATAATAGATTAATTTCTCTGCCATTATCAAGATGTCAAGTAATCTCTTTTAGCGACAAACCACACACAAACTTATATAGATTAGTCCTCTGTGGTAAATGCAAGCAATAAATAACACTGTATCATAAAATTAAACTGAATACAAATATAATGTTTATTGTATTTAGAGATAAATGAAAAATGGAGTTGCAGCCCATAAAAGATGACGCTGAAATCCCTTCCGTTGACATAAAACATGAAGACAAGTCGGCCTCTGTGTTACCAGACAACACAGCAGAACAAACAGGTATGTGCAAGTGTTTTTAAACTACTGTAGCCATGTATTCCAGTGTTGCTTATACAGCCTTTAACAGGGCCTTAAAGGGGACATATAATGCTAAACTAACTTTAACGAGCTTTTTAACCTGGTTACAACAGTGTTCCTGATCAGTATCTCTGTCAAAGTTGCATTTTGAATGATTCATGCATGTTTGAGTAATCCTGTATTGTCCTGCATTAAAGGCTCAGAAAATATTTTCACCTACCCCCTATCCCCACCTACTTCCCTGTACTTACCGGTAGTTATGATTAATTGAAAAAAATAGACTCCCAGTGGTACATGTATAGTTCTAAAATGTCATGTAATCAAGTAAATGAAGGAAGTCATTGGACTTCTTTCTAATATGATAGTTCTATAATAAGTTGTTTTAGATCAATATTGCGCTCTACAATTTACAAAATATAAACCAATCAACTTATGTTTCAGTTCAATACTTAGTAAAAAAGCATGTCTTGTTTAAAGTCAAGAAAAAATTAAAAACATCAAAAAAAAATTCAAAACCTGATTCAAGTACTGCTTGTTGTAACGATACTGATGCATATCAAGTCTAATGTTTATTGCATTGAATGTAACATTTTCAAAAGATATAATAGAGGTACATTATTGTTTCTTTATTACAGATGTAAAATGTGACTTGTGTAACCCAGAGGGTGAAGTGACAATGGCCATATCATATACTGGTAGTAGTTTGTGCCCAGTTGAGAAAGAGCAGCCAAAGCCTCTTTATACACTCTTGCCTCCTCCATGTTGCACGATCCAACATGAACACACAAGCTTAGTGAGGAGTCAAGATAGTCTAAAAACAACAACGGTGCATTCAGAATCTCCAGATGAAGCAGGTATGCAATTGAAACGTTGTGTTCATATTGTCTTTACACGGCTATTCAGTTTTCTCTTTGACTTTTTTCCAAGGTTCCTGTGCTGCAGTGCTCCTGGCCTGCCTCTTCTGTCAGCCTCTGGATTGTTTGTTTGCCACAGTTAAAGGGTGTAGCGAGTGCATGTGTTGGTTTTGCTCAACGCTATGTGGCTGTGACCCTACTGTCCTGCAGCCCCTGCTGGACGTGAGCCACCACTGTGAGCTGTGTGCATGTTTGGGGGCTCGATGCTGCCTCTGCGACTGTCCCCTCTGTGACATCTGTCTTCAAGCAACTGAGTGTCTGGATCTCGCCATGGAAATTTCGCAAATGTTATACCACTAAAAATACAAACACATGAGTAAATATTCTCTTTTTTATTTATTCATTTGTTAAAAATCCTTTTAAAGTCAACTCAAGAGACAAGCCGCAAAACGTTTCTGGTAGGAACTTTTTCATTAACAGTCAATTTGTAACTAATGCATCTGCATCTGCAGAGAGGGAATATTTATGAATGAAGCTGGTAAAACAGTAGAATACAAGAGAAGCATTCCTTGGCTGAAGGTTTACCATTGTATAATATAAATTACACATTTTGCACAAATGCTCAGTGTGCATTTCCTCAGCTTAAAGAAGACAAATATACAATTAAAATGCAGCAAGATACAGTACAGAAAAATGTAAGTTTTAAACACATTCCTCTACTCAAAAAAGCTACGTGGCGCATTTGACTGGTAAATGTGACCTCTGTAGCTACATTTCTAATTAAAAAGTCGTTTGATTGCAGGTCACACAACAGATGCACATCATTTGACAAAATGAGGCTTGTGGTTGGCTTCAAATGATCATTTGATGTTATTGGAGATGCACAATTATAGTCTGTATAAAAAACTGTATTAAAAAGCCACATTGTGGATATAACATGCCATGGATCAATGAGAAAAACTCAACAATACATCGATTAGTCAGGAAATTAAATTCTTATGTTTATAAAAATATCTACTACAGTACTCGTGTGAATAGTTCACTGTATTTTAAATACTTGCATTCAACAATTTAAAATGAAAATAAAAATGTTTCTTGGTAGTTATAGTAGCTACTCCTGAAGATGTCCTGCTTTGGCTAAATAGCTGCAGCAAGTGATTTTCCACTGCTGTTAGGATTTCTTAAAGAATCATGCCACCTGGGTTGTTGTTTTTTTAGATAGAACAGAAAAAGCCTTATAAAATGCATAGAGTGTCATAAATAAGGTGCAATTGAATTGCCTAAAATAAAGCATTCTGAAGTAAATATTATAATTTAAACATTTCACTGTGTCAATTCACAGCCTTGTGCAGCTGCTGCTGTTTTGAACAGGCCCTTATTGCAGTTAGTGAAATCATGGCTCCAACATGCCATTGTTTAAATAAAACTCCCAATATCCCTCATTTACCATAATCTATGTTTTAGTAAATGCTATATCCATGCAAGTATTTAACAATACTTCTGAATACAATTTCATTAAAAATCTGTTCCAAAAGCGAACAAAAACATTTCAAAATATTTTTTGATAGAATATCTTAAGTTATTTTTACTCTAATAGAAGCATTTTTTTCTTATTTGAGAAAATACAGTTCCATAAACAGAACTTCTTGTCCTTTATCATTTGTTCTGACTTCATCACAAGTCCTCATCCATATCAAAGCTGCTTCTGCGGCTGCTCGTTTTGGAAGCCCCGGGGGATAAAGGAGAGAAGAGAGCCTCTACTCCCGTTTCAGGAGACAGAGTGCAACCATCGTCCATTAGAATGTCTCCTAATCCTACATCAGGATAGAGCCCAGAGGCAGAGGCGTCGTCCAGTTCTGCAAAGCTCAAGCTGCCCAGGTCAAGGGGGCTACTGAGAGTGACACCAGCGGGAGAGTCTGAGGAGGGCGGGGACAAGAAGGAGGCAGGGAGTTGCTGTCCAATAGCAACATGGTCCAGGAGGTTGTGAGCACTGACTCCTGCAGCAGCCAAATGTGCAGACTGGCTGCTCTGTTGGAGCGAGTGGTCAGTGGTGAGACCAGAGGACATAGAGGTGCCAGGGGGAAGACCATGAAGCCGTGCCTGCATTTCCAGTTCCTTTGAAATTTGAAAAAAACTGTTGTTACACTGACAAAACCGATTTTCTTCTTTAAAAAAAGTATATATATAACAAAGTATATTAGTGTGGGTGAAAAGTATACATCTAAAAAAAAGTATTATATAAATCCAGATGACAAGATTAGAGCATCAAAATGTGCTAAACATAGGACTGTAAAATGAAATGAAATATTATTTTAAACCCTTGTTTTAATATTTTTTTTAAAGTGTTATAATAGACAATGTGTATAATAGTGTATAATAGACAATATACTTCATATTCCTATTCATGCTCAACACAAATGTGATTTGAAGTCTAAAGGTGGTTCATATCCAGATGGCATTAAAAACATGAAAGACCAGACAATTACCTATAATACAAATGCAATAAATAATCAAACCTGGATGCGTAAAAGTAGTGTGTGGTTTGATTGTTCTAATTTCTTCTGACGTGTTTCAATATCTTTGGCTCTCTGTTGCTCCTTCTGCATCTTCCTTATGTAGTCCACAGATGCCTTGAGGATAGTGCCCTTATTCCACCGCATTTCTCTGTGATACAGCGTTTACACAAACATTTTTTACAAATATTTATTTTACTTTACTAATAACATTGTCATAACTTACGGGTCATTTGACTTGGGTATTAGCGCTCCCAGCTCCTTTATCCGGTCATTAATATTGAATCTTCGTCTTCTTTCAACTGTAGAACAGGCAAAGAATTTTATTTTGTTTGATATAGAGCCAAACGTAACATTGAGGTGACTTACTGAGGTTATGGTTGTCTTTTTTCTGCCTTTCTTTAAGTAGCACTTTCGTATCTACCTCTGAAAGAATACAATTGTTAGAAACTAGGTCCAACATACGACAACTCTTTAAATACATTTCCTGTAAATATGGAAATACTGGCAGAGTAACACAGCTGTTAGCGTGACAACAATGAAATAATTAGAGTGTTTTACCATTTTTTTTCTTTAAACAAACCTGTGATTTCCCTTTTGATATTTGGAAGATCAGCGGGACATGAGTTGCTGACAGCGAGTGTTGGTGCAGTCATTCCAGGGCTATGATAAACATCCAATAAGTTTCCAGGGAGCTGTGAAAAACATAAAATAATATTCAGTAGTAAAGCAACTTGCAAAAATGTAAGAGTTCTTCCTCATTCTTATCAGAAAGTGACAGCAACCAGTTCCTCCAGTGCAAGTTTCTCTTTCAATATTTTACCATTAAGTCAGTTGAGGACAGATTCTCATTTACAATGAGCAGCACAAAGAGCTTAAGCATTTCCTTGAACATCCTTAGTGCATAGTAACAAGACAAAGTACAACAAATGAACAACACCAAACATATTTACCTGACTGTGAATCTTTTTCTTTTCCTCCAATAACATGACCATAATTCTCATGTTTTGTTTTAAGGCTAAAATGTTAATCTGCTGTTGGAACCCAACATTAGGTTGTTATCCTGTCAGCTCTACAAAGGCTTATGTGAACAGTTCTCTTACGCCTCCCTGATCATCAGATAAGGGCCTCCCACACCCCACCCAGGCAGCACTTCTGCAACGACTGGTAGTGCAGTGCCAAAAGTACATGTTTACCTCTATGACACCTGAATTTCACACTGAAAAGACACAGTCCATTCATAGAAAGCATTGCTGTTTGGCCTATTTGGAAACCAAAGTGTTACAAATAATAAAAAGACAAATAACAAAAACAAAACTGTAATCAGGTGTTTGTTCTTACTGTGCAAGGCAATTGAAGTCCCGAGTCAATCAACGTAATGATATCATCATTGAAACTGGATTCAAGACTAATGATATCATCAATCACATCGTCAATCTAGAATAAAGACAAATACAAGGACTCTGTGTCAAACTCACAAAGCAGTTGTCAATGTGAGGATGGCATTTTTCACTATATTTATCAATAAATGTATTGATAATACTAGGATGAAAATAAATTGACAATTAGATAAGGGCGGTTGAAAGAGGGGTGCAGTATTTAACAAGCTATTGTGACACTAGGCCAACAAGACTATGACAAAAGGCATGCACATTCACAGCAAGGCAAATTGGGGAAAAGCAAATAGAAAGTAATTAGGTAAGATGTGAGCAAAATCTTCTGAATTACTCAAGACTACAGGGTTGACTTGGCACGATTGTGTAATCTCCTGAAGCAGCAAATTAAACCAAAAGCAGACTAGTTAAACCACCAGTGTCAACTCAGGACTTTCCCTTACTTCCTCTTTGTGGGAGCTGATGTTGAGCAGAGCCATGGGACTGTTGGGGGCACTACTGGCAGTGGGAGCAACTTCAGGAGCAGAGCTGGACTGAGGCCCCGGAGAGACACCCAGCGTCTGAGAAACTGCATTATTGCCCAGCGTGGTGGACAAGTACTGCTTCACCTGCTGCCTCTGCGCCTGCTGGATGTGATACTTTGTGGGGTTTTCCAAGTGGGTTTGCACCTGTGATTAGAAACAGCTCAAACATCAATGCACAATATTCACTACTGAAACCAATATTAAAAACCTGTAACATAAAAACATGTTAACGTACTTTTAGCACCTCCACAGGCACCTGAGCTGGTGGGGGACGAGCCGCAGTAGGGGGGAGAGTGACGGAGATGGCCGGAGTGCAGTCAGAGGGCCGCAGATGGGACACAGACGCCTGCTGCTGGGCCTCTCGCCTCTCCTGCTCCTGGGCCTGCTCCCGCATCAGCTGCTGCCGTAGCAACACCCGCGACGACATGGCTTGTTTAACTTGGCGGATCTATGAATGAAACTAAAGAGGTTTGTGATTACCGTAGAGTAAATGGACATAGTTAAATTCGTTTAAAATGTCTTATTTAATAAAACACAGGAGTATACATTTCAGAATAATCCACTTTGCTCTATATTTTGAGTATAGTTTAATATACTTTGCTTGCGTTCTTATTATTATTATTATTACACAAAACATGTGTATTATTTAATATATTTGAAAATGTGTAAAATAGTCAAATTGATAAGGAAATTATCGACGACTGAGAGTGCACAAACTTTTACATTTTCAGATTCTCTCATCCTGTGGAACCCAGTATGGTCAGTCAAATATGCTCAAGCTAATTGAACTTGGTAAAGGTGTTTGACCAAAATAGATATTAATATGCTCCTTGTCTATTTAAGATCTAGGCATTCTCAAATGTGGGTCTGTATTCAATGTTATACTTGTTTTTGCAAGACCTAACCATAACCAAATACATAAGCTTGCATACCAACATTTAAAATAGTAGCAAGAAAAATCAAGATGTAAAAACTGAGCTCTGGCATGATTGGTCTGGGGAGGGTTTAGTGGAGGCAAGTAAGCAGGCTTCATGTGGTAAAGATAGTTTCACATCCACAGTCTAGGGTAATTGTCTTGTGGTATTACAGAAGTGTTTTTACAGACTATATGGGGACAAAGTCTGTTAAAGATGATTACTTTGTTATACAGTTTCGCTGTGGACGCGTGAGCTCTGCGTGGGAGTTTCTACTCTGTATCAAATGTCCCCTTTGCTCAGATTGATGAAGGATATGAAACACAGGCAGGCCAACAGCAAAGACATTAACGTGTCATTAGTATAGTATGATCAGCCGGACCAGTTATTTTGTGTTACTTAAATTACAGCGCATACTCACGTGCCAAAACAATCTCAAATACGAACACATTCAACATTATACCTTGTATGTAAAGTTACAGTATTGTGATCACTGGTTTGTTTGCGCACAGATGGAGAGTTAATCATAGCCACAGTGAGGAGTGGTCAGCAGTCGCCACTACACACTTGACAGTTCCAAGGCCCACAACGGCGCGCAAAGCTACACAACACACTCAGTTCCGTGTAATATTCAGAAGTTACGCAACTTTAAAAGAAAACATTATGTAAACACTGAAATATTATTTGATACATACAAAAAAAGAGGAAGTAAAAGTAGCCATTTTCCCAACTAGCAAGTGACATACCATAACGTTAAATGCTAACGCTAACGCTAAATTGTTATATAATTTCATACAATGACCGGAGTAACGTCAGCCAGCAAATCCCCTCAGTGTTTACGTCCCGTTGACATGGTCAGTCATTTGTAGCGCACACTTGAGCTTGAACAGTCGCCTCGAGCTGTTGTTTACTATATAAAGTGAAGTCTGACAGCGGAGGTCACGCAGCGACGTCACCCGGAAATGATCGAGCCTGGCTATGGCTGTAATCATTACAGCCAAGCCCCCGGAAGCCAAAATGGCCGCCATTGAAACCTATGGAGCTGCTCATTGGCGCATGGTCAATAGATCATATTATATTATATTATAATAGATCCATGCGCATGGTTCCAAAAAAGTTTTTTAGTTCCGCATTACTTCCTGAATACTGTCTCATTTACGCCCACTTTTGTGACGTCATCGACATAAGGCTTTGGCGGGAGGGCGCACGTCACAGCAGCGTGAAAGACTGAGAACAGTCAAGCACTGGAAGTCAAGGCACTGGAAGAAGAACTTTTAGGACTACGACAAAGTCTAAGGAATAAAGTCTGGCGGTAATGCAACACTCGGATGTCAACCGCCATAAAACAACAACAACAACAACAACAGTCAACACGGACTTTTGGAATGATTCGGCTTGAAATAGTCTGTTTACGTAACGTATAATGATGGATTGTTATATCCATCTATAAATATACATGTATCATGTTGTAAAGGTCTGATATTTAAGAGAATTATAAAGAAGTGTTAAGATAAAAAGTCTGGTTTAATGACAATAAATTACATTTAGAGGTGTAATAACGTCCTCATTTTCTGTAGTTTTTGGTTTGGGTATATATTTTGTTATTAACTTGAAGAAATATAAAATATAATCATCAATTCTGTTACATAATTGAGTTAAGCAGTATTTAATATATTCACTTTTTCCTTTTGTGTCGTTTTTGTGTCATGTCAATCTTTAATAAATACAAAACACATTTGTTTATTAATGTATTTAATAAGAATAATGAACATGAATGAACTTGTTCAATAAATGCAAATCTGATTATAACTACAAATGATAAATTGATTTTAGCCACAGTTTTAGTTGAGTTTTAAAGCTACAATGTGGGAGTCTCTTATTAAAGAGTTTTGGAGTCTGTGTACTGTTCATTATTATTATCATCATTAATAGAATCAGAAAAGGTTTATTGCCATTGTCAAAGAACAGAATTCACAAACAGTGGAACTTGCTTTGGTGATTCAGTGCAACATAAAAATAGTAACAATGATAAAACAACCTGTATAAGTCAAATAGAACATACTGAATAAGATAAGATATTCCTTTATTGTCCACACATGAGGAAATTTTGTTGTTGCAACACAGTAGATACAGAGGAAAAGGACAGAAAACTTATAGGAAGTTTAAAAAACACTCTTAATAGATCGATCTTAATAGAAGAACTCTTATAAACAAAAACTCCTATGGACAGAACCTCTCATTTCTTAATAAGGAATGGAGGGGGAAAATAGAGATAAAAATAAAATAAAAACAGCTAGCATAAGACAAGATAATACTAATAATAATGGTAAAATAAACACTCTTTTTACATCAGTTATATGCACATGAATGTGACATTATTGCGTTAAATACTGAATATCTCAGTATTTAACAAGACTTTGTTTCCATGGCTACGCAGTCTTCTGATGAAAAGGACTTCAGTAAACTCCTCCGTTCAGCTCCATCGTTTGACTGAGGGACAAACAGAACATGTCACAGCTTTAGATTATACAAGTCATAGAACATACACTTCATATGTATTAGATTTATACAAGTCACATAACATACACTTCATATGTATTAGATTATACAAGTCATATAACATACACTTCACATGTTTGTCCTGAAGCTGTTTTATAGACACATGTGACACAGCAGTGTCTCTTTTGAAGAACAATTATCATTTAGTTTTTTTGGTCATAACAAAACAGACATTTTATAAATTCAAAGTACTGATTCTACACTGTTTACTTTTAGTCGAGGCACAAGTTAATATTAACATACCTTTTGCTTTTGGAGTCGTCAGGAGTTTACGTGAGATGACTCTGTGTCTGCAGTGATCAGGTCTGCAGTGACCTGTAGAGCTCTGGACAGCACAGACAGACCAAACTCACTGGTCAGCACTGAAGATGAGAAAGATACTCATTAGAAAATTGATATATTATGCACATTTAACAGAGAAAAGCTGGAATATGTTATTGACAGTTTTCCATTTCGCTCTGTAACACAAAAGTTCCTCTTTTCACATACATTTTTAAAGCTAGAACCAAAAGTAATTTACTTTTGCATAAGTTTAAACCTTAGAAGTTAGAACATAACTGACATGTTTGCTAAATCTCTACATATTCCATGGCAGTAAATCCATGACATTCCTATAGAAAACAAGCGTGTGCTTTGCTGTTTAAACACTTCATTATGAAATATGTAATAAAACCTCAAATGTCGTCTTATCAGCCCTGTGAGAACACGACTGTCACTTTTAAATACGTTTACATTTATATATGTAAGATGTGACCCATTTCAGCAGGTTGTATTTTAATTATTTGTAGTTTTTGATTGCACATCATACAAACATCACTTTATTTCCCCTTCTTTCTCTAGTTTTCCTTCATCTGTGCTTAACCTTTTGTCTCTTAGAACATTTAGTAGGAGAAATAATGAGTTATTTATTTGCAGAAGTCATGAGCCATCACGACGTGTCGTTCCAATGCATCTTTGTGTAGCTAAACGTTAGCTTGTGTTAGTTTGTGTTAACTTGTGTTAACTGTGTAATCGTTGTTTTACACTTCACATGGAACGATGTGTGAAACGTGACGAATGACATACAAACACAACTTACGTGTATCGTGGTCTCGTCTGGTCACATTCTTCTGCTTGTGTTCAGTTTCCGTCACATGTTCTCCGGAGGCTCGTTCATGAGGGTTACGTGCGCGCTCGGTGCGCGTACACCGTTCTCCGGGAGGTTAAAAATGTATTTTTAAAGTATTTTAGAAACAGTCAAAGAGTGAAATTCCTTCTATTTTATTTTTAGACTACAAACAATTTAGCATGTTTGGTAATTTTAGAGGCCGAACTCTTGAAATGGTCCGACCAAAAGGCTGCATTCTACGGAGTGGCCACTACTCAATTTGGAGCCAGAGGCAGAGGGGGCGTACCCTATCCAGAGAATATAATACATCCATGCTGTAAAAATTGGCTATGATCCATGGGCAGGGCAGTTACCTAGAACTATGAGCTCTTAAAACACGGTCAACTTCAATACATTTGATGTATAAAACAAGTTTTTGACATATCAAAGAGTATTTAATATGTAGTTCTACCCTGTGAAGGC
This sequence comes from Eucyclogobius newberryi, assembly GCF_026437365.1. Classification (NCBI taxonomy): domain Eukaryota; kingdom Metazoa; phylum Chordata; class Actinopteri; order Gobiiformes; family Gobiidae; genus Eucyclogobius; species Eucyclogobius newberryi. Next base: position 17,409,600 of record NW_027315823.1, read on the forward strand.
TCACTGATTCAAATCCAAGAAAGAAAAAAAAACAACCAACAAAAGTTTATTATTAATTTAATTGGAAGTGTCAAAAAAAGTTCATGGCCGAAGTTAAACTGTCTGAAAGCTTCACTGAAATTTTATCTAAAAATAAGAAAAACATTGACAAAATTAGTTTAGAAAACAATGCTCAATTGATTATTGGACACAATGTAAAAACTTAAAAAAAAAAAATATACCAACCAGCTCTTTTCTGTTGCTTTTTCCTCTTCTTGTTTGCAGCCATAAGAGCCTGGCCTTGTTGCAAAGGATCCATACCCAAAATATCTTTCAAATCGGGGTATTTGAAGGCACATGCAGGCAAAACATGTTTTGATTTTTGAGATTTGAACTCCACAGTCATTGGCCCAAACTTAAAAACAAAACACATTATTTATATTTATTTATATATATATATATATATATATATATATATATATATATATATATATAAAATCATAATTATAATGAGATGTATGAGATGATATATAATGAACAAACTCACCTCTGGGTCTTTGTCATCCTCCATAGATTCCGTTTCATCTTTGAACTCAGCCTCTGCTACACTTATTTCTTCTTCCATTTCTCGATTGAGAGTTGCTTCACTCAGCTCGCCCTGGGTCATCCCGGAAGATTCAATGCAAAATCCCATTTGGGAATCTTCATTAATTGATTCTGAAACCAAAAAAATATAAGCAACCAAACAATAATTAAAGCCCACACCAGTAATTGCTAATATAATGGGGGATCAACTGAGGCTAGATCACAAAGACAATGAGGCATTTCATTATAAACTGGATATAAAACTGGATATCTACATAAGCAACACGTGGCCTTTGCATGTATGTGATGCACTACAGTCCTTGAAATAGTTCAAATAAATATGACAGATAGGCACTGAAAATACAGTCATTGCCAAGACCAACTGACAGAGCAGATGGGGATCCTTTGTGTGTATTGTGTATTGTATATACAACGTGTAAGACCTCACATCTGGCTAGCCAGGCTCATTTCATAGAGACATGGCTGACATTTGTAGGCTGTGAATACTCTTTACTTCAGCAGCCCATTGAACTCAATCATGCATAGACATCTCTCTTGTTTCATACCAGCAAGAACTTCTTGAGTTCCTTTCTCCAACTCATCCCAGTCGAAGGCTTTCCCCATTTCTGACACAATCTCTGCACTGACATGAGTAGGAAGAGTATGCGTCTCTGGAGGGTGGGTGAAGAAGCTTATTCTTCCACTTAAAAATACAATAATGACTCATTAATATAAAATAATTTCTAATAATATGTATCATTAAACCCCACTGACCCAGTCCAATCCATTAATACACCCTTTGCAGCTTTGTCAGTATCAGGCAGTCCTCCTTTTCTTAGTTTGCCTTGACGCCGAGCAAGTAGTGCCAAAAACTCCAAAGCTGTGTGGAAGTCTGGGACTCCATAATGTTGCATAATCTGTAAACAAAGTTTAAATAAATAAATCACAACCGTATGCAACTCTCACATATTTCTTTTAATAATAATAATAATAATAATAATAATAATAATAATAATAATAATAATAATAATAATATTATTATTATTATTATTATAGTCATAATCTGCTTCCCTGATGAAAAAGAGGTCTTGATCTCATGGGTTCTTACATGGTTAAATAAAAGGTTAATAAAATAAACAAACCAGTTACATAATGCGTCTTTTACAATGCATTTAATGTAGGCACCCATCTTTGCCTCCTTGGTGGGCTTTTTAGGAAGTGGCTTAGAAGACTGACTTACTTGATCTTTATTACAGCGTCTGAGGATGGCTTCAACTGGTGGAAGAGGATCCACCAGCTGTTCGATTTTCACACAATTACGAAGAATCATTGCAGCATCTGATGTTGATACTGCCATGACAATGCCAGGGCAATCTAAGAGTTTAATGTGCTTATCCAAATGCACTTCTTGAAGGCACCTGGAATAAAACAGAGCACAGTGCTGTGAGTGCCCATAAGGGAATAGTGCCGTTACAATACAAGAAACCCTAGTGAATTGATATGAAAAAAACACATTGCACCTCAAATAGCTAAACATATATGTTCTAATAGATGTTTATCGAGGCTTTGGTTAAATATAAATGATACCACTTACTTGGTGACACCAGGAGTAGCTCCCACATTGCATGCTCGAGCCCGTTTTAAACTGTTGATTAAACTGCTTTTTCCCACATTAGGAAAACCTGAAACCAAACTGAGATTATGCCTTTATGTGAACAAATAAGCTTAAAAATGTAGGGCTATGTTACTTACCAACCACACCAACAGTGATGGCAGTCTTTATGTCCAAGTTGCGACAGTAATTGCCAAGAAGTTTCATTAAGCAGTCTGCACCGACACAAGCACTGCTGCTGAGAAGCTCTTGGGTGGCTTGGGTCACTGAAACATTACTACGTTTCTGATAAAAAAAACAAAAAACAAATAAAAAAAAATCACATTTTATGTTATTGGTACCGTATTTCAAAATCCTGCAATTTTTTCCTATACTGTTCACAACATAAGCCGATTGTGCGAAATGTGGTTATATAAAAAAAAAAAAAGAGTAAGAATATGAGCAAGTAGTAAATGTAATTAGGAAGTGTAAAATGTTTACCAAATTCTTATTCTGCTGCTGTGTGGATGCTTTGAATGCCACAGTAGGGAATTCATTACGAAGATACTTAATCCATTTTTCAACAATCTCCTTGGACACCAAATCTAGAACCATATAATATGCACATTAGAAAGTGATTTTTCTGAGAACTCGTATTAGGATGGTCTTTTATTTTTAAAAACATACAAACCAATTTTATTTAGAACCAATACTATCTTCTTGTTGGTTCCACTTTGAATGACTGCTTGTTCCACTTGGGGACATCTGCATCCAAGTGGGTCACGCACATCCAACACCTCCAAAATAACATCTGAAGCCTCAACAACCTTAAGCCACGATAAAACAAGTTAGGGAACAAATACAAGATTTGTATCACAAAAAATAAATCAAGATTAAATGCACTAAACAAGTACAATTTCCATCCGAGTTTAATTAAAGTATTAGTAAACATACCTTTTTGAACTCTCTGTAATATGCCTTCCGTGAGTTTTCATTTTCAAAATGAACATTCTTTTCTAAACTCTGCATTTCTGCTTCCTGTGTGCAACCAAACAAAATTTAATTATATCTGGACAATTATTTCTGAGAGAAAATATTTTTATGCTTTACCAACCCTCAGATCAAAGTCTTTCTGTCGCTGAAAAATATCACTCTGGAAGGTTTGCAAATTCCTTCTCTTCATCAACTCTCGTTCTCTGGATAGTTTCTGTTTCTCTTGGAGGTCATGAAGCTAATACAGGATTCAAAAGTTAGTTTAAAAAAAAAAAAACAATATTAAAATGCAACAGTTAATTACCCTTTGCCTCCGAATTTCTTCAGGATTTTGGTGGTCTTTAACAAGCTGCAGAGACGCTTGCTCTGTAGCTTTTGTTTGGCCTGAAGAACCACTCTTTCGTCCAGCTTTGCTTTGCTTTGTTAGGGAGGTCTGATAAAGAGAACAGTGGTGATTTACAATAAGGCACAATGCGGAGCAATACTCAGCTTTACTCAAAATGTAATAATATAGAATAGGTGCATCAGCATTTGGCTTGAAAAGTGTTCAAGCCCAGCAAGATTTCTTTGAGTAGGCTAATTTATTATGTTCAATTCAGTGTATGACCAGTGGGCGTTGTTTTAGTCAATATTGCTTGCACCTACTGTCTCGAAAGAGTTATTGTTATGCCTGGAATACCCCACAGTATGGCATTAAAGTTACAAATCTCAATGTGACGACACTACCAAGCTACGTTAAAGATCAGATCTGTGTAGACGCAAACAGAATCACAGTCAGAATGTATGTTTTTCTGATTAAATTATAGATACTGTGGAACATTCCAGGTAAAGCAGGTGGCGGACCCTCCACTAAACGTTACACTATACACATTTAAATCCCAGCTATAGCGAGTACAGCGACAACACTGGTCAAGACTGCGGGATTACCTTAGATTTTGCGAGAAACCCCAGCCGCTTGCCCCGTTTTTGCTCTAAAACAGTCAAGAAACACACAAATCAGACCGACAGTTTACCTCGAGCGTGTGTTAAATGAGATGAATACGTACTCGCTTTAGACATGATTTCAGAGGGTTCGGGCCATGGATCTATGATATTATCGGTTCGGGCACTTCGGGTTTCACGTGCACAGAAGGGCGCATGCGCACCAAAATAATGCTTCTGCTTCCTATTCTTCTTCTTCTTCTTCTAATACTGTTGGCACACAACTAAAGGCTCATTACCGCCCCCGTCCGGTATGGAGTGTTGATCAGAAGGGCCCCATGGATCTATTGTATTATCGGAAGGCCCCGGCAGTACTTAAATCCTCCCTATCAACCCTGTTGGATGTGACCCTCTTTCTTTCTTTCTTTCTTTCTTTCTTTGAGTGATTTCTGTAATAGAGCATGGATTTAACAATAGATCCATGGGCTATACGCAGGAAAGCGCAATGCTGCCACCCACAGGTTAAACTACTTATTACTAGATAACGCTTAAATTCTTGAAGAGGTAAGTGAAGAGCTCTGTAAATAGAACGAGAAGCAACCGATTCCGAGAACATATTTCAACACTGTTTCCAGCTGTCCCACATTGCCCCAGTCAGACTCTTGTTAATAACTTGATATTTTTGGTTGGATAATGAGAGTCTGTTATTCCTGATCGAAAGCTCTGCAGAGAACATATAGGCTATTACTCAATAATGTAATTGAAATTAATAATGATTACTATATGAACCCCAAACCCTGCTTGCTCTGAGCCTGGGTCTGCTTTGACCCGACTGTGGATATATAAAACATGTTCTTTCTGTTAGCAGTAATACATTCACTAACTTGTTGGCTGACACGACTATCCAGCCGTAGAAAGTTCAACTTCAGGTTCAGGCATCCTCCAAAATGGAATACAGCAGCAATCCCCAACCTGTTTCCTCGCAAGGATTTCAGGGACCTTTCAAAACTTTAAAAATATCTTATTACTCATTTTTGCTGTTTATTAGATTAATTGGCTCGCTATTTTCATGGCAAAACACATAAAGAATACAGGGGCATAGCAATAGAATAGCACGCCTGGTGTTTTGGGACCCCTGGAGTAGAGGGCCAAATTGAACAAACCCAAACACCTTGTATTCCAGACCCTCCTTTTTAGCGTTTTCTAATACAATGGTATATTCTCCAGTCTCAACCAAAAGTGCAGGAATAGAAGTGGTCCTAAAAGAACTCCTGCAGATTCTCAGTTTTTGAAAACATTTTTAGATTTTAGAATTTTTAGAGGCCGCCCCATAACAAAAACTGCCATAGTCCAAGGAGGACCGGATCATTGCCCAGTATATCAGGAGCATTATTGACCTTTCTGCTCCCCAGTCACTACCTGTCCAGGTAATTATTACTCTTTTTTTCAATGTGCTTATTCCATGTTAATTTTCCATCCATTCACATTCCTAACTAATCAACTTTCACCTTTTCTAACTTTACCATACATATTTTAAGACAACACTGAGAATTTTGTCTTGAGACCAAAAATCATGTATTTACTTTTTGATACTGATATCCCCCATTTTTAGGTGAAAATTATCAAGAGGTTATTTCAGAGTCAATCCCGTGCCAGAAAAGTCCTCTGGAAAGGGTCGTTGGTCCATAGTGGAACAGGGAACAAAACTACAAAACTTAAGACAAAAAGTGCCAGGCAGTGGCTAGGAAAGTTACCAAGGAAGTTTTGTGGTATTGTAAGGCCTAAAACTCCAGTCAAACAGATTTGGTCAAGAATTCAGAAAATGTCAGCTAAAATTACTATGTCAGAAATTCCAGTTTTAAATGATGGGTGTAGAGAGGACGTTTCTTGTAAAGAAAAGGCAGATGTTTGTGTTAGAACTTCTCAAAGTGTTCATAACTTTCATTCGGTAATTCAAGAAAGTCTCAAACTGACATACATACAAAGTATATAATATACTATATATAATATCCAACATGGGGTAAATGTGTTACAGCAGCTCCTCCAGCAGCCCAGCCCTCCCCTGCTCCTGTACCTGTCTCCTCCTCCCCTCAGAGAGAGCTCAGGTGTGTGCTCAGCTCTGCGCACATGAATGAAGCCCCTACAAAGGCCTCTCCAGCCAGCTCCACAGTGCCAGACTGTAACACTTGCCACAGTTAGTGCTATGTCTTGCTCTCTTTGGTAATCTCAAGTATTTTATCATACTTTTTTCCCTCTGTCACTCCAGGTCTCCGTGCCTCAGCCACAGTCTCGCGCCCATCCTGCTCCAGTCTCGCGCCCGTCCTGCTCCAGTCTCGCTGCTCCCATCCTGCTCCAGTCTCGCGTCCGTCCTGCTCCAGTCTCGCTCCCATCCTGCTCCAGTCTTGCTCCTGCTTGGGAAACCTGCTTAAACTATATTTGTCAAATAAATAATTACCTCTTTTGGAATCCTTGCTCTCTGTCTGCTTTTAGGTTCTTTGCCTGATTGGACTCAGATAATTGACACTAATCAGACATTGTTATTTTGATGATATATGTGATAAAATGTGAATATATGATTATATTTCTGTGATGTATTTTATCTGCATAATAGTGATATTTTATCTGCATCATTAGTCTAAGAGAAGAACGGGTGTTTGTTTGTGAAGGGGTCAGCATTTGTTTGTGAAGGGGTCGTAAAGATGGGCCAAAGGATGTTGCCCCAGAGGGGAGGGAGTTGCACCCCCCCTTGCAGGCTTTATCTCTACGGAAACATACCAAGTGCCTTGATGTGAGGCTGACCAATGAGAAATGTGACCCGCCTATTCCAAAATATCTAATAAAACCAACCAGCATGGGAAAAAACGGTGTGAGACGCGGGGGTGAGACGCAGGAGGGTCAGCCAGGCTCCTTACAACGGCTTGGCTGACACAGTCCCCGCGTTTTCTCCCATGCATGCCATACAAATGTCTGACGTTTCTGTGTCGTTTAATATTCTAAGTTGAATTGTGTTCTCAATGTGTTAAGGAATAGCATCGGTGTATGTCTAATTCCATGACAATATACTAAACTAAATATGATTGCCACGTAGCGTATTTGGTTTAATATTATGTACACCTGGCTAAGTTATTTTAATTTCGAAACGTCTTGATGACATGAAAAATTTCAATTCCGGTAATTTCTACGTTGAGATATAGGAATTTATTGTACTTTTAGCTGAATTAATATGTTTGACAGCCCCATGTTGGTTATTGTGCTCTCAAGTTTGATATGGGAGCAACATAAACACTTGTTTTGTGGGTTAGTCCTCTCATAGGTGGAATGGGGCTTGATGAGAGCCAGGGTTACAGTACTTTCAGAAGGGCGCTTCTGCGAGTTTCTGGCACTGACCCTGATCTACTTCTTGTTTGTTTTTCTTTGTTGTATCCTATATTTAAAAAAGATAAATAGAAAATAATCAATTGGTGGAAGAGCACCAAACAACTATTGCTTCTGGGCTTTGATTATTTAATAAAATGTGGGCCAAATCACAGTTCCAACAATAAAATGGCAAGTGAAGCTAAATGGTACACCTGACCTGACCAAGCCATGCCCCATAGGCCTACTAGCCGAATTAGAAAAGAGACACTGTGTAACAATGCAAGTAATCTTTATTAAGATTTTTTTTATGTTTTTCTTTTTGCCAGAAAGCTATGTTTACTAAAAAAAAAAAAAAAAACATAATTGAATGTCTCTGAATAATAAATATACTGTACAAATCACAATTGGTGACAATTGTTCCCCAAAATGTTTCACACTAAGGTTTACGCAGGTGCCACAGAGGAAACTTCTGTTTTTGATGTGGACACCTCAGAACCATCATCAACTTCTCTGCCAAACATTTGCATGATGCATGAGCGGAACTGAAATACAGAAAACAAATTTTGTCAAATACTGGATGTGATATTATATGTGTGTGTGAAGACTTATACCTGTCTGTTCATGAAGACATAGATAACCGGGTTGTAGATAGTGGCGCTCTTGGCAAAGTATGCTGGCATGGCCGCAGCCAGAGGGTGGAAGGAATATCCAGGATTTGCCGCTGCAAAGCAGGCAAAGAAGGTGTACGGTCCCCAGCAAAAGCAGTATGCAAATATCATGACGACCACCATTCTTGACACATCTTTCTCAGCCTTCTGTGTAGACTCAGACTCTTTCTGTTGCATGGCAACCTGTAGAAGTCAAAGCAAGGGATAGTCTGTAAGACACTGCTCAATTAAGTTCTAACAGGGACCTATTAAGAATATGATAGTATGGAAATGATAAAAACACATTTATTCAACAAAGATGAGAATGATTCTTAACTTGAAAATAGATTAGCCAGAATTTACTTACAGAGTGAATGGCCCACCAAACGGCAAGGTAGCACAAGATGATGACAGCAAGTGGGAGCAAGCAGCATGTCACCATCAGAACAATCATGTAAGAAAGCACGCCGGGGTCATCGCTTCCACTGAACACATCAGGTCCACAGGAGGTCTTCAGTCCATGAGGCCAGTACCTGATCAGAAACCTGAGTTAGTCTGAAATCCACATCAATCGGTTAATTCGGTAAACACTAAGCACCTGCTCCATCCAAAGATAGGGGGGGCACACCAGACAGCAGACCAAACCCAGGAGAAAACTATTCCACTAGTGGCCCACTTTGCATCAAATTTAACATTTCCGAAAGGTTTGCACACAACAATCCACCTCTCCCAGGAGATTACTGTTAGAGACCATAGAGCAGCAATACCTGCAGGTAAACAAAAAAGAAAATGTTCTGTGACCAAATAAAGGCACTGATCATTCTCTCATTGTATTTGACTACTTACCACAGGTAGAGACAGTGAAGCCCTCGAAGACGCACATGGGATGCCCTAGGATGAAGTAGCCAAAGAACTGGTTGCATACACTAATCGTGCTGGCAAAAAGTGTTTCTCCAAGATCGGCAATAGCCAGATTGACCAAGATCCAGTTTAGAGGGTGGCGCAGTTTCTTGAATTTGGCTGTGGCCACCAAGACAAGACCATTGGTGAACACTGATACAACAACTACAAAACACATCCAGAGTGTGGAAATGTTGTATACCCATCTGGGGGCAATGTGGTAGTTGGGACCCTCGAAAGGATCTGAAATACAATATAGACAAATTAAACTGATGCATGCCACTCAAAAATAAGGTTTCCTTACAAATAATGTACGCATTTTGTATGTTGCAATATGCAAGAATACACAAACCTAGAGCATACCTTTTGTGTTGTTGCTGTTTGTGTAAGTAAATGCGGCGCCCCTTGTGGTGTCTTCATTGTACCTTCTCGCAGCATACATATGTTTGCCCCACTCTGCCATGCTGCTGTCTTTCTGTGGAGCTCCTTTAGAAGCTGGACGTTTGTGTCAAACCTCCTCAAGCACTGATGACAATCTCCTGACTTGAGCTTTTATGCACGCCTCTTGAGACCTTTCAATTGGATTATCTCACAATGCTCAATGACCAGTGTGAATGTTCTTTGATCAGTAATTAAAACTTAGTTAATGAGGTTAAGACGTGAGTAAGATGCAAGATTAAAGTGATTTGAAATAGCATTTCTCTTTGCCAAGTTTATATTCAAGACAATACAGGAACCAAACCGTTTTGACCTTGTTTACCATTTACTAAGTTAGTTTATTTACATTTGCTAGTATGTATTTTGCAATTGAACCAATGCCTTGCAACCTAGAAGACCCTTAAACTTGTAGTATTACGCATCGTTGGAGGCGATCACTGTTTCACATGACTAAAAACAGATAAAAACTGCTTTTTAATTTAACTGAGGTTGACCATATGACTTGCTGACGTGCTGACATACTTCCACCCAAACATATATATTTTGATCGGGCACAACAAGGCAGTTGTGCACAATCCACAACAGTGGGCGTAAGGTCATGTCTCATCAATTACTAGTTTAGTCTGGATTAACAAATAAGTCCAACAAGAGCTTTCAAATGTTTCAGTCTGGCTGTTTGATGCACAGTGCCAGACCTATTTGGCTTCTGCATGGGATTTTGCCCGGCCTATCTTAACATTAGAATACAATTGTTGCTCTATAATAAGCAGTGCATAAAAGTTATAAAACTCCTTAATGGTCAACATTGTATGGTGTTGTCAACATTGTATGGTGATGTCAACAGTGATGGGAAGAATACTTTGAAAATATATTTAGTTACAGAATATTGAATACCTGGCTGCATTAAAATGTATTTTGTAACATATTCCGTTACTTGTTCTAATCAGAGTACTGTATTCTGAATACTTTATATTATATATTGAATACTTAATATATATATTTTTTGTTTTTCTGCTTGTTATGGATTTATTTATAGAGAACCTTAAACAGGTTCTCTATATATGAATTAAAGAGAACCTTTATCACAAATTACAGAAGGAGAAATTCCACATTCACTCACTATAAGAGCTGCATTTTCTACTTTCTCATTAATTCTGTAAAGTTAGAAGCAGAAAATGTGTACTCCACAATGTATATGTGGAATAACAAAATGTGTTCCTCAGATTTCAGAAACTGTATTCTGAATACCACCAAATGAAAGAGTAACTGTACCGGAATACAGTTACTCAAAATGAGTCTACTGAATACATGTTTTTGGTTAATGTATTCAGTTTCTTCCAAACACTGGTTGTTGAGTCATGTCTAAGGGGAAAGCAATAATTTACCTCACTAATCATCAGCCAATACTCTTCAGATACATTTGAACAAAAACATTTTGCCTCAAAAAAGGTCACTCGGTCAGTTTTGACAACAGGCAGCCGGATGGCACCTTTACCATCGGCGATTAGGGAATTTGTTGTTGTAACTTCATTACTTATTTTTAAATTCCACGAAAAGGACAACACTTAATTGGACTAGGCACTTTAAGTAAATGGATCCGGATTGAATCCGAAGACGTTGGAGACTAAAGCTCTTTGAAACTTCCATCTGTCCTAGTTGTAACACTTTGGTCCACTTTCTTAACTCTTAGGGCAGAAGAAAATCAAAGTTCAGGATGGGCATGACAAGCTTCGGCTTCTGCCAAAACAGCTGGTCATGGATTAATTTTGTTGATTTGATTTGATCGATTGATTGATTTGTTGTTGTTGTTGTTGTTGTTGCTGTTGTTGCTGTTATTGTTGTTGTTGTGAGTTCAATTGACCAAAAAAATAAATGAATGTGCCAAAATGTTTGATCAGTAATGGACTATAATAAAAGCACAATTTGTCATGCAATCCTTCTGTCATCCAGACGTGCTTCACAGTGACAGGATTGTCAACAACATGTCCCTCTTATACGCCCCTCTATACATATAGATGGACATACTGTAAAGGCAGCCGGAATCTTTCTTCATAAATCTGGCTGCAAACCATAGAGCAGAGCTTCTAACTCACATTTTTAATCTAAGCTTGAAAAGTGCTGAAATATCTAAACTCACTGCAACTGTTGCTCAACCTAACTGGAACGGGCCATTTAGTCATTACAGTCTGCTTTCTCTATAATGCAGTCTCTGAAATTCAGACAAAACCAAAGCCAAGATTTTCTTGCATGAACGTGTGCTACCAGATGATATCGCTCCAATCATGACTTCTCAGAGTAACCCCACTGAGTTTGTACAAGAGCTTTCTTTTAATGCTTATTTGAAACGCTTGGGTTAAAATTTTTATATAAAGCTTGTTTTTTAATATCATAATTTGTAACAAATGCTTCACATTTCAAGCCTGTTAACATCATGTATCTGCTACCATTTCACCTTTGTTGGATCATGGTGATGTACTTTACCATAATGCTAAAGCTAAAGGTCATAAATCATTATATACTGTGAATTATTGTGCACGATTTGTAACGTGTAGGTAAGTTTTTGTAAGGTTGTGGATAACTCATCGATCATTGTGATCTGTCTTTAGGTGCTCGGAGGTTTACTCATTGGATGCCTTTAATTTGTAAGATCTGTGGTTGTGACTCACTTGACATTTAAAGTTTGGGTTAAGGTACACTTTATTGTCCCCATGGAGAAATTTGTCCTCTGCATTTGACCCATCCTTCAATGGCACAGGGGCATCTTCTCAGGAGCAGTGGTCGCCCGAGGACCCATCTCCACATCTTTGTGCTCTGCTTGGTCAGGACTAGTTTCTAGGGGAATCATGCAAACCCCACACTGAAAGGCCGGTCTGGCTGTGAGGTAAGAGTATAGCCACTCTGCCACCGTGCCACCCATTTGTGGCTTGTTGGTCCCTCGAATACGGACTAATTGAGGTTGTGTGGGCTGGTCTTGTGGAAGGTCTTTGTTCAATACATTTTTTTTCTTAAGTGTCTCTTTTAAATGTGAAAATGTTTTTATGATTTGTATGGTGCTTCTTTTTCACTTTGGCCCAGGTCACCCTTGATAAAGAAGTTTAGAGGTGGTTTACCTGGTTAAATAAAGTTTGATAGATAGCAAAATAGCTAAATCAATCAATCAATCAATCAATACATGCACACAAACATACATAAATACATGCAGTATTTTAGAACCAGATCAGTATGGATGCCGAAGAGCCAAACCCTGTATATATGCCAAAACCTCTAATATTTTTAATGCCTGCCATGAAATTCATAAAGATGTTTTTGGTTTTATTTCTCAAAGACATGCACATTTATATTTCTATTTATATTGAGTAAAATGGAGACAAAAGGTTTATCATTTAATGGGAAAATAATTGGTGGGACATCTTTGTCAATCTGACCTAGTTAGGTTAAAGGATAGATATAGAATGATAATATAAGCTCAGTTATTTTACAGAGGCTGCGGCATTGTTTTTTTTTTAATATTTTAATATTTATATTGCATTATTTGTATTTGGCAGGTTCAATACCAAAATAGTCTAAAAATGAAATACACCAACCACTCTGCGCAGTCAAATGCTTTGTCATATAGAGAATATAAAGAGCAGAACAGTATAACATGGACCAGCCTCTTCATAGTCTGCATTTCGACTCGTCATATACTCTTGGTCTAGATGTATGTACTACCTTATCAAGTTTTTATAATCGTTGTTGAGCAGACACCTACCCATATAAAAAACATCTTTGCCCTGTTTATGCTCATGAAGGTGACTTGGTTTGAGTGATTCTAATACGAGACCATAGGCGTTTATAGCGTTTATGATCATTTAGGCCTAAATGTAGCAGATAATCTTTTGAAAGTAATTGATCATCACATAAGGATTTATGAGCATTCAGATTGAATTCAGATCACTAATACGTGATAGTTTGTGCTCTGATTGAAAGTTACTCAACAGGGAATCCGCCGCCTGACTGAGCTGGTAATCACTGCAGGATTATACGGACCAGGTCTTAACGAATTTAGAGTAATGAGAAGTGACATGTAAGCATCCGTAAGACCCTAAAGGCTTTAGGACACTAGTTCAGGTGAGGGGAGCACCAAGGTTACACAAGGAGAAAGAAGAGCTTTGTTAATACCTTAATGCTTTATTCCGCATGTGATTTCTGCCTCACGTAACTGGTCTGCATATTTTATAGGCTGCCTAGGACTGCATCAAGAGGACATGGATCTAAAAAATGGATCTACGAGCTGCAATGATTTCATTGATATTTTGATTTCTCGGTGGTATGTCTGGAATTCCGCTAGTTCTGAGCTACTTGTATTTAATAAAAGTTCACTACTAGCAGAACTCGGATTTGCCCCCGACTGCCAACTGAGCTCCTTCCAGCAGGAAGTCGACTTACACTTACAATGACGTGAGATGAACTCTTCAATTTCTGATCTGTTTGGTATGAGTTCAACTCTCATCAGTGTAACATTTTTCCAACAAGGTTTGTATGGATATGCTAACAACAAGAAATTTGCAAAAAACGTGTTGTTCTTTGCATTGTGGCTATTTATGTTGACAGTAGAAGCTAAAGCTAAAATCATGTCTAACTAAACAGCTCATGCACAGGAGGCTTCTTTGGCAGACAGGGACCAAATATTTTTGTTTGACAAAAATTTTCTGGCTGTTTTTTTTCTTAACAATGTTTGCTTTATTTATGAAACAAGCAATCATGAGATTGTATGCATTGATTGAAGCTGGACTTTTACATTGATTGAAGTTGAAACTAAATAATAATAATTATTATAATAATAATAATCTGTGATTAAAAGAAAAAAAAAGTGTTGTTATAGTGTGTTTTCTTATTTATGTATTTAATATGGACATAGCATTTACATTGGACGAACAAGATGCAATGTTTTAAGTGTTATAGCAGAATATGCTAATTTTCAACACCTGTCCATAGGGCCAATTTAGAGTTGCCAATTTTACCTAACACGTGGATGTCTTTGGTCCACCAGGCTTTGTTTTTATGCCCACTTGTTGTATAAAACATTCATATATAGCCTATTATTCTTTTTGGTAGCGAAATTGCACTGTTTTATATTGTTTTATAGGCCATAAAAGAATCACAGCCTGTGTATCATTTTATAGCCATCTTCTGTTTAATGTTTGCGTGTCGTGAGAAAATGACTAATTATTCAATTGAAAACAAAAAATATGACCAATACCTCTGACGATTTGGACACAGAGCGCAACACTTTCTCCTCACCGCGGGTCATGTGACTCTTCGGCAGGCTGTACCGGACTGCAGCGAGGAGTAATACTGCTCTCTGCTGCCATCTGCCGTTATTAACAGATAGCGTCAGGTTCTTGAACACAAGCCAGACAAGCCAGAGCGGCGAAGAAAAGAGCATGGCCCTTTAAACTTGCCATGTGTGGCAGTAGGCCCTCATAATCCCTGACAGCCTATGGCCTGTGACCTGGGCCTTTAAAAGGAGGCTTCCTCACCTGCGCTAGCCCTTCTCCTCTGACGTCACCCGCCACCTGGGAGCAATGCAAGCGGCACGAGGACCGGAGCATTCGCTCTGATCGCCCCAAAAACACCCCAAAGTTTAGGCTTAAAGCCAGCGATCACACCAGCGTGTTAACCAGGTTGGTTTGCGCATCGTGCGCTCACCAAACCCTGCTCAAACCTTGTATGACTCGTGCCGCACGCTCCCCAGGTTTAACGCCCCGTGCGTGACGTTACGTGCAGGCTTTGTGCGCCGGGATTCCTCCCAGCCACAGCGCGCATAGTGCACAGATTCGAGCACCGGATTGGTAACCCCGCGGGTCTCTCCTCCGACCCCAAACCCAGAACTTCCCTCCAAGTGCCCTTGGTGGGTTTGGGCACGTTCGCACCGGCCCCATTCTACATTGACAGACTAACATATCAACGTTTGGAGTTGAGTGTCGGCTCTGGCCCCCAACTGGACTGTGGGCCTGTACCGGGTCCCAGGCCTGCTGCTAAGGACCAGCGCCACCTCCTGGTAGGGTAATTGGGTTAAGTGCCTTAAGGGACAATCTGGGCTGCTGTTTTATTTTACTTTTTGTTATTTCGGTGACTTGTTTAAATGTGTCTACTGTTTTAGAGGTGTGAATGAGAGTAGTAGTAGTTTTATTAAAAATATAAATGTTTTATTTTTTCTGTCTTTTTAAATTTAATAAATTGTGAACTTGTTTTCCTAAATCTGAGTCTCCTGGTCCACTCAAAGAATTTGCGCTTGCCTTACTTGTGTGTGTCCCTGGCACCAATCCAGGGTGGCGTTGTTGGAAACTAATAGTCAATAATTATTCATTTAACCCATAAATTGGAATTCATGTGGAAGACATCCACCTAAACATCATATCCCTATCGTAGCCACGACACATTCATATGAGAAAAATAACCAATTACTTATATGAAAAACCAGTTATTCTGAGATCAGATAGCTCCTTAGAGCTTCTCTCTCTGCTGTTTTTGCAAAATGACAGCATAACAGAGGCTAATTTACAATTTCAGGATTCCCTATGCGATTCCCACACTCGCATTGCTCATTAGGATGCTCAGGGAGAGCCTCTGACCCTCAGGGCAGATAAAGCAGCAGCAGAATTAAAGAAAATTATAAAATATGCTGGAGGGAGTTCTCAAACCCACTGTAATTCCCATAAGATTGCAAGCAACAATGTTGAACACGGAGATTATTTGGCACACAAAACCTTTGTCTAACTGGCGGCTCAATGACACACATACCCAATCCTGCTTTTTCACCCTGCTTGGACCCATCTGTGAAAATTTGAACAGATTCACTACACTACAGATGCCCTCTATGCTTGACACACTTACTGACACTGTGGTGTTTGCTCAGAAAACAATTCTTTAATTTAAAAGATTATTTTTTCATTTTTCAGTTGCATAGTCTATTTACATATTAGTGTGTTTTTTTTTTTTTTTTTTTCTTCAGTTCATTGCATACTATTTACAGCATATTACAGAGTTTTGTGTGGTCTAAGCAGGTCCCACTTTGGAGACTTCTGTAACCGACGAAGTTGTGGATGACTCGTCTTCACTGTCACTCATTCCCAGCATTTTCTTCATACAGGAGCGGAACTAGACAACAAAAATATTGCATATTTAATGTATTATAACAGACTTATAATTTATTTTGATGTTAAATAAAGGTACCTGTTTATTGAGCAGAATATAAATGACTGGGTTGTAGACTGTGGAGGCCTTTGAGAAACAGGACGGGATAGTGGATAATCTCAGGTCAAAAGATTCTCCACGGTTGTTGACCACCCACATGGCAAAGGAGGCATAGGGCATCCAGCACACCAGGAAGCCAAACACCATGATCACCACCATCCTGGTCACCTCCTGCTCTGCCTTCTGGGTAGAGGCAGACTCGGCCTGTGCTTTTGCCGCCTATTGAGAAGACATAATTATTATTGACTAGCATGTTATGTCACTAAACTTTGGGTCTGCATTCTTGAAACGACCTACTATCCTGGTAACGTTTAGTAAATGTCCCAGAGCTTGTGCACTTGATAATGCAAATAATACAAATCAGACTAGTCAGAGGTAGGTAGAGTTGCCAAACATTGTACTCAAGTAAGAGTAATGTTACTTTAGAATAATATTACTCAAGATAAAGACTAAAGTAAAGCTCCCCCCAAAAAATGTCAGTAAGAGTAAAAAGTGTTTTTGAAAGTACTCAGATAAGTAGTTGGAAAAAGAGTAAATGAACTGTCTGGACTTAAAATTAAATTTATAATTTTAAATTAATGTAATTGGAGGGACACAAAATAATAATTAATGCTCAATAATTCAATATTGACAACATAAAACATTCGTCACTTCTTAACTTACTCACTGTGGGGGGAGGAACCCAAGCTTTTTACTCATAAGAACTGTTACTTCAGATTAAATGTTAATCAAGTTGAGTAAACAAGTGTTGAAGGATGGCGGTGGGACAGACCGTGCCGCAGGCGGCGCTCGCGAAAAGTACTTTAAAAAGTAACACAGCGCTCAGACTAGTTACAGAGGTGGGTAGTACTCTTTTGGTGGGTAGTACCGGTACCTTTTGAAGAAAATGTACTTGGAATAGTTTTCAGATTACATAGTGTTCAGTGTTCTCGCTGAGGGGTTTTGGCATGGCGGGCCGCCATGCTCTAAAGATACCGCCAGGTATTAAAGATAACGGTGCGTGCGCCGCGGGCGGCGCGAGCAATAAGCACCACGGGGCCCACTCGAGAACACTGAACTATGTCATTTGAAAAGTATTCCAAGTACATTTTCTTCAAAAGGTACCGGTACTACCCACCAAAAGAGTACCACCCACATCTGTAAGTCTGATTTTCACACTGAATTTTATCAAAGAAAAGCTGAGTGTTGATCCTTATGTATTTCTCACTCCTAGGTTCCAATCCACCAGGCAGAAATCTGTAATTTGCTGTTCTATACGTCACTTAATGTTACATTTTTTTGAGTTTAGAATTCTTAAACTCACCGATTTCAATGTGAGCAGTAGCTGCGAGTAGCAAAACAAAATGGTGCAAAATGGGACAGCAAAGCAGAAGCAGAAGAGAAACATCACATAAGATTCATTGTTGTAATGGTTGTTGGTAGTGTACCAATCTGGACCACAGGAGCACTGCAGCCCCTCCGGGATATACCTGTAAATCATATATGGACTGTCACTATTTCAATCAAAAATGCAAACAGTATTAAGGAGTAATTGTCTAACCTGCTCCATCCCACCAAAGGAGGAACTGCAGCAAAGAGAGCAAAGACCCAGGTGATGCCACAGCAGACGATGGCGTGACTCGACTTGAATATGAAGTTTCCCATTGGTTTGCAAATTACCAGCCATCTCTCAAAAGCAACAACAGCCAGAGACCAGAGACTCACCATACCTGGAAACACAGCCATGCTATTAATATTTACTCTGCCAAGAAAATTAGGTTTGCATAATTTCTGCCTGGTACAAGGACGGCAAAAGCACACTGCGTCAGATTATGGGGGTATTCCATGAAATACAATTAATTTGGGCAATCCTGGCTCGTTTCGTAGTTGCAACGCAGGTAGATACAGAGGAAAAAGACAGATAATTTATAGGAAGTTTAAAAAACACTCTCAATAGAAGAACTCTTATAAACAAAAACTCTTAAGGAATGGAGGGGGAAAATAAAGATAGAATAAAATAAGAACGGCTAGCTAGAGCTGGGTTTCGATTCAAATTTCAAGAATCGATTCGATTCTGATTTTTACGTTTCATAATTGAGTTTTTTAGATTTCTCAGATCCCATCCGATTCGCTCCGATTTCGATGTGATTTCCGATTCGATCCGGTTTCGATTCGATCCGGGGGTTAATGTTATTAAAAATTAAAAATGTAATTGAACCGTTTCCTTCACTTCATGACTGTGTAGCGAAGCAACATATTAAAACTAGTATTATATCAATATTAAACAGCAAATCTTACAAGTATTGGTAGTTACTGATGGAAGACTGATGAAAAGGTTAAGGGTCAATCTACCTTCAAGAAAAATAATTCAGGACAATAAATGTACTTCGTACTTTGGAAGTATTCGTACTTTGGACGTACAAATCGATAATCGGTCATTAATATACGAATTGATTAAAAATCGGAAAATCGATTTTTTTCAACCCAGCTCTACAGCTAGCGTAAGACAAAATAGTTTTTGTTTCACGAGGATAGGCCCAGTAATCAACCATAAACTAGGTCAAACATCTGCCATTTTTAAACAGCAAATAGGTTGCGTTGACCTGACATCACATTAGAAGTCCTAGGCAAGGCAAGGCAAGTTTATTAAGGAAGTCAGAGAGCTTTACACAACAGAAAAAGATGGATTAAAATCAGAATACAAACAGATAAAAACATAATCATTATAAAAATGTACTTTGAAAGAGAAGAGTGCAGATTGAATCCTGTCAGTCATATGCACAGTTAAACAGAACTGTTTTCAGCCAAGATTTGAGCATTGAGTCTTCAGGAAGACTACAAATTTTGAAACTGAAACACTGATTCCCCATGTTTAGTCCTGACTCTGGGCACCAGCAGGAGGGCCGGTCCCAGTCCTCAGAGTCTGAGTCTGAGTCTTGCTTTGTTTCTTTTTGTCCGAGTTGACAGCAATGACGCTGCCCCTCAAAACTGCCTTAGCTGCATCCCAGAGAATGGGAGGAGGAACTTCCCGATTGTTGTTATCCTCTATTTAATCCATCAGTTTTATGAATTGAGGGTCATTGAGTGGGCTAGCATTAAATTTCCAGTTTTTTGTTGTTGTTTCTGTTCCAGATCTACACTGATGTAAATGGGGGCATGGTCACTTAGATCTATTCTGTGTCTACCTCTGTATTTTTTTACCTATACTTGTTGAAAATAAAAAGTAGACTATTCAAGTATAGACTATGTGGGTTGGAAAAATGTGGATATTAGCAGCCATTAGGATTCGTCTCTCTCCAGATATTGATCAACCCTACATTATGTATTAATTTGCTACATTTATTATTTATGGATTTACCAGTACTTTGTGAGATTGAGAAATCTAATGTTGGCTGTACATGCAAGTTTCATTCTGCCACAGACAAGGGTTCCCGCAGAGTGGTTTGCACTTAGATCTATTACCTTAGTATAGAAAGTGAGGTCACTTCCTGAGGCAGTATATACATCTATCAAAGTAAACACACTTCCATTAATAGTTCCTTTGACCACTACATCTTTATGCTCTTTGTGCTTGAGATCAACATGGCCCATCTCCTCTTATGTTTGCCCCATATGAGGAACAGTAAAGTCTGTTATAACCAAATGTAATTCATTTTTGATATTCCAAGCAGTTTAAATTGGTTTATTGTAGGTATGTAATATCATTTTTTCTCATCTTTGTTAGTATCTTTGACCACTTAATTGGATTCAATATGCCTTTAACATGAAAAGATGCTGTTTGTAATTTTTTGTATTAACCATGTTGAAATCATTCTTGTAAATCTGCTTTTGTTACACAGCTCTCTGATCAAACGTAACACATAAATACAGAATCCACAACAATAGAACATTACAGAACAAACAAACGTCAAACACATCTCCATCTTCTTATCCCAAAAAGGGATCCAGGGAGCAATGTGCACGGATAAGATTTATTTTCCCAGCTTTTGTTGGAAGTTTTAGATGTTCAGGGCTCAAGCCTCCTTAAATAATACATTTTTTAATGTATTTGTATTATTATTTTTGTCATAATATTCATGTAAATGCACTATGGTTGATGAGCAACTCCATCTTTCACAGCTAATCAAAGTAGATCAAAATAAATACAAATACAAAATACATTTGACCACCATTTTCGGCCTCTGTGGCTCAGATGTCCAGTTTGTTAATCTTGGATTCTAAATTGTGCATTTCCACCAGGGCTGCATCTATGTTTGCATTTATTGCATTTGTAATCAGATAATCAGTTATCTCTCGCAGAGCTGCCATAATCACTGGTTCTATCCTGCTCCAGGTCTCCTCCGGTGCGGCGCCAGGACTAGACCCAGTGACAAAGACAGACAAAGGCAGGAACCATTGCAGCAGGGCTAGTTAGCTTAGCCATGGCGTTGTTCTTCTTGTTCAGTTTCTTTGACATTTTCCCCAAATATAATTGTCCAAGCTCAATATGACTGCAGAAATTTCGAATCTCCCCAGATGAACTCGTTATAGATAAATCCAACAGATTTGACCGCAGCCCAACAGACCCAATTAAGGTAGGCGGCCATAATCCCGGAAGTTTGCATTTTTCAATAAGAAAAAACAAAAACAGATGGGCGAATATGAGGGCTATCTTCAGGGGCTCCCTCTCTCTGCATGTCAGCTCTGCTTTGGGTCGACTCAGAGAAGAGGAGCTGGGACAGGGCTCATAATGTACTGATCAATGTCAATGCGCCCACATGAGCCTGGAAGCGGTGACAGATGATATTACAACCTTCTACTGACCGATAATAGTTAATACAGATGACGACAGCTAAAATGAATATTGTTGAAATGCTGTTTTTTTTATATACCACAAGACTTTAATGTGTCTAATAGAAATGTCACTAACGTCACTAATATAAATAATCAGACTAAAGATTTGTGAATACCTTTCAGCTATTTTATGACAAAATACAATTATATCAATTGGGAAATCTGTCTCTTGCCCCCCATGTAGAGAATGACATCATCACATACTAGAATCTGAAAACCACAACCTCAACCTCAACCTCAACCATCCCTGCAATATTACAAGGGTCTGGAATTTCTGATAAAGTGATTCATTCTCAGTGTAAAACCTGTGAAAAAGTATAATTCTATGCCTTACCTCCGAGGGTCGCCGTGAAACCTTCAATTTTGCAGCCCGTTGGTCCTAAGATCATGTACCTGAAGCCGAAGCAAAAGAAGCAGGTAAAGGAGCCGACGGTGGACACCAACAGGTTTGCCACGGCCAAGTTAACCAAGATGTAGTTAAGATGAGAACGCAGTTTCTTATACTGAACTGTGCATGCAACAGTCAGTACGTTGATGCCAGTGCCAGCTACCATCAAGAAGAACATAAAGGCAGATAGTGCATAGAAGAGGCCTGGACTGCCCAGGTGGTCTTGCGGCACCAGGAATGGGCTGAAAGCAGTGATGTTGTTGGTCTCCAAAGGGACAGGGATCCAGAAGTCCTCGTGGAACTCGATGGATTGACTGGTCTTCATGTTTGTGCGCTGAAACATTGACCAAACCAAGGGAAGCAACCACTACAATCTGTTACATCTGATGGGAAATAAAGAGTCTTTGTGCTTGCCAGAAGGACAGTTACCCCTGCATTTATAGGGCAGGGGCATATAGTAACTTATAGCAATCTTACACTACTTAACCTAATTGGATGAGCAGAAAGCTACTAAGGATTTGGTTTAAAGAGTGTCCATGCATTACACACAACTGAATTGACCACGCGCATTCTGTGACCGCCTTTAAACCAAGTAGAGTCGAATTAAGCAGCTATAGGGATTATGCAGTTTGACATGACAATAAGGGTGAAGAAGATAATCTGACTCTCTGAGTGGACTGTAGACCTTGGTTTTACACAATTGACCTCACACTGAGGTAGGAAATTACTGCATTGTGAATTTCCCCCAAACAAACGTGGATTTAAAATGATAAGAACAGGAATGTCAAAGTCATGACCTGACGACATGACACGCACACAAACACATGGCAAATGTCCAAATGCCCAATACAAAAAGGTATGGTAAGGTGCATACTTTATTAATCAAAAATATATTATTTGCATTTGACTCATCCTTCATCCAGTGCAGCTGAGGAAACCTGTCAGGAGCAGGGGCTCCGCAGAGCAGTACCTTACAGCAGTACCAGAGCAGATTTTACTTATTGTGTATGTTTTGGGTTAATGGGAGAAAACATAAAAAGCGCCTTTGCCTCATAATCTCATGATACAGGTGACTTAAAAGTGACACCAAACATGACCAAAGTTTGTCCACTGCACACTGAGCATGGAGGCTCTTCGCCCAGGGAATCAATCTGGGTTCAAATTTCACAATGTCTGTGTGTTAAAATGTGTTAAAATGTGTGTTAAGGTTAAGGCATACTAGTAGTAGAGAAATGTATCCTCTGCATCCCCTGCCTCCGGTGTCAAAAAATGCTGGTGTATAAATGAGAGTGTGTTTGTGAGAGTGGATGTGGGGCAATTGATGGAAATTAGCCTACAATCTAGAATGTTTATGTTTACAGTATATTTATCATGTATGTTCATTAACATGCACTGTCTTGGCCAAATAAAGTAATATAATAAAAATAAGTTGTGTTGACTTTATTTTAACTAAGGTATAGTGCTGCATTCACTGAATATATTTTTTATTTGATAAGAAAATAACTCAAAATGACTATCAATCAACAGTAATTGTCTTTAAGTTGTGTTGATTAGTGCTATTGAGTCAATTGTCTCATTTTGATACCATACTATAGATGTTTGGGATGTAGAAATAATTCCAGCATCTAATTATTTCACATGATAAGCACCATACTAGCAACTGTTGTGTGCAAGTTGTATAAACAAGACTTGGTCCCATGGAATTCAACCAATATATGCTCTTGGTTTAACTGCCAATACCTTTAAACAGGTTAATCCCATGGCAAGGAAGAACATGGGGGATTTGTGGTTGGCTAATCTAACCTTTGAGGCTTTGAAATCTGGTAATCTGATGCAAGGCATCTCTTTAAAATCCTCTTGTGTGTTGTAAGTCAAGCTGGATGTTTAAGCCTTTGTCACTTTGCCTTCTTTTTTAACAAATAAAATGTACAACTAAATAAGTCTATAAGCTTTATTTAATGATTTTTGTTATTGCAAAAGAAAAACATTCACTATCTGGTTTCTTACATAAATCATACAGACATACAGTGAGACATACAGACATTATGCATTTTCAAGTTTAAGTAAAAACATCTAAGCAGGGCCAATTTTGGACACTTCTGTCACAGAAGATGTGGAGGTGGATTCCTCATCATCTCCACTGCTCATCCCAAGCATTTTCCTCATGCAAGAACGGAACTGAAACAGGCAACAAAGAATGATGTTTCTTTACGGGGTACTATAGGTAGGACATTTAAATATTGATAATTTTCATCAACTCAAACATAAATGCATGCATGTTATGTTATGTACAACAGCAAAAACCTATGCTATTAAATATTTCAGTCAGAATGTTGTCTTTACCTGTTTGTTGAGGAGTATGTAGATAACTGGATTGTAGACAGCAGAAGATTTTGAAAACACAGAGGGGATTGAGGCGAGTCTCAGATCGAAAGTCTCTCCACGGTTGTTGACCACCCACAAGGCAAAGGAAGCATAGGGCAGCCAGCACACCAGGAAGCCTGCCACCATAACCACCACCATCCTGGTCACTTCCCGCTCGGCCTTCTGGGTAGAGGCAGACTCGGCCTGTGCTTTAGCCACCTAGTAGAAGAGAAGTTATTAAATCTCAGTCTGACTTTCAAACACAATAGTCATATCTCAAATGACTGTCCTTAATGACTTGAGATGTGATTAAGGGGCGCCTGATGTGGTTTTGACTCAATGGGGAAAAAGTTTTGTTGCTGTGTAAAAAGGGCTTTGCGATTCTTTGCCATTTATGAGGCGATAAAAGATAACAATAAAAGAAAAATATGTATGTGACTGATTTGTGTAAATAAAGGTAACTCAGAAAACTGTATGCCATAATGCAAATGGACAAGAACATTTTACTTTATAAGTTTCTGTACATTACTTTATTTATTTCAAGCCAAATTATTTACCAGTGGTGTAAGGAAATTTGACTTAGGAAATGTATTTTCATATTTTAAGCCAAATTGTCTTGTAACCAATTAGAAATGCCTTGACACCAGTGGGATATTTCTCATCACCAAAGCAATGATATTGTAAGCATAGGCACCTCTGGACAGACTCCCCTGAAAAAGTGAGTATTAATCTCAGTGGGACTATCCAGGTTAAATAAAGGTTAACAGCAAAATCAATTAAATGTTAAACCACTCAAATCCAGTGTACAATTCTGAGTTCATATCGGTTTAACCAAGCCTATATTGGTAGTTGGTGTAACCCCTCATTCCAGAGTGATCCATCAAAAGGTTTCAAAAGGTACTCATCTGGACAATGTTTCAAAGATGTTTCAACTTCCATCCATCCATCCAAAATCATTATCACTCTGCGAAGCTGGTATGAGAAGCTCAATTTAGTCTGGTTATTCCTTTTTTGCACATGAATTGTGGCTGATGTGGCTCTAACGTGGGTCCAGTCCAAACTGACTGGAAGGTGCATTTGAGTTTTAACGGGGTGCAAAGAGAATACTCCCTGAAGAAGCATTATTTAAAATCTCTCTTATGTGGGTGCAATGATTTATTTTTTTATTGCAATGCACTTTTGCAGTCCTGTAGGAATGGTAATAGAATGGAAATAAACCTGCTTTAAACTTTAAACACTTTAACCATTTACATGCATTGCTGTGGCCACTTTTAGTTATTTTCTCTGTCAGTACCCAAGACGTCTACCTTTGGTTGCAATATTTTGGTTCAATTATTATCAGGTGTTCCTTGCAATTTTTTTTTTATTTCTGTCAACTTTTCGGACTGAATACATTTCGCCACTCATCCAAGTAGCTTCTTCAGTTCCTCTGATGGTAATTTGGTAAGTCACTGCCTTGTCTCTTTCTGAAGAGAGGAGCTAACCACATTGAAACTAAAACACCCTAGTTGTTTACAGTTGGAGTATCAGTTGACAACATTTTATTTCATTTTACTGTGGAACCTGGGTGGGTTTTAATAATACATATGATATTGTGACCTTTCCAATGTAGTTTTAAGCTCATAATATAGTTGTCTTACCATTTTCATTGTGATAAGCAGCTGAGCATAGCAGAATATGATGGTGGCGAGGGGAATAGCAAAGCAGAAGCAGAAGAGAAACATCACATAGGATTCATTGTTGTACTTGTTATTGGAGGTATACCAGTCAGGACCACATGAGCACTGCAGCCCCTCTGGGATGTACCTGCAAGAATAAAAGGATTAGTCCATCAAAATAAGTATGGCCCTGAAGAAAACTAAACTACAAATTCTCAAGGCCACACCTGCTCCAGCCGAATAATGGAGGTCCAGCTGCGACTAATGCAATGATCCAAGTGAAAACACAGCAGGCAATAGCATGATCTGGTTTGAAGATAAAGTTCCCCATTGGTTTACAGATGACCAGCCATCGTTCAAAGGCGATCACAGCGAGAGACCAGAGGCTCACCATACCTGGAAATGCAGATAATCTTTGTTTGGATTTCAGAAATAGAATCAGAAAAGGCTTATTGCCATTGTCAGTGAACAACATTCACAGGCTAGGAACTTTCTTTTTAATTAGGTGCAACGTCCAACCATGAACAATAATAAAATCAAGATATATTAAATCAAATAAAGCATGCATTTAAAAAAAATCATATTGTGAGTTGTTCTTACCTCCGAGTGTCACCAGAAAGCCTTCAATCTTACATATTAGTGGTCCAAAGACAAAGTATCTGCATCCAAAAGTGACACAAGTCGTGGAGGAGCCAACAACAGACACAAGAAGGTTGGAGATGGCCAGGTTGACAAGGATGTAGTTGAGGTGGGAACGCAGCTTTTTGTATTGAATGGTGCAGAGAACAGTAAGAATATTGATAAAACTGCCCACTGTAAATATAAAAAACATGAAAGCAGACATTGCATAAAATGTGCCGGCATTTGATAAGTGGTCCTGAGGAATAAGGAAGGGACTAAGAGCTGTAATGTTGTTTGTATCCAATGCGATGGGGATATAAAAATCCTCTGGGAGCTCCATATCACGGCCGGGCCTCATCGTTCTTATCAAAAAATGTCAAAACTTCCTTTGCTAGTCAGTATTCTGATTGTTTACTTCACCCTTGTGACTAGTAAATAAATCTGTGCGGATAGATTTTATAGAGTTGTCCTGCTAAACATCAAGTTAATTTAATTTGTTATCTCATTAAATTGTTCAAGTGTGGACGTAATAATAGATCTCAATACCTAGGGAGATTACATAACAGCTGTGAGGAAAATGGTGTGTTATTTGGTAATACTAGAGAAACAAATGACCTTTACACTGAAGAAAATGAGGGAACACCCAAGAATTGTGAAACACAAACCGTTTCTTTTGTTTTGTTTGGAAGAATTGCGTGCGGTTATTTAATTATTTATCATGGAACTAATCTGTGATCGAGTTCAATTACAGGTAAATCCATCAGGACCGCTATTACTGTTGCTAATCACATTTACTATCTCTCCAGATGAACAGCTTTCTAATAGTATTAGGTTGGATGATCTCTACCTTTGTTACTCTAAAAAGCACAAAAACAGATTATGTATTATGGATGGCATGCGATGTGTGCGGTTTGCGTGCGGGTTAGTTGTGACATACGGTTAGGTTCAGGGCTAGTGAGGCACAGACTCTTTCAGAGTCAGATTTACAAATGCAAATGAACCCAAAAGAGCACCTTAAACAGGTCATTCTGGACCAGAAAGAGGAAAAGCTGTGCAGGAGACTTGCAGTCATCCCTCACTGTTTGTGTGCTATGTTGGGACATTTCACAAAATGTTGTGCAATCCACTTAACCAAGGAAAGCTAGCTCCCCAAAATGATCAAACGTCAGAAGCACACTCTTCCATGAGGCACATGTACTGATGCCTGGTTGCGTTTTTATAATGACTCTGTGAGCCTAAACCACGTTTCAGAAATACATTTCATACATTATCTAGAATATGGAAGCACAGAGCACATTGTCAGGGTGTTTTATTTGTTATAAACTGAGGGAGAGAACGACACATCATTTGCATTGCACCAGCTCAGTTTGTGAGGAGTGTGTGCGTGTGCTCCGAGAGGCAGAGCAGGTGCTTGCCTCCTCCCCCGCACCTCCCTTTATCTGAACATTTTGACATTCTTATTTGATTCGATATTGGATTCAAACAATTTAAAGTTTTTTTTTAAAAGATTGACAGATGAGGCAATGCCTCCCCTGCCTCCCCTGAATGCACGTCACTGATGAATGCACCCACAGAAATGTCTATAAAAAAGTGCTATACTTTACAGTTCACATGGTTCATGCACTTTGAAGCCCATGTCCTGAAGTTCATTTCCCATTAATTCTTATTATAAACTTTTTTTTCCATTTCAAATATTAAGAGTTTGTAGGTAAGACGGAGGCAAACCATGCGGTAATGTTCATAATGCAATTTCTTTTTAGTGTAAAAAACATAAAAATGATTGATTGGTGAATGTTGATTGTTGCATATTTATTGTCTTACATTTGAGGACAATAAACCCACTTATACGTACCCATTATTCAAAAAATAAAAACACATATATTCTTAGTTCTTCAGTTTTTAAATATGTTGCTGAGGCTCTTGTGAGGATGACAAGCAGGTTGAATAAACTATAATACAATATATTTCCATTGTCATAATTCACCTATAAGACTAATCCTGATCTAGGTTTTAGCTCATGGCAACTTCCCATCCCTTCATGTGATCAGTCTGCAAAATCTTGTCTAATGCTCTTATCACAGCTAAACCTTTAGAGTAGGTAAATTAAAGGTATTACACTAGGTCAGTTTGTTGCTTTAGATCTATCTGTCTGCTTCCTGATCTGATTAGCAAAAATAGTTCAACGTTTTCTTCTTTTTCTAATCACAAAATCAGAAGCAAACAATATTAATTTCAGCTGTGTGGATTTTGCCATTTTTGTTTTGGTTGGTTCAGATGTTTGCCCATGACTCTAAAAAAAAATAATGTAGCAGTATAAATCTGTTAAATTGAGGTTTGATTTTTCAATAATCTAACCTGTATAGTCGAGGCTAATGCAATTTTAAAAATGCAGTGTCAAGAAGAACCAATTATGACAGTTAGTTTTTTTGGCCCGAAGGCTTTATCAGACAGGAAAGTTAAGTGTCAAATGGGGGAAGAGAGAGAAGGGTTAGTTTTTATGTTCATGTTAACATTAATGGTTAACATACAGTGGTTAACATACAGTCTACAAAGGTAAGAGAACATTTATTCATCCCACAATAAGGAAATTCAACGCACAATTCAAAAACAGGCAAATAAAAATATGCAATGAAAACAAAATAAATAACTTTAAAAATAGACTTACATTGAACACAATGTGCAGGTAGAGTGGCACAGAAAGAAGGTCCTAGGTATGACTCCTGAGTGGAATGGTGTCTTTCTTTATGGAGTTTGCATTTTCTCCCCAAGACTGTGTAGGTGCTCCAGTTTCCCCTACCACTAAAAATATGTACTATCATCCCCTCAGGGGCCAAACTCCCTTGAAAAAGAGATTCTACATCTCAGAGGGACTTTCCTGGTTAATTAAGGGTCAATAAATAAATAGAGCGAAAAATAAAAAACTGTAAGTACAATAAGTGGCTATGACCATAGTGACTTAAGTGTATTATCATACGATAAACTCGTATGTACGCTACGGCCAAGATTTATCCCGTTTTCCGTTTAAAATACCATTGACACATAACTGTGTGGGCGTGGTCTATGGCTATGTACGCAACCCATTGGTGTGACCGCAAAATTAGTGAATAAATAAATAAATAAAATAGCAGCAAATGCCATAGCCTAGCCAAACGCCATACAAGTATGAACTACATCATGGACCGCCCAAAAATGTTTTTATATACACACGCAAATTTAATTTTAAAGGTTTGAATTTTAATTGGCTATTGTGCGGGTGTCGCCATCTTTAGTAAGGGACAATACACTTAACAATAAGGTTTTACTTGCTAATATTAGTTTTAAGTTGAGGTGTGTTCAATGTATTAGAATCCCAGTGTTGTTTTGGAGTATGGCCCATGGACGTGACCAAGCAGAGAGATTAAAATAGCTAATGGATGTAGTCCGAAAGAGGGAGCGAGCGGGTTATTCGCCATGTTTACTTCGGGTGACGCCAACTCCCTGCCATTTTCCTCCGCCTCTAGTTGTCAAGAAGATGGCAGCTTCCAGGCAGGCATGAGAGGAAACACTTCTGCAAACATCGAATGAATTTGGATTATTTTTGCAAGAGTTAACATCCCACCAGTGCTTCTTTAATCACTGCACAGAAACAAGTAAGTGGAATACGAAAGCTTTGCGTTTTAGATTGATATTAGGCTTTGTTGTGGCAAACCGCCCGGCCATTTTTCTTGTGGGAGCTGTAGAAGTAGGCCGATCGTCGAAAAGATGGCTGCTTCCAGAGACGGCATGAAACATAATAACACATTGTTTATGCACTTATGTCGTGGTTAGACGTGTTTTGGATGCGTATTTGCAACTCTGTATGTGCCAGGTACATTATGCATAACTCTTAAACCCACAATTCCATTGCATTCAATTGTAAATTGGGCGACATTTTGACAGATGCCAATCGTAATGCTAACCATGTTAGCTTCCACATAATCGGTTGAGCAGCTAGCCTGTGTCGCTAACTGCATGAAGCTATCACTTTTAACATCATAAGTGCTCAAACAAACCACTTGAATTAAATGGTTATTTGATTGATTCATTGTTTCAAAGTAGACCGACTGTCTCAATGTTTGTTCCTTTGCAATGGTACTGTAAATCACAACAATCTAAATGCAAAGATCTCTGAACAGCTAAGCTAGTTTACTAGCTACAACATGGCGACTCCCAGAGAGGCATGAAAATAGCAGGATCTTGCTAACCCATTAAGTGTTGAATTAAATGTTTGTTTGGGTTGGGATGTTCGTGATCTAATGGAACAACACGGTTTGCGGTCGCCTAAATACTATTTACTATGTAAGGCTTAGAGAAAGCTAACTTTGTTATTCATTTTTTCTTCCGCCATTTTTTAGCTCGGCTAATGGTGGCTAGTGTTAGCGGGGTTTGTTTGGTGCAAGATGGCGCCCTCCATATCATAAATTTATTTGATAAAAACTTCATTAATTTAGTTATGGTTTATTTGCATTTTTTTTCTTCAAAAAACGTTTACATATCATTCAGTGGTAGGCTATAGACAAAAAAGTAGTGAGTGAAGGTGCACTGGTCGCATATACAAGTCCGTCAACAAATAACAGTCATTAAAACACATTTTATCTCCCGACGACAGCGTCATGTCTGCCCCTGGCTCCGTGGTGACTGGGACCATGGTCCTGCAGCCGCGCTGGAAGCGAGTCCTCGGGTGGTCTGGTCCTGTCCCGCGGCCCAGACACGGACATCGAGCTGTGGCCATCAAAGAACTTATGGTTGTGTTTGGCGGCGGAAACGAGGGCATAGTGGATGAACTACATGTCTACAACACAGGTGACTTTCAAGTTATAAAGATTTATATTCATTAATTTAACACTGTTTTCTTGTTCATATATTATACAATGATTAAATTGTTGTTTTTAACCGTCAGTTCACTTTAAAGTGTGAGTCGCTGCAGAGCATTGAAAGAACAAGACAAGTGTGCATTTATTTTGCACCCTCTGCTGGACAATTCTCATATTGCGTTTAAAAAAGGCGGGCAAAATGGCACATGTATTTCTTTTATCAACAGCTTGCATCTCATTTGGACATTTTTTGTATAGCTGAAAGTTTTTAATATCATAATTCTAATAACTAACTTTATTTTTCTATTTTAAACTCTAGCTACCAATCAATGGTTCATACCAGCAGTTCGTGGTGACATCCCCCCTGGTTGTGCTGCATATGGTTTTGTCTGTGATGGCACTAGATTACTGGTGTTTGGTGGTATGGTGGAGTATGGGAAGTACAGCAATGATCTTTATGAACTGCAGGTAATTCTAATACTTTACTTGATTCAAGTGTTCTCATTCATACATGCAGCATTATATTGGTTAATCTATTCCTTTTATTTTTATTTACTTACTAGGCCAGCAGATGGGAGTGGAAAAAGTTAAAAGCTAAAAACCCGAAGAATGGCCCCCCTCCCTGTCCTAGGCTTGGGCACAGTTTTTCTCTTGTGGGTAACAAGTGTTACCTTTTTGGGGGTCTTGCCAATGACAGTGAGGATCCAAAAAACAATATTCCCAGGTATACATTTTAATTTGAGGTTATACAGCAAAATAGGGCTGGGTGATTAATTACATTTTCAACAATTGATCATTTCTTTCAAAAAAATAATTTTAATAATGTGATGTGGCAAAATGAGAACTTGTCAAATCAAGGTCACTTGCACTGCTGCACATGTAAAGAGTGGCCAACTCTCCTTTAGTCTTTTGTAAATATTTTTGTAGAAAACAAGTCAATTTGTTTTTCTACTACCTATTTAGCTACTTATTGGAGGAGCCAAATGTGTCAATTTTAAGTACCAGCTTTTCAGCTCTCTGGCTTTCTTAGCCAAATCGATTTTAAGAAGTAGTGTTCTTTGTCTTTTTTTTTTTTTTTTTTAGCAATCTTCTATATTGCAAGAGCTGCCAGCATGAGTATTAGGAGTGCGTGCAATGTAGTGCACACTCGCGTCTCCTTTCCTCCTATTAGGAAAAGCACAACCATCTTTACCCCCCATTTCCATAGATTAGGAATAATGTTTTTTTTTTTTTCGCCGATTGAGAACTCAAGCGACTGTTAGTCCCTTTTTTTTTTTTAAATGTGCATGCGCACACTCATCCCCCACCTTCCTGTTCTTTCCAAGAGACCGCCTACCATCAAATCTCATGCGGAAACACGCAGCAGTCCCACTGCTACACGTGCGTTTGTGTATTAGCCACGGCGGATCGCATCACATCTCTCGTCTCTGCAGATTTACGTCTCTTCTGAGCTGGAGCACAGTCTTTCTCTGTCGTCATTTTTGTACTGTACACTGAAGGAATTCTACAAACACACCGGCATATCAACCACGCATGCGCAGCCAGGGAAACGTGCTGCTATCCTGGGAATGAGCCTGCAGGTGTCCAGTAGCACTCAAGGGATGATTGACATGTAGGAGAACTTCTCTGCTGTCCACGTTACGAGGAAATGAGACTCGGATTGCTCGCCAAAAATCCTCTATTGTTCCTTTTAAACTAGAATAAACTGGAAGCTGTGGCCACACTAGACCCCTTTTTCTGAAGGGAAACCCTCTCATGGGGTTGCTTCAGACCCCTCAAACGGGGTGTGGCACGACCTACCCCTACCAGCCCCAGAGAGTGAAAAACTCCTTTATTATGAAACTAGTTTACTTGTGGCTTTGTTGTAAGCATTGTTATGAACTTCCCCTGTTTGAGAGACCTGTAATCCCTACTGACTTTTGTTTTTAAATTGACTGTCCAAACATATTCTTTTTGCTAGTCGCCCAGCCCTTCAGCCAAACAATTTTGGACAATATTTTCATGTTTTATTCTTCAGGTATCTAAATGATTTGTACACACTGGAACTTCGCCCTGGTTCAAGTGTGGTTGGATGGGATATTCCGATAACATACGGAGTTCTGCCTCCTCCCCGTGAGAGTCACACAGCTGTTGTATACACAGAAAAGACTAGCAGAAAATCACGTTTGATAATCTATGGAGGAATGAGTGGTTGCCGTCTGGGAGATCTTTGGACACTTGATATTGGTAAGATATTGCTTTGTTTCAGAAGGCTTCACACAACATTCTTTTGGCAAATTTTAATAATACAGATGCAGGTAGATAAAATGAGGGGACATGAATTCAAAATAAACATTTTACCATTTTATGTTTTGTTTTTTAGACACACTGACATGGAATAAACCGTCCGTTAATGGCACAGCACCACTGCCCAGAAGTCTTCACTCAGCAACTACCATAACAAACAAGTGAGAAAAGAGTTTAATATTACAATTTGAACATTGTATTAAACAGTTACTGGAAAATAACTGATATAATATTTTTCAGGATGTACGTTTTTGGAGGATGGGTTCCTTTGGTAATGGATGATGTTAAAGTAGCAACACATGAAAAAGAGTGGAAGTGCACCAACACTCTTGCTTGTCTCAATCTTGGTAAATAAAAAATTATGAAACATCACCCAAAACGTAATTGGTGTGGTTCAATAGAGTTTTTATGTCGTCTCCACAGATTCCATGTGTTGGGAAACGGTCTTGATGGACACTCTTGAGGATAACATCCCCAGGGCTCGTGCTGGCCATTGTGCTGTTTCTATCAATTCTCGTCTTTATGTTTGGAGTGGACGTGATGGTTATCGTAAAGCATGGAACAACCAAGTGTGTTGTAAAGACTTGTGGTACCTTGAAACTGGTATGTTTTCAAACTAGCACTTGGGTCTGATTGGATCTGTTACTTGATAGTTGTGATTACTATATGACACTTGTCAATTGTGTTTAATTTTCAGAACGGCCACATGCTCCTGCCAGAGTTCAGTTGGTCCGTGCCAACACAAACTCACTGGAGGTGAGCTGGGGAGCAGTCTCTACCGCTGATACATACTTGTTGCAGCTACAAAAGTATGACATCCCTGCCACTCCAGCTTCTCCTCTAGTGAGTGCAACACCATCCCAATCTATAAACTCTCCAAAGAGTCCAATTCCAGCAGCAACAGCCCCTGCAGCTCAAACCCTTGCACAAACTGGTATAAGAGATTAAACTCGGAACAACTTTACTTTTTGTCAAACAAGTTTAAAAATTCTGTTATCTGTGTATCCTAGCAGTTTTAAAAGTTGCAGCTCAACAGTCTACCACAGGAGCGTCAGTAGTCACAGTTCGCCCCAGCCAGCCCGGGAAGTCTCCTGTGACAGTAACATCTCTTCCTCCAGGTGTAAGAATGGTTGTTCCTGCCCAGGCTGCTCAAGGATCTGTGAGTGTACTTTGTTTCATGTCATTTATATGCTCCCCTAACAACTGAAACTATAAACATTTATTTTAATTTTTTCAGCCGATTGGAAGTAGCCCTCAAATGAGTGGCATGGCAGCATTAGCAGCAGCTGCAGCTGCTACTCAAAAAATTCCTCCTCCTTCAGGCGCTACTATGCTAAACATGCCAGCTGGTACTACCATACTGAAGACTGTGGCAGTTTCCCCTGGTACTACTGCTGTCAAAGTTGCCTCCCCAATGATGGTATATG
This sequence comes from Eucyclogobius newberryi, assembly GCF_026437365.1. NCBI lineage: Eukaryota > Metazoa > Chordata > Actinopteri > Gobiiformes > Gobiidae > Eucyclogobius > Eucyclogobius newberryi. Next base: position 17,444,638 of record NW_027315823.1, read on the forward strand.
CATCATTCTTTCTTTTGATTTTGATTTTGATTTCAAATAACATTATATTTCTTGTACATCACAGGTGAGCAACCCAGCCACTCGAATGCTTAAGACTGCTGCTGCCCAGGTTGGCACAGCAACTGCTGGCTCTCCTACCACTAACAGACCGATTATTACTGTCCACAAGTCAGGCGCTGTTACAGTTGCTCAGCAGGCTCAGGTAGTCACCACTGTTGTTGGTGGAGTTACTAAGACTATCACCTTGGTCAAGAGCCCTCTTACCATGGGTGGCAGTGGAACTCTGGTAAGAAAATCAACTTTTGTTCAATTGCTTTTAATGCAAACACTTAAACAAAACATTTGGAGCATGCTTTAAATGCATGCTAAATTTGGATGTTTAGAAAAAAATGTTTTGTTTTTAATGTTACCCTATTGGGACAATTGTGTAATCCAGTGAGGGATCGGGTTAAGGTTGGAGCAGGATTTTAGTTGAGAAACTGAATGATTAATGATTGCATGCATTTGTATAATATAATATAAATATAATATTAATATAAATTAAGTTGGCTGCTAAACATCCTGTGTTCTCCAGTGCTTTCTTGTGACTTAAAAAATTGGGTCTCTCTTATGTTGGCAGTTCTCCAATCTTGGCAAGATGATGTCTGTGGTGCAAACCAAGCCAGTGCAGACATCAGCTGTCACAGGCCAGGCCTCCACTAACCCTCTCGCACAGATCTTACAGGTCAGTTATATGTATGAGTGCAGGCAAACAGGAGGTGACTTAAAACTCCTGGGACAGAGACCATCCATTTGTTTAGATGTTTTGCATAATTTATTTTTACATTCACAGACAAAGGGTCCCCTTCCAGCCGGAACTATCCTGAAACTTGTGACGTCAGCAGATGGCAAGCCGACTACTATCATCACCACCTCGCAGGCTGGAGGCACAGGAAACAAGCCTACAATCCTCAACATCAGTGGTGTCTCACCTACCACCACTAAACAAGGCACCACCATTATTAAGACCATCCCTATGTCAGCCATCATGAGTCAGGCTGGAGCCACAGGTAATACATTTTGTTTGAGGTTAGGCAAAACTTTTGAAAATTAAGTTTTCAGTAGTGGTGATCCATGAGGCAAGATAATTCAAATCTGTGAGAAGTGTTTGAATCATTCTTATTTTCCCAAGAATCCTAATTTGGTATACTCTTCTGCAATGCAGGTGTGACCAGTAGTTCAAGTTTGAAATCACCTTTTACAATCCTTACAACAAAGGTGATGACCACTGGGACGCCTGGTAAAATCATTACTGCTGTACCAAAATTGGCAACTGCAGCTGGCCAACAAGGACTGACACAGGTAAAGAGCGTGCTTTTGTGCCGTTTTTCTTCCTGGCCTGCCAACGTCTTGGAAGCTTTTAATGTGAAAGTGTGGGGATCCATTATTTCCCTCCTAGCTGGCAGTTTTGGGCAACAAAGTTAGGATGCATTCACAATACACTTTTGATTCAAATCGGGATTCGTTTGCCGTGTAGTCCAGTTCGTTTTGGTAATTGTGAACGAGCAGTCGAACTCTGGTCCGGTTGAATCAAAATCTGGTGCGAGTCGTTTGAATTATGAACGCAAACGAACCAGAAAGCGTAACAAAATGAGGAAGTGACCATGATGTGAGCTAGGCTGAGACACATGTCTCATTCGTCCCTCCTCTGGACTAAAGTGGTTCACTGTGACCCAAAGGGTTATCTACACTGGATTTATCTTACACTTACACGTTTGAGTTTACAGCAAATAGTAGGGCTGTAGTTTCTCCCAAAATGTTCTTAGTAGCAGCCTTATTAGCATCAGGTGCATTGCTAACTCAAAACTAAGCTGGGCTGAATTTTCTTCAGTTAAAGTTCTTTTGTTTTTGTTCACTTTCCAGCTGCTGTAAAATAAACCCCGTCACACAAGTGCACAAGCACCACACAAATAAAACTGAAACACTAGTTCTCCACAGCTGACAAAGTATAAACAAGAGGAGAGATGAGAAGCTGATCAATAAGATAATTATTTGACTTATTTTTTGAATGTACATTTTTCTGTGCCCTATTATAAATAAGTGAAGTGAACCATCTGATGTATAACATTTATTTTGTATGTTAAATATAGTTTTAATCATGAACAGGCATTACTAAAACAAGCCGCCTCTACATGGATTTACCGGTACATTTCTACAGTCTAATCAGCAGCCCATAGGAAAAAAAAACATTTCACTTTAAAAAGATATCAAGATATGAGAAATTATATTGATGTATATTTTTGTCCATATCGCCCAGCCCTATGACGACACTATACTGAAATATATTAAATATTAGAGGTGTAACGATTCACGGACCTCACTATTAAGGAGCTACAATTTCGATTATTTTTTTTTTTTTGTCGTTATTGTAAATAATATGTAAATTGCATATAGGTTACATCTTCATATGAGGTCAACTGCTTGAGGCGTGCTTGAGTTTCTGTCAAAGCTGTTGTGCAAGTTGCGCAGACACAAGCATGTTTGAGATAGTCATTTAATGCTCGCATTTATCTGTTTGACATTAAGAAACGCAAAGCATTGTTGCACCCCTTTTAAATATACAAGTTACTCTTCTTAAGAGAGATGGTGTTGTCATGATACTAACATTTTATCTATACTTTGTTTGAAAAAGGCTTCATAGTTTCAATATTGATTAGTATCTACTAATGTAGTAGTGTAGTGTAATCTAATGTTCTTACATCTCTAGTTGCCGCCAGGAAATCTATGTCTACAAGTAACATTTATTGTACAATAACTTTTGCCTTTTGACACTCTTTGTGCAGGTGGTGCTGAAGGGTGCCCATGGGCAACCAGGAACTATTCTGCGTACTGTGCCCATGAGCACAATGGGTGGTGTTCGCCTTGTTACTCCAGTGACTATGTCATCAGTTAAACCCACTGTCACAACTCTGGTTGTTAAGGGGACCACAGGTAGACTGTTAAATTGAAAAGGAAATGCACTTGGCATTGTCATTTTATATACCCACCTCTTTTTGTGACTTGGTCTTAGGTGTCACTACTCTTGGCACGGTCACTGGTACGGTCTCTACCAGTCTGTCTGGAGGCTCTGTAGAGTCTTCTACTGCATCGTTGGTTACCCCCATCACCACACTGGGAACCATAGCCGCCCTGTCCAATCAGGTCATCAATCCAACTGCCATTACTGTGTCAGCACCACAGACCAGCCTGACCTCAACCTCCACTCTGCCCTCTACCATTACAGTGCAGGTAAGACACCTCAGGGATTCCACACATCAACTCATGTTTATTCAACAACTACCTTCATTTTTAGGCTAAATTGTACATATACGTGTCAATATGCCGTAGGTGCCCACGTTGTAAAATGAGATGTTTACACATAGTACACTGTTGTGATGCGTTTGTTGTCTTTTGAACTGGGGGTCTCGTGGCACACCCGTCGTCCTTACTGTCCTCTGTCCTTGATTACTCCGTGTGAGCTGATTTACCCGTGTCTGTGTCTTCACATCTGGTAAGATCTACTCCTGAGCTTGTGCTTGGCAGATATTTACACAAAAAGCTGGTACACAGTGACTCACTGGTTGTCTGCGGGTCAGGCCAAGAAGGTCTAATTTCAATTTTGCTGGTTCTAAACTGCAGACAGCCGTATATCGCGTCCAGATTCACACCCTCATTAGACTAATTCCTCTGTGATTATGAGTCCGATTGAAATGACACACACAACGTTTTGAAGTTTAAAATACAGAGAAAATGACGTGTCCACTGACATCTTGTTCTACAGCAGGGGTGGGCAATTATTTTCCTCCGAGGGCCATATACGAATCCAGGCAAGTAAGGGCCGGCCCGCGATCATTGGTGTGAAAAAAAAAAATCTAAACTATGCTATTGAATATAGGCTTTTGAATCTATTATTTAATTTGTGTGTCTCTGTCTCTGTCTCTGTCTCTGTCTCACCCGGATTGAAAGGCCCGTTGTCTGTCTGTCTGTCTTACCCGGATTGAAAGGCCCGTTGTCTGTCTGTCTGTCTGTCTTACCCGGATTGAAAGGCCCGTTGTCTGTCTGTCTGTCTGTCTTACCCGGATTGAAAGGCCCGTTGTCTGTCTGTCTTACCCGGATTGAAAGGCCCGTTGTCTGTCTGTCTGTCTGTCTTACCCGGATTGAAAGGCCCGTTGTCTGTCTGTCTGTCTGTCTTACCCGGATTGAAAGGCCCGTTGTCTGTCTGTCTGTCTTACCCGGATTGAAAGGCCCGTTGTCTGTCTGTCTGTCTTACCCGGATTGAAAGGCCCGTTGTCTGTCTGTCTGTCTTACCCGGATTGAAAGGCCCGTTGTCTGTCTGTCTGTCTTACCCGGATTGAAAGGCCCGTTGTCTGTCTGTCTTACCCGGATTGAAAGGCCCGTAGTTTGCCCACCCCTGTTCCACAGTGTATCAAACGCTTGTACTTCCTGCTAGAGTGCCTCCCATTGGCTGTTAGCCAGTAAAATTCTATAAATTAGATGCATTGTTGTATGTGCTACAGGGTTCAAAACGTGGGGGGAAGGCGCTTGCACACACACTCGTGGGCAGCCACCCTTTGTAATCTGCTCATCCATGATCAGTATAGTTTTATCCACTTCAGTGATCTTCTGTGTGCAACCAGAGATGTCATTGTTGCATTACCGCCACACTCATCTCCTCTTTGATTATAGAGTGCATAAAAAATGCCAAAATCCTTGGTTTTTAGTCGGAGTCTCCCGATTTGGGGCGGGTTGATCGGGTGATTTCAATCGAAATATCAACCTTTTCTACGCCGTTATCCTTTATTTTGGTAGCAAAGGCGAGCGGGGGGGAACATGTAGGGGACATGGGCGCCGCCATGTTTGTTGTGATTACGCTGCTGGGCGTGTTTCCCTCCCAGAATGCAAAGCGCAGGTCAAATTTAATATGAAGTGACACCATGATGCAGAACAACGTGAGCGGTGTCAAACCCAGTGGCGCTGACAGAGGCAAGGAAATATAGGGTCAATCCTATATGGTCTGTTCAATACAGTAGCATATGAAGGACTGAAAATGTAGATGGAAAAATTGTCGTGCAAAGCGTTATTTGTCCCTTGGGATGAAAGATAAGTTGACCAGCGCTATAAAGTTATTCTACCCGTCGCTTTTGGAAAGAACGGTTGGTGAGTCTACGAAATATAAGAAGAATAAAATAATTTGGCGTCATTTTGACAAAATGCTGATATTTTTATTTTTTTTGTCAGTCTGCTGGTTTTATACCGGGTCGGTCGGGTTACGAGTGGTGCCGAAACTAGTGGTGCCGACAACAATGTCAAACAGATGAGAAAAAAGAAATACTGGTGTTGGTTCAACACTGCATGGTCTGTTCAATACAGAAACATTGAGGAGCGAAAAGGGGACGGATATGCGGGTATACAAATATGGTCATATCACTATTATGCAGATAAAATACATCACAGAAATATAATCATATATTTAAATTTTATCACAGTCATGTGGCTCGCATTTCAGTGTTTTCGTTCGTTTTTATGTTTTTTTTTTCTGATGAAATTTGAAATCTCCCGCTTTTTTATGCCTTATCTCCCCCTGGGATGATAGATAAGTTGGGAAGTATGCAACTTCCTCCTCTTCTTTGTCAGGTTTAGAGTGATTTCATCTTTTTGGGCGGCATGATGTTGAGTAAAGCCTCCAACTTTAATCTGCTGAACTTTCAAGTCACTTTATAGGTTAAAAACCTCCAATTTGACCAAATTATCAGCTTTGCATCCTCGCCGTGTTCTCAGCTGTTACGCATGCGCAGAGGCTTTTAGATTTGTATTGGATTTGAAAACACCCCGTCTAAAAAATTTTGTACGGGGTCCGACTAAGCGAAAAAACAAGTAGCTTCGGCATTCTCCGGACCACGGCTCGGCAGCCAATCAGCCAAGCACACAAATTTCGTCGACCAGTCAACGCGCAGCATGCAAATTTTCACGCGCAGCATGCAAATTTTCGCCATTACAATGGACTATTGTCAAATGCTTCCCGGCCCGATTTAATGATAATATTCCCTTTTTATCCCCTAAGATTTATTAATAAAATGGCCGTTGAAAATGCCAGTCCACATTTTAAAATATCCCGTCCAAAATGCGTGAAGACGGGTTTCTATCTAAAAGCCTGCATGCACACTGGAGGACTGTATCGGCTTTGAGCCAACAACAACCACAGCTTTCTCACTCGGCTCTGGGTGATGCAGCGAGTGGTGGCTGTGCATGTTGGTCGTGTTTCCCGTGTACCGAACTTTTGAAAAGCAGTTGTTGCATATTGCATAGTCCTTTTCGAGCTTTGTCCTATCTGTGCTGCTATAGAAGCCAAAGTGAATCCATACTTTGGACTTAAATGTTACTTGTGCGTCTTTTAACGTGTCGCTCTCACTTTTATTTTCCTCATTTGACTCCGCCATTTCCATTTTACGTACGTACACACACGTCCACATGTGACCTAACAGCAGCATGTAAAGGTTGAAAAGGAGGGGTCCCAGGACTGACCCTTGGGGCACCCCACAGATTAGGGGCATGTGCTCTGAGACACAGTTACCAATTTCAACAAAGTACTTCCTGTCTTCCAGAAAGGACCTTAACCAATTTAGGGCAGTGCCTGTGATGCCCACCCAGTCCTCTAGTCTCTGTAAGAGGATCCCATGATCGACAGTGTCAAAAGCAGCACTCAGATCTAACAGAATTAAGACTGAGGCTTTGCCAGTGTCAGTGTTCAGGAGGATGACATTTGTCTGAGCTGTTGGCAAACAACCTTTTCAACAACCTCTAGAACAATAAGTTGATCAAGTAATTATTGTGACAGGCCTAGATATGATGCATTTTGATACAAGATTAGGGCTGGGCAATATGGTGATAAAGATTAAAGCGCCATCTTATCCTTGTGATGATTTACAATTTTGGTCAAATAGTGGTTAACTGTTCTGTTTTGCTCAAACTCTTTTCCCCACCCATTTCTCCTATATGTTAGTCTGCCAGGCTCATGGAGATGACATTTACCATTTAGAAAATTGGGATCTTGCTCCAAGTAAATTGTTATATTAATTTTTGCCTTATCGCTCAGCCCTATATAAGACCAAACAATGAGTACAAAACAATTTTTGACTTTTTTTAATTGACTGTTCAAATTCAACCCTCAATTAACCCTTCTAACTTGTGATAGTGAGTGCACAGCAGTTATGTCAATTTTTCTGACTTGTTGTTTTCTGCGTGTGCCCCTCAAAATTCCTCTGCATAACTGCTTTATCCCCCTTTTACATAAGATCATCGATTCGGCAAATGATGGCAACCATAAAACATTTCATTTGTAAAGTGCTTTTTGAAACACTCAAGGAACCATTGTTAAATGTAGACTTTTTGAAGTGATTAAACTTGCTAATTTAATCTTTTTTTTTGACAGAACCAGCCGACGCAAGTAACTCTTATTACTACTCCAAGTGGAGTTGAGGCTCAGCCTGTTCAGGACCTCCCTGTATCCATCCTGGCCTCTCCAACATCAGATCAACCCAGTTCTACAGAAGCAAATGCATCTGGAGATGCCTCTGGGACAGTAACTTTGGTGTGTTCTAACCCGCCTTGCGAGACGCATGAAACAGGAACCACCAATACTGCCACAACAGCTTCTGCAAATATGTCAGCACCACGCGTATGCTCCAACCCACCATGTGAAACTCATGAAACTGGCACCACAAACACAACAACCACAGCCTCAGCCAACATGGGAGGAGTCCAGAAAGTGTGCTCAAACCCTCCTTGTGAAACTCATGTGACCAGCACCACAAACTCCACCACCCAGGCCTCATCCAATATGAGCGCTGGCCCAACAGGAACTGTTCAAAGGGTGTGCTCCAATCCACCCTGTGAAACGCACGAGACTGGGACCACCAACACCCCGTCCACAGCCGCCTCCAATATGGGAGCTGACCAGACAAGTACGGCATCGGGCCTGTCCCAGAGGGTGTGCTCCAATCCACCCTGTGAAACGCACGAGACTGGGACCACCAACACCCCGTCCACAGCCACCTCCAATATGGGAGCTGACCAGACAAGTACGGCATCGGGCCTGTCCCAGAGGGTGTGCTCCAATCCACCCCGTGAAACGCACGAGACTGGGACCACCAACACCCCGTCCACAGCCACCTCCAATATGGGAGCTGACCAGACAAGTACGGCATCGGGCCTGTCCCAGAGGGTGTGCTCCAATCCACCCTGTGAAACGCACGAGACTGGGACCACCAACACCGCCACCACTGCTACTTGCAGTATGGAGACAGCTGACGGCACAGGTTTGTACACAAGGGTCTTAAAATGTAGAAAGTATTTTTGAGAAATATGTTGTTTTGCCTTGTTTCTAGCCCAACAAACCGAAGAAGGAACAGAAGTTGCCACCAGCACAGAGGAGGCATCCTCTCCAGCAGCCACTAGCCTCGTGAGCACCACCCAGGGCAGGGCAATTACAAATGTAACCCAGTCTACCCCAGCCCCAGGACCTGCCGTCCCAGTAAAGACACTACTGTAATCTGTGTCTATACTAAAATTGATACAGTTTCTGATTAATTTTTGTTTTATTTATTTTTTTTAGTCGATCTCTTCTATCACTGAAGGTGCAAACACAGCTTCTAGCTCTACTGAGGAACCCATGCAAACTGAAGCAACGTCATCTGCCGTTGCCTCTGCTGAGGAAGGCGATGCGGTCAATGCCATGGAGACACAAGGAGAGGCGGGCACAGCCACGGCTCTGAACCTTCCTTCAGAGCTGATGTCTGAGGGCCAGGGAGCGGCATCACTCATGGTGACTGGATTATCCGACGAGGAGCTGGCCGTTACCGCTGCAGCTGAAGCTGCTGCTCAGGCAGCAGCCACTGAAGAAGCTCAAGCACTCGCCATTCAGGCTGTCCTCCAGGCTGCTCAACAGGCAGTCATGAGTAAGTCCACCACTGCTTGGTGTATTTGATATGTTTTTGGGTCATTTTTATCAGTTGATGTCTTGTCTAGATGAGGGGGGCTCTGCAGGAGAGAGCCAGCAAACCACCAATATCCCAATAATGCTGACACAGCAGGAGCTGGCAGCACTGGTTCAGCAGCAACAGCAGCTCCAGGAGGCTCATGCTGCTGCTCAGCAGAGTGCTGTGGACACAAGTATGCCCACTGAAGGTCTAGCCCCCGCAGACAGCCTCAATGATCCTTCAGTCGAAAGCAATGGACACAATGAAATGGCAGCTGCCGTCACAAGTGCTGTAGCATCTTTGCTCCCACATACTGCCGCAGATAGTAAGGAAAATATTTATCTTCCCTTTAAATTATAGAAAACATAGTTATTGCTTTTTTTTTTCTCTTGCAGCTTTAGCCCCATCAAGCACATTTCCAGGCTCTGTTTCAGTATCTAGTCCTGCCAAGCTGCAAGCAGCAGCAACCCTAACAGAGGTAGCCAATGGGTTAGAGGTAAATCACTTGTAGGGTTTTTAAAAGCATTTCTGAGAAAAAGAAAAAAACTATATATTTATACTGTGTTGTTTTTGTGTGTGTAGAAACAAGCTCCTCAGCCAGCCCCAGTGAAGCCTGTTGTGAAGAAGGAGAATCAGTGGTTTGATGTTGGAATAGTAAAAGTGACAAATATGGTTGTCACCCACTACTATGTGCCATCAGATGACTCTCTTGGAGATGTACGTTTCTTGACTAAATTTATTAGTTATGTTTAAATCATTTGAATTTCTTATAATGTATACTTGCTGTCACATTTGGTAGGATGACTCTGGTATCCTGCCAGATTACGGCCAAATGAAGAAAATGGAGCTCCAGCCTGGAACGGCATACAAATTTAGAGTAGCAGGAATAAATGCTTGTGGCCGTGGATCTTTCTCTGAGATCTCTGCATTCAAGACCTGCCTACCTGGCTTCCCAGGAGCACCTTGTGCCATCAAAATCAGCAAGGTTAAGCCCTTGTCATTTGGATATGGCCCACTTTAGCTATTGAATTGAGCAGCACTAACCATGCATGTCTCTTAAACAGAGCCCTGATGGAGCCCACCTAACCTGGGAGCCACCTTCTGTCACTTCTGGAAAGATTATTGAATATTCAGTCTACCTGGCCATTCAGAGCAGCCAGACGACTGAGGCCAAAGCTTCCACCCCAGCCCAATTGGCCTTCATGCGCGTTTACTGTGGGCCCAGTCCCTCGTGTTTGGTGCAGTCCTCCAGCCTCTCCAACGCTCACATCGACTACACAACCAAGCCAGCCATCATCTTCCGCATCGCTGCCCGCAATGAGAAGGGCTACGGACCTGCTACCCAAGTCCGATGGTTACAAGGTGACTAAAGCACATCCAAGCCAACATTTAAATGGGTTTTCATTGTATGTTCTACTAAACTGTTTGCATTTGTATTGTATTTGTAGAATCTGGCAAAGATGTTTCAGCAGCTAAACCAGCGCCTAAAAGACCAGGAACGTCTCCTGATGGGTAAGTGTGGCTCATTGTCATGAGCATGTTCATGTTGAAAATGTGTTTAAATTCATTTTTAAAATGTGATGCAGCTTAAATTCACTCGTTTGTATTTTGTGTGTGCATTTGCAGCAAGGCTACTGGTCCAAAGAAAGCTAGGACGGATCAGTGACTTTGGTCAAGAGACCTCTCCCGGTCTTAAGTCCCTTCTTTACTTTTATTTTACCGAGAAACCCACCACACTATCCTCGTGTTCTCTTCTTTCATCCTCACATCTCAGCTCAAGAATGCAATGAAGACAAATCTATGAAGCAAAGACAAAAGTCATTCTTTTCTCCTGTAGATACACCCTTCCTGGTTAGGTTGTACTAATTTTTAGAGAAATTCAAACTAGAAGCACATTATCATAACCTGCCATCTTTTTTTAATCTCCACCCGTTTCTGCCTTGTTTCGGTAGTTAGGCTTTGTAGAAGAAAAAAAAAACATTTACATTTTTCACAAACTGAGAAACCAGCCTCAACGTGATATTACCTTTTTTTGTGAATCCCTGGGAGATGTAGAAAGAGACTACATGAAATGATGTACAGTGTTGAGAAAATGCTGCCGAGGCATTAGTTGAATGAAAGGAAAAATGAATGGCAACAAAGCACTTGTCCTTAAAGAAAAGGGCATCATTATTTTCCTTTGTTTTATTTTGCTTGAATTTTTGCTCCATTAAAAAAAAACCAAGTCTGTACAGCCATCATTCTGGACTCGTCTCCCGGCGACGTCATCACTGTGCGCTTTTAACCCCCAAGACGACGACTGGTGGTTGGACAAGAAGAGAATGACAGATTTGCTGAGGATACACAAATAACTTTGCCAGGACTGAGACTTGCTGCACACAAATACCTTGCAAAATCTTCCCCAAAAAATTTGCAAGTAATGATGCAGAAGATTTTTTGTGTAGTTTATTTTTGTATTTTTTAAGCTTTTCCCTCCTGTTGCTATGTGTGTGTGTACATTAAAAAAAAAAACACCTTTTTTAACCGTTCATCCCCATAGGTCGTCTTTCACATGGTGGTGTTCTGGATGCCACTGTATCTTTTAATGCTTCAGTTAGTTGTATGTTCCTGTTAACACGGCGATGAAAGAGAAAGGCATTTGTATATGTGATGTGCGGAGGTTATAGGAGTGAAGGGAACTTTTGAAGTGGACCCAATGAGAGAAGAATTTGTGTGTGCGTGTTTTTTTTTTCCTTTTTTAATATATTGTTTACTACATCATACCCAATGTATGTACCGCTTTGCCAAACAGAAACTGAAGCTGGGTATCATTAAACATCTGATTTCATGCCTATCCTTAGAAACTGTATCTCATTCAGTTCTGTGCTTTTTATGCTCATTAATATATATCGCTTCTTTAATTACTAGTAGACATGATTCCTCTTTCCTTCCACTGTGTGAAACATTTAATAAATTTGTTTTTTCTTACGACTCAAGACTTTTAGACTACAGATGTGCACGCAACTGACATGACAATAGGGCATCTTCAGACTCTGGTGCAAAACTCTTGTAAAAAAAATATTGTTGCTCCATCAAGGAACTAATCAATCACCGTGAGAACATTTTGGCCTTTTATATAATACCTGTAACAAACTGTTTTTACATGTCGGTCATCTCAATTGCCTTTTGTGTCATAAATGAAACATATATATATATATATATATATAAAATATATAGTGTCCCTAATCTGTTGTGATATATTTCTGTTGGGGGAATTCACAAAGACTTTGAATCATTTTGTTCACAACCAACTTTTACAAGAAGGATTTTAAATCGAGTCTACTGTAAATGTTTGAATGGGCCAATTAAGTTGTGATGGTAACCACCAGGGTCATTTTGTGACCAAGGCAAAGCTAGCAGTGTTTTTCTGAGGCTTGCACTTGGTCTTAATATGTGGTTTCTCCTGATTTATCTTTCTAGAAATGAACTTTCTTTTCATATGCATTCATCATTTTGTGTGTCGGTGTGTCTGTTGAACAAAACTAGACATGCATGCAAAAAGCTGTGTATTTCAGTAGTAATGCCTTAATTTAGATAAGCTCTCAAGGTTCTCAAAAGTTAAAAAATGAGTTTGTTCCGCTCTCCACGTGATATACAATTGTGTCCTTTCCATCCACAGTATCTTTGCTGGGTCACTTTTTGCGCCTTGGTTAGATAGGTCATCTTCAATGGTGTGGAGGTCGTCTGAGCCCATGTTTGAATGGGTGAGTCCTCAGCCCTGACAGGTGTTGCCAGTTTCTCTTGGCTGTTTGCAGGTTATCTGGAAATGTCCTGTATTTTCCAATGTGTGTTTTTTGTACTGTAGGGAGTAATGTATCTTTTATCATCAAAAATAAAACATGTTCAACGAAACAACATGTTGCGTCGGAAGGTTTTTTCAGTTATTCACATCACAAACCTGTTGTAGCCCCATGTGTGCTGCTCTCAGAAAGGTTTTTTCCACATCAAGGTCATCTTTAGCACTTCCTTCAAAATACTCTGCTCCAAATTGCTCACACCATTTTTGTACCCGACTAGAGGACACCTGAAAGAACCGATAGGCCCGAGAAGAGCTCAGAAAATATCAACATGTGCCTTTCTTTTTCTTAATATATGGCATGGATGGGTACAATTACTACAAAGTGACACAAGCATGATATTACATGACATAAAACTTGTGCAAATGTGTTTGGCTTTATAAATTAACTTTAAGTCTTAGCTCAATATAAGGTATACACAGCTTTTGTAGACTGTTAAGTGTGGCAGTTTGTTTACTGTGACAAACAGTATCAATGACCATCTCTGAAAAAATGGTCATTGATATTCATTTGCAAATATGTGCCATGTGTGACGTTGATTTACTTAACTGACTCAAGGCATCAAAGGTTTGACACGGCTGAATTGGAATATTGCTACACGTTATTCTGAAGTAAAGAGTATTGGCTACCTCTCGGTCTCGGAGGTCTGTCTTGTTGCCCAGTACAATGAATGGGAAGTTGTCAGGATTCTCTGGTTCTCTCTGGATTAAGAACTCTTTTCTCCACTGCTCCAGGGCAGAGAAACTGATGCGAGAGGTGACATCAAACACCATCATGCAGCAGTGAGCCCCGCGGTACAGAGGAGTGCCCAGGGACTGGAACCTCTCCGTGCCCGCTGTATCCCAGATCTACCGCATGGAGATATTTGGTGGTGGGTGTGTTAAAAGAACAAAATAATACTTCCATTAATGCAGCAGTACAGTAGGACAGCAGTGGGCATGGGTTACCTGCAGAGTCACACTGGCCCCATCTATAGTCTCAGTTTTGGAGAGGAGATCCGTCCCAATAGTGGGCCGGTACAGATTAGTGAAGCGGTGGTTGACATATCTGTTCATCAAGGAGGACTTTCCCACCCTGAGCAAACACACGTGAGGAGCACTATCAGAAGAACAGAAGGCAAACTGTGGGACAAAAGCACCTGCTGCTGTCTTCTGGCAGTCACATGCTACAGTAGAACTCTAGAGTCTGGAGTCTAGACTATTAAAGATAATTCAGCAAAGCTATGTCTAGACATAGCTTTGCTGAATTATCTTTAATGGTTGGGGTTGGTGTGGGAATATAATAAACCTGTCTGTCTGTCTGTCTGTATTTCTGTCTGTGTCTGTCTGTGTCTATCTGTCTGTCTGTCTGTCTGTGTCTGTCTGTGTCTTTCTGTCTGTCTGTCTGTCTGTCTGTGTCTGTCTGTGTCTTTCTGTCTGTCTTTCTGTCTGTCTTTCTGTCTGTGTGTCTGTCGGTCTGTCTGTGTGTCTGTCTCTGTCTGTGTGTCTGTCGGTCTGTCTGTCTGTCTGTCTGTCTCTGTCTGTGTGTCGGTCTGTCTGTCTGTCTCTGTCTGTCTTTCGGTCCGTCTGTCTTTGAAAATATTCCAGAAACAACGTGACTTTCTCTTGAAGCCTGTGTAGAAAGAACAAGGGCAACTGTGCAAAAAGAGAAGCATTTGGCCAGTGCTGAAAGTTCCATCAAAGTTACAGGGGGATGAGACCATAATATAATATTATTATAATAGATCCATGGATGACACAGATTGAGAAAAGACCCCTGAGAGCAAGAGGCTGCTCGCATTAAATGAAAGTGAAAGTATTCTTAAGATTGAAAGCGTGTAATAGCACGTACCCTGAGTTCCCTATGATGACAAGTTTGACAGTGACGTCTTCTTTTCCCTTGGTCAGACTCGAAGCCATCGCAGTTCAGTGTCTTGTCCTGTCCCACGTCCGCGTGCACTTATGAGTTAGGCAAACTGAAAGTATAAAGCGTGTTCAGCCTGAACTGTGACGCTTATTTAGGTCACGCCAATATTTGTACAATTCTGCTATTCAAATATGCAGGGTGAAAAAATACACGTGATAACTCCAGTGCCGGGATAATGACAAATAATCACTGTTTTGATGAAAGACATCGCCTCGATCCTCGAACATCCAGCAGAGGGCAGCACACTACACACCTTTCGTTCTCAACAACAGTTCTTTCCCCCTCTTTAAATAAAAGTAATTAAATGAGAAAATGAAATAAAATTATACTCAAAATATTCATAAATAAAATAAAGCAGCCTAAAATCAAAAAATATTTTATCAAATATACTAACAAGGAGGGTACATTATTTGTACATTTTAGCCTATAGTAAATTAATCGTATTTTAATATTTCATATAATATCTATTTTTTAAGTAAATAGCCTTATATAAATAGCCCTATTAATCGCAACCTTTTTTGTCTTCCCCTAAAGGTTGTCTCACATTTTGTAGCCTGCTGGTGTTTATATTATATTTTCTTGACTTAATAATAGGCTATATATGCCATAATTCTAATTATTATTCTATAATAATTATTATAGAAATGTTATTAAAGATGTAAAATGTTCTAAATATCATTCAATTCCACCTTTCCTTTAAATTTGAACTCACTGACAGACCCCCGAAGTGCTTGTGTACCCCAGGAGTCCCCGTACCCCCGGTTGGGAAACACTGTAGCAGAAGATGTAATGAATTAGTCCTTAGCACCGCTAAATCACACAATACGTTCTTCTATGAAACTGGGGCTATTTGAGTCCTCAGACATGGACAGAAGTAAAAATAAAATGTTTTGTAATTTAAGTTTGTGGTTCCTGATGAGATAATATATCTGATACATTTAAAGACAAATAGGCTACACATTTTGTTTTTCTTTGTAGGGATGGCAATTCTTTACCTGTCCAAAATAATTTTATTTCCAATTTTGTGTGGAGCATGCGTGTGTGCGTCTCGAGTGTGTGTGTGTGTGTGTGTGTGTGTGTATGTATTGTGGCTTTTTTTTGCACCTTTTTACAATCTAAAAAACATTGCCAAAATCAAAAATATAGTGTCCAAACCAGATTTGAAGAGACTCATGCGTTTGTCTCCAGTAGATTAGACTACTGTAACGGCCTGCTCACTGGCCTCTCCAAACGAGCTGTAAAACAGCTGCAGTACATCCAGAACGCTGCTGCTCGGGTCCTGACTAGAACCAGGAAGTATGATCACATTAGTCCTGTTCTCAGGTCTCTGCACTGGCTCCTGTGGCTCAGAGAATAGACTTTAAAGCAGCTCTGCTTGTGTACAAGTCTCTCCATGGCCTAGCACAAGTACATCTCGGACATGTTAGTGCCATTTGAACCATCTCGGACTCTGAGGACCTCAGGGACCGGCCTCCTGTCACTTTAACCATAATTTAATCATCCACAGCACGGTTCACTTTCTGCACTACATATGTAAATTTAACAGTAAATTTGTGTACATAGTAAGCCTATTTTTGTTCTTATTTTTTATCTTATAGCCTATTTTTATCCCATAGCAGATAAATTGCTTCTCTTTTTACCATCAATCATTGTTTTTATGTTGCACCAAATCACCAAAACAAGTTCCTATGTTTGTGAATTCTGTTCATTGACAACGGCAATAAACCTTTTCTGATTCTGATTCCTGCTGTGCCCAGAGTCGGAACTAAAAATGAGGAATCTGAATTTCATTTTTATGCAGTTAAAATCTTCCTGAAGATGTGAGACAGGCTTCTACTCTGACAATTTTGAAATCTAAGCTAAAAACAGTTTTCTTTTTTGTTGTGAATATGATTGAAATGATTTACTTTGCACTCGTCTCTTTTAGGTCTCAAACTGTTTGTGATTTCTGTCATGTCTTTGTGATTGTATTGCATTTTTCTCCTGTTGTATGAAGCACTTTGAATTGCCTTGTGTACAAATTGTGCTCTACAAATAAACTCTAATAAAATAAGAAATAAATAAACTTTCTTTAGCTTATAAAAAAGTACTGTCACATTAAATGACAGCATACTACTTTACTTGCATGTTGTAGAGCCATGTTCTAACTAAAGTGGAAGTCTTCCCTAATATAAAGGCCTAATTCAGTTTATTTGTTGTTAAATATGCTAAAGGATCCAAACCATCCCTTCCCCTTATGGCAATTTTGACAATTTTTGAGAAATATTTAGCGCCCATCACAAAATGCCCCTCAGTCCAGTGATTGGAAACATGATTTTTGAAGACCAAAGCACTTTTTTATGTAGTAGGTAGTCCAGTACCCATACCACATTTGAAAAATCCCTGCTCTTGTCCGACACATGAATGCATGAATAATTCCATTTCATTGCATTGAAGAGGAAACCAGACCTATAAAGGCTAGTATGGGGAGAGTAAGGGTCACTTGTATGGGTTTTGTCCCAGTTTGAGCCCAGTTTAATTCTGATTTAGATTGTATTGTATCCTGTTTTAGTCCTGGTTTAACCTTTTCCGTGTTTAGTTACAGATTTAGTCCTTGCTAAATCCTAATTTTAAGGTGGAGTTGCACTACTTACACTCACCAGGGGCAAAAAAGGACAAGAAGGGTGTATCAGTGTTTATTCAGGGATGTAAACAAAAGGATGAAGAAAATGAGAATTAGAATAAGAGAACAATATTTTTTTGACCCAAACATAATTTTGTTTTCGGGTACAAATGTTTCAGGCAAAGTCACATAACTTGTAGTGGTTAAAAATAGCATATCAAACTAAATGTGATGTAGTTTCCACCTTCTTCCTTCTAGTAAACCAATTTGCAAATAAATTAAGCTTATCGGGAAACCTGTTTTATTAAAACTGAACACTGAAGGGTTGTTGCATCTGTTAAGGTTCCAAAGGAGGTTATATAATCAAATCAATGGCAAAATAACCCAAAGATGCCATGTAACTCAGGCCTGTATGCAAATTCACACAAAACGTCCACTTGTATTGTTAATACCTGTTATTACCCACATCATATATGATGAAATTATGAACTTAAAGTATTATACTGTAGGGAGTTGAGAACCAAATGTTTTAGTGTTCACGTAGGCCAACTGCACAAAGACACAAAAATGAGTGAAGAACATGGTGATAGTGCACTGTCGTGGCTGTGGACTGCAAGTGTGAGATAAGGCCCCCGCCTATGGCACTCATTTTCTTGGGAATTCAGAAGCTGTACCAAAACATTGCCCCATCCATCACTGTCGCTTCCAACTGCCTGACAACAAAGTGCTTCAACACAACAGTCCAGCAAGGGGTTATGTTCAGTTTGCCACAGCCAAATAAATATACACCACAATCCCATTGCAGTGTCCTGACACCCCATACGTTTGGAAGGCAGCGAGCGGCAGGGCTGGCCTCCTGCTTCCATCTTGATAAGGTCTTATCTGAGTGGAGCAGCCTCCAGTGCACAGCCACGGCCCTGCCATGCACTCCACACATACTACAGACACAGTGAATATCTAAAGTAAGCTCAGGAGGACAGCGGCTTCTCTATTAGGCCATGCAGAGTAAATTACATTATCTGTAGAAATGTTGTACTGGATTCATTTGGTTGCTTCAAAAACATTTACAAAGGTCTGGTATTCTTTACTATCTTCTGGACTGTAATTTACCCATTTTGAAATTTGGAAGTGTCATAAACCTGGAGATTCAGATGATCATGGCAGCAGTGGTGAGACTCATTCTCCCACAAAAGTCTGCATGTTCCACCCGTGCTCGCAGCGGTGCCTGTTCTTTCACCTTCCCCGTAACAATGTGCTGTGTGAGAGTGTCATTGGTGGTGGTCGGAAGGGCCAATGGTACAGCTTGGCAGCCTTTCCATCAGTTTGACCCAGGGCAGCTATGGCTACAATACTACAGTAGTAGTAATAGTTGCTTTACAATTTTGAAAAATGCACAAAATTGTAATTCTACTTAAGGGTCTGGAAAAGTGGGACAAAAACAAACAAACAAAAAAAAACTAGCATTTGTCAAAGGAATGTACAAATCCCTTCACATATTAACTGTGGTGGCCTCTGATAGGAAAAGTCACAATGTTTTGACCAATTCTCTTCAATTCTCTTTTTTCCTTTCTTCTGGTCAAAAGGCTTCATTTGACAGAACAGCCTGAAATGGGTAAAGAGAGAGCAGAGACATTCGGCAAACGGTCAAGGCTGGAAATCTAAACCACAACCACACATGTGCAATGCCCTTATCCACTGCACCACGGGCGGGCCACTGACTTATGTTTCCAAATGTAGACTATAAACTATGTAGAATATTTTAACATCCACGTATCTAAGGCCATTTCAATGTATTGGCCAATTGGATTTGACCAATTTATATAAGCAAAAGTAACTGAAATACAGTCCTTATTTTTAGCCTTTACATTGTCCTAACTGATCCTCTTCTGTCTGCTTTAACTAACAATATGTTTAACTGCTGCTGCGTTAAGTGGAAAAATAAGGGCTACACACTTGTGCCCAACAGCTGATATTCCTGAAAACTGAAAAGGAAGACTTAGGTCGCCGACAGAGAGAAGAGCTTGTGTCTTGTCACTTTGTTCAAAAGTCCCTTTGGCTCCTTTCCATAATTCCTATCTAGGATTGGTCCATCATCATTTACGTTTCTTTCTCCCCTCACTCACATCTGAGCTTCAGGCCCAAATCTTTGTGAAAGTTGATAACTGATTAGGCTGACCATGTTTTTCATGCTGGTGGCAAAGGATCCCCAGGTTTGATTGTGGGACCGGACAGGCCTCAACAGGTAGAACATAGAAGTATCGAGGGGGCAAAATGCAATGCTCTACAAATTAATTGAATGAGAGCAAACTAAAAGTTCACTCATTGGTACATGAAGCTCAGGTGTTTTATCTGTTGAAATGGTACATTTTGGATTATGAATTGGTACTACTCATAGGTATAAGAAGCTCAGTTATTAGAAAGCCAAGCTTTATTTGAAATTGTACGTAACCAAGAAAGAACCAAAATGGCTAAATGAGTTCAATTTCAAGTCAAACAAAAGAGGTGTGTCCTTCACTACGTTGTAGCCGCCCTCCAGTCCTAACCCTCACTGAGTGTTGGAGGACTTTTTCTGAAGTCATCATCTCATCACTGTCAGACGAAGTGCGAGCTGCCCTCCACCTGCCTCACAGAACGAGCACAGGACACTTCAGCCGCTGGACTTCAGGTAGGTGCACCACTTTGGCTCTGCACCTAGTCCCATAAACTTTCAGATGTGGAAAACAAAATGAAACAATTTGCATTTTTGTATTTATCACAAGCATAAATGGTTATTGTGGCAATTTTTATTTAATCACATCAGAATTATTTTGCTTCAAAAAGATATATTTAGCCATTCGGCAGATTTTCTCATGCTCAGTTCAGTTTCCAGATATTATAGTGTAATTTACATAAATTACATTGTTTTTTACCATATTTACAATGTTTGTTTCATGTATTTATTTTATTCAGAGTCAGAGTAATGTGTGATTTGGAATTATTTCATTTTATACCTCAAGCATTAATCCCAACCTCCTAATTAAGCAATGTAAAAATGCTATATCAATTTGGAAAATGTTTCTATTTGTTTGTATTTCTTTTTTGAGTGTGTGTGTGTGTGTGTGTATGTGTGTGTGTGTGTGTGTGTAGGTTTATTTAGAGGCCACCTCATGCTCATTTCAAGAAAGCCCTTCTTTGCATAACATAAGTGGCACACCTAGTGTAGTGTAAAAAAAGGCCTGTATGAAGCGTTTGGTCTGTGCTGCTGTCACTCACTTTGTAGAACTCTTTATTTTTAGTTCTAACTTTCAGCCACAGTCAAATGAGGATCCTAGAAAAGGAAGTTTAAGAAAGCCTGTTGTTGAGTGATCTTGTCCCTAACATCTATGTCAAAAGTCTTGAGGCCTGAGTGGACATGCAAACTATAATGGGCTCAAGGTCTAAACAGACAAAATAAATTATGGACAAATAGTACACATTTGGTGGAGAGAATGAGCTGAAAAATGTTACCCTTAGCATTCACAGCAACATATTTTTTGATTATCAATGTAATATTTGTTATTCATTGTGACTAATTTGTCCATTAATACATTTCTGTTGTCAGATACTCAAGATGGAAGATTCCTCAGAACACTCGCACTGGGAGAGCCCGTCCCTGCTCACCTCAGATCCTCTGTCCAGTTTCTCCTCAGAGGGGGGTCTACTGCCCCCTGGAGATGAGGGTGAGTCCTTCTTCTCAGCCTCTGACACAGACTACATCCTGCCCTCCTTCTTCAACAGCACCACCCGGCCTACCTCCACCTACAGACACAACTCAGGTCAGTTTTGGTCACTTGTTAAAGGAAATGTTATCACAGCACAAACAAATACACTTTACACATGTTTTAATTTGTTTTTATGCAGGAGGGTCCGGTTATGTGTTCAAAGATTTGTAGCCTTTCTGATGTGTGTAGTGCTTGTCTGCTTTGTCAAAGGCGTGTGAAGACCAATAGAGGTTGTGGGGGAAAATTGAAATAAACGTTAAAACCACAAAACTATGACATTTATGCTGAGTCATTTCACCATGTTCAATTCCATTTAATCTATGCACTATTATCCCAGTGTTTTACTGCTGTGTTTTTCCTTATGTGTTCAGGGACACTTAATATAATTGGCAAATGCTATTTACAACGGTAGTGTAATTGTTACAAATGTTGAACAATATGCACTGTCCCAACAAATGTTATATTGTTATTAAAAAAACACAGTATGACTTTGTGTAAGTTGTGAGCACTATATGCTATTTCATATGGTAGATAATTGGTCAATAAGGTCCATGTGTATGTGCTGTATGTAGCTCTGAATTACAACTTTTCCTGTGTGAACAGTGCGGCAGGTGTTCAGCTCCCCGGGTCTCTTCACCAACCTGCAGCTGTTGGATGCTCCAAGCAGTCATTCCCTGAACTCGGCCTATCTTCCCTCCTCCAGTTGGAGCAACACTCTGTCTAAAACACATCCCGGAGTATCCCTGTACAGCCCGGGCCTCCCCTCGTCTTACTGCACGTCCCCGGGCAGGGAGGGCTGTGATAGCCCCAGACTGCAGGAGGCCTTGAAGGCTGAACGCTCCAGCCCTCTGGGGGGGTCTGTGGTCACCAGCAGTTTCCTGAACCTGACCCCTGCAGCCGGCAGTGTGTACACTCCAGCACCACACCACATGTTAAACCCTTACAGCTCATATATGACCCCCCCTCAAGAGTTCAGCTCCTCAGGCCTGTACACCAACCCCGCCTGGATCAATCCCTCCTACTCACCAAAACTGCGCAACAAGCTTCGGGTGACCACACCAGGCAAGTAACATTACACTGGTTTTAGAAGCTACTTTGCATAATAAACTCTGGTAAAAACCTGCACATTTATAAAAGGTTATCATGATCTTCATCACACTCAGTATTCTTGCATTTCCGTTTGCAAAGGACAATATGAAGTCAGCCGTTAAAAGCATATTGCATCTTCTGACTTTTATATAAAGTTGTTTTTTTTTAAATGCAGTCAAGTTGATAAAATGATGATTGTCTGGTTACCAAGAATGAACAAACTAGTGTCAAGCTGTGTCAAGAGAATAGTTTGCTGCAGTAAGTTCCATTACACAAATGACACTTGCCTGTGGTCATGCGCCTGTTGATTGGGCAGTTGTAAAGATGTATAATAATAATAGTCATAAATGTGCTTCCTTACAGAGGCCAGAGAATGCGTGAACTGTGGGGCCACAGCCACGCCTTTGTGGCGGCGCGATGGAACAGGCCACTACCTGTGCAATGCCTGCGGACTGTACCACAAGATGAATGGCCAGAACAGACCTCTCATCCGGCCAAAGAAAAGACTGGTACAAACACACTAATTATATTAACAAAATATGAAGCAAATTCAAGCTTCAATAAGTAGTTTTTTGTTTGTTTTCTTGTAAATGGGATTCCTTAACCCTCAGAAAAAATATCTCCTGCAAATGTACAATTCTTAGCTCTAATCACTCTAGTTATGGATCATATCTGTCCATGTGTAAAACAATTCATGTTGTGTATGTGTGTTTGTTCAGATTGTGAGCAAGCGAGCAGGAACTCTTTGTGCCAACTGCCACACCAGCACCACCACACTGTGGAGGCGGAATGCGAATGGTGAACCCGTGTGCAACGCCTGTGGACTCTACTTTAAATTGCACAATGTACGTGGTCTGTGTGTGTAAATTGATAAAACTATGTCAATTTTTCTATTTGTGTAAAACAAACTCTGATATATGTGCTCAGGTCAACCGCCCCCTGACCATGAAAAAAGATGGCATTCAAACACGGAACAGGAAAGTGTCCAGCAAGAACAAGAAGAGTAAGAAAACAGCCATGATGGAGTCATATTCAGAGATTCCACATATGTCTCATTTGGAGGAGAGTGGGCCCTTCTCTCTAGCTCCTGGGACTCTGCTAACATACAGCCACTCACCACACCTCATGTCAGCCACACCTGCCCTGCCATACACTCACCATTTCAGCTCAGGCATGGTGCCCACACTTGTGTGACACTCACTTCAGTCTGCTGCAAGCTCTAACTCTGCACTCTTTTGGATTGTCAGGAGACCCTGGCTTTTCGGTCTGAGGACACTTATGCATTTGTTTTCCTTCTATGATTTTTCCTTTTATTTGCATGTGTTTTGCCTCTTCTATTTATAATTACTATTATTTAATGCCCAATAAAAGGTTTGAATGGTTTTTTTCTGTCCTTGCCATTTCAGCGTTTTCTCATGCAGGTGTCATGTCACAGTGGGACATAAATGACCCGGTTTCCCCAGAACTGACACTGACGAGGCAGTAGTTTGACTATATGTAGTTTATATTACAGCGGGGTATGTTTTGTAATCCAGCTGTATTCTGTTGGTTTGTTTTGGCTTTCATTTGAATAGTTAACCGTCGATTTTAGACACCACAAAAAACTAAATAAATTGAGAGCCACAGTTGTATAATCCTGCTAGACTTTTGTGCTCACGTCTCTTAATGAGCTCTTTCTGTAGGCTTCACTGACAGTGTTCAGTGCCCACAGGCAAATTCTGTATTCCGCAAAACATTTTGAAATAACTAATAATACTTAAATACATCGGACTGAACAATGTAAAACCCTATTCTGCATTCAAGCTGTTATTTAAAATAGAATAACCAAAACAAAATATTTGAAACATGTGTGATGGACAAATCATTATTATAAATGTTGTTGAAATGTTCTGAATGTAGTATATTTAAAACATAAAATGAGTTGTAAAACATGGCATTCCAATAGTAACTGAGATCAAATTACATAAAATGATAAAATGAGTGCTTGACCTTCATTCGTTGCGTTATCTCTTTAAATGGTTTTCTAAATAATGTTTTCCTTCCTCCAAAATTCAGCTCAACCGTGCACAAAGATGTCTTGTAAAGTATACATTTTAGAATTAAGTTGTTTTAATTTCTTTGTATTTTAAACAAAAAGCCCTGAATTGCAACAAAAAAAAAAAAAAACAATTTTCTTTAATACATTTGAGAATAGCATGAACATTTAGTCCCACGTGTCAAAGACAGTTAATAAAGGTGTTGACATGGAGATAAGAACATATAAGTTACAAAGTTTACATAATTATGTCTACTTTAAATAAATAAAATGTAATTCATGCTCCAGTTAAATTGATCAATCCTGAACAAATAACAGATGTTTAGGATTTAAGCTACAGGTCAAAAGAAATACTTATTATACATATAATACATTATTAAAGTCTCAAAAAAACCTTTGAATAGGCTATGATGCCCTGCAGTGTGTGAAAATCTAAAAGAAATATGCTGGGACATTTAGGTTGTATACAAACAGTAAAGACGTATCAGTTCATGTAATATATCTTTCAACATGGCTATATGATGTGAATGTGCAGGAGATGTGTTATATTATGCGGATAAGAATTGTAACTGATGTAACTCTTTTAAAATAATTAAAAGAGTTACATCCAAAATTACGTGTTTTTGTCAAAGCAGGACAGAAAAAAGACAGGCCAAAAGAAGGTTACATATTTGTTACTTTGTTGTTTGTTATATGAATGAAACTTAAGACAAATATTTCTGTATACACACCTATGCAATATGAAGTATTTTCACTGGCCAAAATATAAAAAGTAGGATATTAGACAACATGCAAAATGTGTCAAAGACAGTGTGTGCACTGTCGTTTGTGTCTCTGGTTTGGGGTGGGGGGTGGGGGGTACTTGGAGTGTAAAGAACTGATATGTTTATCAGTGAGGCCATGGGAGCTTTTATTTTGGCATCGCGCTGCCAAGTGCTGGCAGTTAGGCTGCAGCAGCAGGAGTTTGCAGTTAACCATTTTTTCATTCATTTTCTTCCCCCATTAACTGCATTCCTCAAAGGGCAGATTATAATTATATCATAGATACGTGAAGGTCAGGAAGTAGTACTGTGTAAAATAACAAAGCCAGGGAATAAACACTTTGTTACCAAAAAAAGTAAAACGGATTTAAATATGCATTGGCTGAGGCTGTATCTCTCTCTCCCGCCCTCTTTGTCTTCTCTCTCTCTATGTGTGTGAGTGTGTGTGTGTGAGGTGTGTGTGTCTGTGTCTGTGTGTGTGTGTGTGTGTGTGAGTGTGTGTGTGTGAGGTGTGTGTGTCTGTGTCTGTGTCTGTGTGTGTGTGTGTGTGTGTGTGTGTGAGGTGTGTGTGTCTGTGTCTGTGTGTGTGTGTGTGTGTGTGTGTGTGTGAGGTGTGTGTGTCTGTGTCTGTGTGTGTGTGTGTGTGTGTGCGTGTATGTGTGTGTGTGTATGTGCGTGTGTGTCTGTGTGTATGTGTGTGTATGTGCGTGTCTGTGTGTATGTGTTTGTGTCTCTTTTCTCTTTGTCTTTTGCTCGCTCCAATATTCATTATTTGCTCACTGCTGAGTCAATCACACAGCCTGGTCAAATGCACATGTCAGGGACTTTTCACAGCAACAAACAAGTGCAACATGTTGAGAAGCCCTGCTGAAGCCCTGCTGAAGCCTGCTGAAACCCTCCCTGCTGAAGCCCTCCCTGCTGAAGCCCTCCCTGCTGAAGCCTGCTGAAGCCCTCCCTGCTGAAGCCCTCCCTGCTGAAGCCCTCCCTGCTGAAGCCAGCTGAAGCCCTCCCTGCTGAAGCCCTCCCTGCTGAAGCCTGCTGAAGCCCTCCCTGCTGAAGCCCTCCCTGCTGAAGCCTGCTGAAGCCCTCCCTGCTGAGGCCCTCCCTGCTGAAGCCTGCTGAAGCCCTCCCTGCTGAAGCCTGCTGAAGCCCTCCCTGCTGAAGCCCTGCTGAAGCCTGCTGAAGCCCTCCCTGCTGAAGCCCTGCTGAAGCCTGCTGAGGCCCTCCCTGCTGAAGCCTGCTGAAGCCCTCCCTGCTGAAGCCTGCTGAAGCCCTCCCTGCTGAAGCCCTGCTGAAGCCTGCTGAAGCCCTCCCTGCTGAAGCCCTGCTGAAGCCTGCTGAGGCCCTCCCTGCTGAAGCCTGCTGAAGCCCTCCCTGCTGAAGCCTGCTGAAGCCCTCCCTGCTGAAGCCCTGCTGAAGCCTGCTGAAGCCCTCCCTGCTGAAGCCCTGCTGAAGCCCTTGTGGTGGGTGGATCAATGCTCGTTTGGGGCGTAGGGTGTAGACAAAGGATTCACGCTGACAAAGCTCTGCAACTTTTCAAGGTAGTTTATTTACAGAGAAAGCAGTGTCAAATACAGGACAGCAGAAAACAGCGCCCTGGGTCCGCTGGTGATCAGGAAGACGAACCACGTCTCTGGGCGTACCTCGCCTTTATATACTGAAAACGCACAAAGACCGATAAACAATATCTGACAGGTATGATATCACACATGTAAAGGCCGGTTAGCCAATAAGAGATCAGATGTAAAGAATATCCATATTTGGGTAGGATGAGGACCGAAAAGCCCTCCTCTCTAAACTGGAGAACTTACAGAAATGAGATCATGAGAAAACACAGCTGTATACGAGGCATCTCAAGGCCCCGCAGCCAATGGAGACATCTCCCATTCGGTAGTTAACCAGATGTGGGCCCCTTACATTCCGTGGAATAGACATTTTGGTAGAAACACACATATTCCTAAAAGCCAGTCTCAGAATGAGGCCTAACTTTGCATGGACCTAGTTTTAATACACTTCACCCTCCCTGCTGAAGCCTGCTGAAGCCCTCCCTGCTGAAGCCCTGCTGAAGCCCCGCTGAAGCCCTCCCTGCTGAAGCCCTCCCCGCTGAAGCCCTCGCCGCTGAAGCCCTCCCTGCTGAAGATGACAGCCCTTTACTCTCATTGACTGCATGACTCAATCTAACTCTATGGGTGAATATTGAAATTTATGATCCACAAATATTGAACCGAATCAACAATTTTAGGGATAAAGTCCACAAACTTGTCATATTTATAATATGGCTTAAAGTTAAATTCACAGTAAACAATCATGTCTTTGAGGTTGAATTTAGGCGAATTTAGAGAAGATGTTGACTTCATTCATGTGGATCGGCCCATGTAATTACAATCTTAAATCCAACAGTTAAAGGCAAATTGTACTTAAGAAACTGCAGTCCTCAGCTATGATAGTGTCACATGAACCTTCTCTCTGCTCTATTATTGTTGAAAACAATAATAGGCCTGTCGATGTTAAGCAAAGCCTAAATTACACAACTCGGCATTTACACAAAGCCCGTGTACGTTAGACTAAATCAATGGCTCAATGCCACCCTCTAGTGGAAAGAACAAAGCAGTGCAGGAGAACGACTACTTGATATTCCTATTCCTTTTTAGTACTACTCACTATTTGGACAAAACTCTCTTGCTATTGACTAATGGGTCACTGGCTAAATATATTTACAAGACCGTTTTCACTTTCATGGATGACTGGCATCAACCCCTGTCCCAGCAAGACCACACGTTTTTCAAGGTATATTTATGAGCAATAAAAACACCTGTAATTGTAATGAGTTTAGTGCCACCTTTAAACTAATGTGACGTTTACAGTCAAGTACTAAGATTTCCATAGAGACAAGCAGATTGCGGACCCCTCAGAGGTATACAGTGAGGAAAGTAAGTTCTCCCTCTTAGACATTATGGAGAGGTCTGATATTTTCATCATAGGTGCATTTCCAACGTGAGAGACAGAATCTAAAAATCTGGAAATCTATTGTATTTTTAAACAATTTATTTGTATGTTATTGCTGGAGATAAGTATTTGAACACCAGCCAATCAGCAAGAATTGTGGCTCTCAAAGACTTGTTAGTCTGCCTGTAAAAAGTCCACCTCTTCTCCATTTATTGATCTAAATAAGTAGCACCTGTTTGAGCTTGTTAGCTGGATAAAGACACATGTCCACCCCACAAGTCAGACTCCAACTACTACCATGGGCAAGGCCTAAGTAGGATGATCCAGAGGAGACATGGGGGAACTTATTGGTATAAACTCCACTTGCCTCGTGCATGGAAGGCTGAGTACCATCCCAAGAACACTGTGAAGCAGAGGGGTGGAAACATCATGATTTAGGGGAGCTTTTCCGTTTTGAATGGGGCCATGTATTGCAAGATTTTGAGCGACAAACTCCTTCCCTCAAAGCATTGAAGATGGGTCGTGACAGGGTCTTCCAACATGACACTGACCCAAAGCACACAGCCAAGAGAACCAAGGAGTGACTCCATAAGAAGTATATCAAGGGTCTTGAGTGGTCGAGCCAGTCTCCAGACCTAATCCCAATAGAAAATAATTGGCGGGAGCTGAAGCTCCGTGTCACCCAGCGACAGCTCTGAAACCTGACAGATCAGGAGAAAATCTGGGTGGAGGAGTGGGCCAAAATCCCAGCTGCAGCGTGTGCAATTCTGGTCAAGAACAGGAAACGTTTGACCGCTGTAATTGTAGACAAAAGCCTATGTTCCAAATATCAACATTGATTTTCTCAGGTGATAAAATACTTATTTGCAGCAAAAACTTACAATTACATTATTTAAAAATCAGCATGTTTCCCATATCTTAAACTTGGAAAAATGCAAATTTCACACAAAACTACGAGAGTTCTGATCTTAACAGTAAAAAAGTAGACGCATAAAAAAACATAAATAGATTTATTTTTTTTGAAGCATGCCTGAAACTCCAGTGCAGCCAAAAAGAAAAAGAAACTTCAGTTCTGTACAAGTGAAAAGGAAAAAGACACCGTCAGTTTATGAGCGTCTAGTATTGGTCCTGGGATAGAACACGGCAAAGATTAAATCATCAAGTCTCACGGAATCAGCTAAATAGCTTTCACTTTTAGCTTATCAGGTTTAGGTGTACTGAAATTCCAGTCTAAAGAGTCACATACAAATATCTTTGCTGTGAATTAAAAAAATAAAAATCACATAACACAGCGGGTGAGAGGTGCTCACCAAGCTACAATATTAATGGTCACTCCTACATGTCACGTTGGCTGGTGCACATCCTGTCAGTGCACACACAGACAAAGCGTTTTTGTAAACATAAACTAAACAGGTTATTGTTTATATTGATTGGCAAAGCATTACTTGAGGCGCGCTGTAGTAAATCTGGTGAAGCACTTTCACCGTTTCTTAGCTATGAGCATAGCAACCAGCACTCCAGTTAGCAATCCCACTCCAACTAGCAGCCATGTCTTCAGAGTCTCCCGAGATCTTCTGGCCCCTCCTGCTGCATTCTGTCCAAAGATGTGAGCAAAGCGGCCCTGGAATGCAGAAAACATCACATTAGAAACAAACAAAAACAAAACATTATGAATCCAAAAGACTAAAATAGAGTTGAGGAGTTTGTCACAATACCAGAGTAACCGATGTTATGCACTTTCCATATTATAGCTAAATAGGATATCAATCCATTTAATGCATTTAAAGCCAAACACAGGCTTTCAATTTTTTGTAATTGGGTCAGTTTACACTTGAAAACTACGAAATGTTCTCATCTATATCCTAATTTTTTCTTATTCTTTTACTGAATCAGCTTTCATCCGTTTAATCATTTGGTGCAGTATAACAATTTTCTCAAAATGTTTTTCTCATCAAGGGATTTAAAATGTAATCCACTTGCATACGCAACATTTTTGCAATCTTCTAATATGTCAATAAAAATTAAGAAAGACATTTACACTTGGCTCATTCATATGCTTATGCTCAAGTTGAAAATTATGCTTCCCCCCTAAATGTTTGCAAGATAATTACAAAAGGTTTCAAATTATATCTAAATTTCAGTTTTTTTCCCTATTCATTCAATTTTTCTGGAACAGTTTAATTTAGAATTGAGAATGAAGTGCCCGTGACCAGTGACCATGCCATACGCTGAGCTTAATGTCAGTGAACTTGTTGAAAAGGTACTCACCCAGCCCCCCTGGCTTTGAATCCATGAGGCGATATTCTCGTCCAGGTAGATAGTCATCCAGTCAGCGATGCGAGGAACCAGATTACCCATATTCTTCTCCACACACTCCACACACAAAACCCCCCCAAACACAAACAGACCCACAATCCGTCCCCAATTAACCCCATCTTTGAACACCTCGTCCATTACATTTTTAAAGCTGTTATAAGCTGTATCTGGAGTGATGTGGAGTTGAGAAGAAAGGTTGCTGAATGCTTGTGTGAACAACTCTTCAAATTCATTTGCAGAGTCCTGAAGAGCTTCCTTAACAGCTTCTACATGATCTTCAGGAGGCAATGAGGCCAGTGTTTGTTTGTTGTCATTTGGGATTGCCAGCAGACCATTAAGGACCCTAGCGTGGTCTGGCATAAGCAGTGAGCTTGGGTAGTTTTTCTGTGACAATTTGTAGCGTATGAAGAACTCAACCAGCTCTCGGTTACTGGGAGACATTATTTCCAAACTGGGAATCACAAACACAAAGCCTAGGCGCACATCATGGTTTGTCCTGTCATTATACTATGTATGCCGCTACGTCCGAGGAGCACCTGAGGAAAGACAAAGACATGAGACAAGATATATCCTGAATTAATACAGTTATAACATCACATCTCGATTAGATCTTAGATTATCATCTAAGTATAGTTACAACAAATGTTATACATGTAATTATGTTAGTAATAATTAAAGCAATTCAACTAAACTACTCGTATTTACCTTGTATTTTTATGTTTTAACCTAACGCCTTTGTAGCCACTGTTATTCTATTTCAATCAGCTTTTGTCGTGTTTATGTGAAGTCTGGTAAAATGGTAAATCAAAGATACAGACCTTCAACTGACCGAACTGACCGAACTGACCTTCAACTGGGATGTAATTTGGCAAAAGTGAACCATTCAAATGACAATTGTCTGCATAATCACCAGCATTTACGGCTTCCAACACTTGCTAGGCCTACAAGTCAGTGGCATTATCAGTTTACTGATATCAGAAAGAGCCAAACTAATGTTAGCGTAGTTTTTTTTCTTAGTTCACGCTTTTTAATGCACAGGCAGTACTAAGATATTTCCTTGGTAGAGTCGTAAAACATGACATTGCTTTTATTCATCAAGTGTAAATAATCGACCAACCTCGGTGTTTCGCTGAATTGTAGCTAGAACTATCATGTTAAATATGTCAACAAAGCATGACATTGTTACGTTTCCTTCCAATAAACGATTGTTGAATGCTAAAATCAACAATATAGTCGTCGTATTTAGCTAGATATGCTAACTAGCTGAGGTCTGGTTTACGAAAGGCGGCTAAAACTAATGTCTTTCCGGAGAGGATTTTTGCGCAAGGCTAAGGTCCTTCTACCTGATATTCCCTTTCATTAAGACGTGAAGCTACATCCTTGTTACCCTCTGTATTTGGCAGTGTAGACACAATACGGACATTTTTGCAGCTGCAGACTCCGTGGCCTGGGCAGTGATGCACGCTGGCGATTGGCCAATTCCGCTACTGTATCAATCGGAAGTCCCACCCTTTTCACTACCGGAAATAGTGTTTTAAGATTTTCGGGTTATGCTCGCGATGCTCTAGAGCAGTGGGACCCTCGAATTCATATTAGGAGGAAAGCAATATGGAAGACAAAGACAAATTCAAGTTGTATTACCGTTTTAATTCATGTACTTTTCAATAATATGTTCTCTATCATTGCACCTTATCATACGATTCAGGCCTAGAACAGAAGTCTAAGTGCCCTGGAAACAGCTTTATAGGGGGGAAAGTTTACACTGTATGCTTATGACATAAATATTAGAAATGATGTCTAAAAGGAGTGACATAATGAAACAGATATTAATAAACAAGCTTTATTAAATGTTTACATATTCTATAACCATAAATGTAAAAGCACAATAACAGGTGATTGTGACCACCTAAGTTAAAAAACAAACAAAAACTAATGCTCTAACAGCTAAACAAATTATATACAGCAATGACAGCATTGGTAGTTAAAATGAACAGCAGAAACTGTCAAAACGTGTAGTCTACAAAATTTCAGAAACAACTACTTTGCTTTTTGTATCATTTCAAATCGGTCCATTTTCTGCCCTCTTAAGTAAGCATGTTGGGATTTACAGCGCTCCTTTCTGGAAGAGACTCCTTTACACTCTTGTTGACGGTTCTTTGTGTTCTCCAGGGCCATGTCACTAACTCATAGTTTGCTTTGGATCTATATCGGCAGATGTGTCTTCATCTGTGTCCATTACTATATCACTATCCTGTTCCTCACTTTGAACCATTTCATTTGTATTTTCTTGCTCATCCGTTGTAGCCACACCTGTATATTCAGTGATGTTCTCTTGCTTGAATAAAATGGTGTCACTTTGAGTTTCCTTTGTGGACACAGAGTTCTCGTCTGTGAGATTTTCCATTTCATCTGTGGTCTCTTGTTCGTACAGGTTTGTCTCATTTTGGGTTTCGTGCTCAGTTTCCATCACATCTGCAGAATTTATTTGATTGATTAATTCTGTTTCGGCCATTTTTACTGATCCATCGTTAGGATCAGGACTTTCTTGCTCAGCTGGATCAGGACTTTCTTGCTCAGCTGGATCAGGACTTTCTTGCTCAGCTAGATCAGGACTTTCTAGCTCAGCTAGATCAGGACTTTCTAGCTCAGCTAGATCAGGACTTTCTTGTTCAGCTGGTTCATTGTCCACCTCTGTCTCACTGTCTGAGTCAATTGATATGGTCTCCACGCACACACCAGGCTTTAAGGTACAGTTACTCTGATCTGGATTGGGAGCACGGGACTTAAATCCTCTCTGGACTGTTGTAGTCTCAGGGTCACGGTTTTCAAAAAACATATTATGCTTTACATTTTTCAGCGCATTCATGTCAAAGCCCAGTAACACTGATACCTTTGAATTTTTGCAATGTTTTTCACATACCCTTTGTTTCACTGCAAAGTGGGTGGCTATGTCAGCTTTCCACAGCCACAGCTTAGCTGAGAGTTTCTCTTTTTCCTGAGCAGAGACATAGGGACGGTGGTTAAAATAGGCAGTCAGGAACTCTTTTCTGGCTTCATACGTCTTGTGCTCAAAACTGGCAGGATCGAGGACAAGCTCAACACTTTCGCCTTGATTTCCACTTGTGACAAAGTCCCTGCCTAGATTAATCCTCTTGGAGTTAGATGCGCCTTGCATTGGAAGCTTCCGTTTAAGTGATCCAGCCCCAAGATTTACAGGAGATTTTAGGGCAAGGGCAGCCTGACTTCTCCCTACAGCCCGGCACTGCACAAGATGAAGTGTAATTGTTGAGGCCACCATGTTACTGGTGTATACTCCTAAGCAATGGATACACTTGTATGTCAACTTTTTTTCAACCGGATGCATTGTTTGGAGCACTTGATGACGCTGCCTTAAATGAAGAGACAAAGCATCAGATATTGGACCTTTGAGAATAGTAAAACACAGTGGGCACAGCGTCTTTCCCATTTCAAGTTTCCTGGACATGGATGGGAGCGCATTTTTGGTCAATGGCTGTCCTTTATTCTCATAGATGTTTGAAGTAGGTGTTTTTGCTAAGCCTAGACTATTTAGCAAAGTGTCATCTTGGCCATTCACAGATTCACTTGTATTGAAGGTCAGTACAAGCAACTGCACATTACTAGACTTATCTTGTTTGAGAGCAAGATCAAATGTCAACGGTGAAGCTCCAGGAGGGCCATCAAAAGGAGTTGAATGAGCCACGGTCCCATGCTCAATCAGTTTCTCAACGCTATGGAAAGCTGAGTGACACTGTGGGCAGGTCAATCCGTGGATCAACACATGGTTAAGCAGTGTATCACTGGGTAAATAGCGGTTGCAAAGCAAACATTTGCTGGTGAAGTTGTGGATTTTCATTATATACTTAGCAAGAGCCCATACTTTCTTTGCTTTATGAGCACTCTCGAAGTGAGCACTGTAGAGATTTTCAGGAAAGAGCTCATTGCAAACTGTGCATATCTTCCATTTTTGAGTTTGTGCTGTGTTAATTAAAGGAACATTATTTTCAGCCAAACTGCCTTTGCTTTGTATGCTACGTGGTTTAATTGATACACTGGAGGAGTAAGTCTTTGAGACATTTGGTTTTAGGTAGCCAATCACTGGCTGCACTCCAGGATCACTTGAGCCAGATGAAGGCCTATTTGTGATTACAGGGACCCTCTGTGAAGTTAATGGAGATGCTTGAGGCTTGCTGACCATCATATTGGCATGTCCAACCATGGCAGTTACTTGAGCTCCAATTCGTTCATGGTACTCCACAACATGCTGTACAAGTGCCTCATAACTGCGTGTTGAGAACTGGCAACGTTTACAAAGAATGGTGTTGCTAACACCATTCTTAACAGATGGGTTTGGGGCCATAGCAAGATATGGTGAGACAACATGTTGAAAATGCTCTCTATAGATGTGACGCCGAACAACATTATACAATGAATCTCGGAATGTGCACTTTTTGCAATAGTACACAGGTTTCTCCACACTATCCTGCCTGGCTCTTCCAAGGAAGGAAGAATCTTTTGGTCTCATTCCAGTCTGCTGTGGTGTGGCATACTGGTGTGTTACCACCGCATTTGCAGTACTAGCTTGTGGCAACCTGGACTGGTGAAATATTCTAATATGAATCTCCATAGTCTTCCTGCTTGCAGTGAATGTACAATAAGGGCAGTTGAGGAGTATTCTATCAAAGATTTTTCTGTGTACATTGCGAAAATGATTCTTGTAGCCTGAGTAGTACTTAGAGGAGAACGAACACTCAGAGCAGCAAAATGGTTTTGACCGGTAAACCTGAAACATAGGCAATATCAATGTTAATATTAAACAACCATCAAATAATGTAAAATTACACACATATACACACACAACCTGTGTTTTAGAGTATGAGGGATCCCACGAACAAAGATCCAGACAAAGAGTGCCCTGTACAAACTGCTCATCTGGACAAAAATCCTTGAAATCCTGTTGAAAAGCATTAACACCTGATATTAAAGTTTTTTTTTCCCACCAAAACTGTCAAACTTAATGCTGATATAACTACATAACACTCACCTCAACAGCCTCTTTACAAAGCTCAAGGCCAATATCTCCAAGAGATTTTTTCACTTGTTTCCTGGCCCTCCGGATTCTGGCGAGGTTATTTACTGGTAGTTGATACATAGTTCCTATAGAAAAGAAAAAGGCTTAAGTTGTAGCATCCTAAAAATGTCTAGTCTCTGTTCTGAAATCTTACATAACTATGAACTCACTCCGCATAAAATACCACAGAGTTATGCATCATCACATCCACATTATGAATTGTTTTGATATAACGCGGGTGCCATTAGATGGATAGGGTGTGCTAGGCTAGCTTTCCACATGAGCAAAGAGCTAACATTCCAGATATCTCCCATGCTACACCAGTGTGTGTTATAAAGGCACAACTCCTAGCACACGGATAGCGATCATATTATCGAAGAAATTATCAATAACGCACAGTTACCTTACGGTGCAGCTGATCTTCACCCTTGATCCCCTTTGAACGAACTACTAACAAAGGAAGTAACCGAGCTGGAGGTGCGGCGTTGATCTCAAGCCGGTTCTGATCCTGATGCTCAGCTAGCATTAGCAAACAAGCTAGTTAGCTGTAACATCAGCGAATGTATTCGTTATCGCACAATCTAGATATAAACTGAAGTTCTGTGTTGTCCAGATATCCGTGTTTGCGAAGTACAAACCATCAGTGGTTTGGGAGGTGTCAGTATTTTCTTCTTGGGCCCCAGGCCCACGAGCTCCCGCTGTATGTGCTGAAGACTGGAGCCAATTTTACTTCAAAATGGCGTCGCTTAAAAAACGGAAGTTGCAGATGTTGAGGACTGGACCGTAATAGAAGATAGTGTGATGTAGTGTGTATGAATGGCTTATTATGTCTATTATGACATTTTTTTTAGATTAAGTGTGTGTTCATGAAGAGAAACAACAAACATATTTTAATGGTTTATTATGTTGCTCTTAGACTATTTTACAGTAATGTTCTAATATTCTAGAGGTTCCATAACTTCTACAACAACGGTGCGATTTCCTGTCATCACCAGCCTTGTAACTGTTCTGTAGTCCATGTACAGAACAAACTGTCCATTAACCTGGCACACAAACTGGCGCACCTAAACAATAGCAATGTGAGTTACCAGACACCCAGTACAGGCTGAGATATATTTATTCTGGGCCAGTAATAATCTTATTCTACCTTGATCCCTGCAGCTGCAGCTGGACTTCCTGGATCCACAGCTTGGACATAGCAAGGAGCAGTGCCTCTGACAACAAAGCCCCAGCCCAGAGCATCACCAATAACCTGCAAGTGTGGTGAGAAAGTCCTCATATTAATCACATATTAATCACACTTGCTGTACTGTTGCCCAGGTAGTGAAACAAATAACAAATAAGTATATGATCCGATTATTGCCTTGTAATTATAAATAGTAAACTTCTATGGCCTAACAGTAGTTTTTATTGGGCTGATCGCATCACAGAGGTGTGAGATAATTTTAAAGGTATTTTAGCAAATTGATTAAAAATAATAATACATTGGCAGATTTTTAAATGAGTTCACCTCACTGAAAGATGCATAACTATTACGCAACTATTCCTTTGAACAACTACATCTAGGGATCCTGACTTTTTTTGTGTGTGTCAAATTTACATATTTATTATTGTTTCTCTTGAACCAAAAATCAATCATTTTACTAACCGTCAACACCTTCTTGATGAATGGTGCACCAGGTGCCAATAACTCCTCACATGTGAAATTTCGAGTAAGCACTAAAGCAATGCAATGTGTATTTGTTTTAGATGTTTTGGGAGTTTGCATTGTAACATTCAGTCAGTACTTTAACACTCTTGCCTGATTTAGGGTTACACTGGACCGTAGAGATGGGAGAGAGTGGTGTGAAAGAATGAAGATCTGAACGGATCTTATGGGAGTTCAAGCTGCCTCTGCGACCACTAGTGACTGACTTCATATCTGCAATTGCACAGAAACAGGTTGGTTATTGTTTATAAGAGTTTACTACAGATAGTATTATGGTACTGTACCAGACTGGAAGCCACTGTGTTCATTGTGAGGGGAGTTTTTACAGCCAAGAAATGGGCTCTCTTGATGGTGGTTTTCTTCTCTAGAAACCATTCCTCCTTCTTCATTGTCAGTGTCATTTAATAGTTCAGATAGTCTGCGGCGCCGGCGAAAATTTATGCAGAACTGATAAAGCAGTCCACTGTCAAAGAAATTATGTTTTTTTGACACTAGATGGGAGATAAAAATAAATTGAAGTTCAGTCTTTTTTTCCCATCTCTGTGTTAACTGACAAACCACCAGACGTAACCGATGGCAGCCAGTCTACCCATAGTAGCACAAGCTCAAAGTGGAAATAAGGAGTTCTCTCACCATGTTGAATAATACCATGCTCCTGTAATGCCCGGCAGAGTTCCAGCCCATGACTCCGACTCTCTGCCTCCCCATTTTGAATGATCCAGTCTATCAGCTGACATCCTGGAAATGCTCGCTGATAAGTTACACCATGCTCTTCTCTTAGCTGCAAGATTGAATTCTTGTCTCCGATAAGCCTTATGAGATGGACACCAAAATATTGATTAGATGCATCTCTGCTTTATATAATAAGTTGTTTTTTTATCATGAACTAGAACAGTCTGTATCAACCCACTTTGGAGGATTATAGTTTCAGAAACATTTAGTCTTACTGTTCATACAATTGTTGTCCTCTCATGAAGATTTTCACTTCAGTGTTGAAGGGAAATGTACCATCATCTTTACGGAATCGATAGAGTCGTTTTGCATCTTTAAATACTAAATACTTATCACACACTGTGAAAGAAATACATGGAAGAAAAAAAAACATGTGTGATTGGCAATTGTTTTTAATAAAGCCTTGATTCAATAGATAGCATAGGTTAGAATATGGTCTAATTATTACTATTTGGTAGTATAGTCCAAGTGGTAAATATTTATCATAGTTTGACATCAGTGAAATGGCATTTTTCTGAAGAAGAAAACATTTTAAAACAACTGTTCTTTATGTCATCAATAAGCGCCATTCTATCAAAAAATGCAATTTGATCGCAATTGACAAATAATAATTTAACAAAATTATATATATATAATTTAGTTGCGATCAAAGTGAATCACTAAAATGTATTGTATAGTACAGACATATACTACATTTTAGTGATTCATAAAGTCTAAACTGTCATAGTGGAGCTCTAAAAACACAGTCGCTGCCCCTAAAAGGAGTACACATTTTTAGAATGGCCAAGCGCATTAAAAGGGAAATCTAAAATTGAACACATTTCTGAACATTTATTAATCTTAATTTTAGAACTAGCTGACCACAAGGAGGATATTTTGTCATATTACATTAATACTACCTTAACCATTGCAGACTATGTGATGAATTGCTATTGATGTTTTTTTGCCATACCATGGTGCACAATGTCATGATCCATAAGATGTTGCATAAGGCACACTGCTGTTGTCCTGTCTGGAGCCTCTTTATGGCTAACCAACCAATCTATTAGCTCCTGTCCCACCAAACAGTTGGGGTAAGTTCTCAGGTGATACCGCCGCTCCTTGATCAGCTTTCCATCATGAAGTTTAAGTCTGGCCGAAAGACAAATAAGCAAAAAAACAACAATGTATAACATGCTTTGAACAGAATAATGAACTTACCTAAATTGTTCTCCAGCAATCATAACCTCTGACTTATGCTGTCGAGCCCAGATTTTCTTCCTAACGCTACTTGTTCGCTCCATGTTTGTTTCCTATGGACCGAATTATAAGTGGAGCTAACACTGAATTTCAAACCTTTGTGTTGACATAACAACTCAACAGCTCAAGTGCCATGTGGGAAGAATGTTGTATATACAAAAAGCGATGCGACAGGGAGCATATTTTATGAAAAGTGCTCTCTCCCATCTCTGCTACCTTGGTTGTATTTATGTCCTTGCTTCTGAATTATTATGAGAGCTACATGCATTTCTGGAGATTAAAACTAGTAATTGTCTTGCTACATTGTATTGATGTTCTCACACTGCAGAAATCTTTAGTTCTATCTACCAGCAGATGGCAGCATTGCACAAGGCTCATTGTCGTCCCCCAAAGAGCTCTCGTCGCTGTCTTTTAAGTGAACAGCAGCAGATCAGATGTGTCTAAATTGTTTGCACACTCTTTGCATGATCATTATAGTGCCATCAGTGCATTTACACTTATATCTTTGGTTGGATCTTCTGCTGTTTCGAGATGTCAGCCCTTATTCAAACAAGTTTCCTTTTTCATCAGACCAAGACAATATGATTTCCCCCTGTTTGACCCTCTAATAATTTAAATCTGCGAGTTTACTCAGGTATATAAGAAATGCCACAAAGCTTTTTATGCAAACTTTTTATTTTATTCTCCTGTGTTCATATGATTGTGTGTCTTTTCCACTGATTGGACCTTTTCCTTTATGACATACATCTTTTTCTTCATAATTCTTCTCATTGCTTCTAAGCTTCAAACAATGGTTTTCCTAACATTTGGCTGACAGTGTTTTCTGGCCTTCTATCTTGTCACGTCAGGGTAGGAGCTTCCCTTTAACCTCTGATATCGAGTGTGAGGGTGTCATTCTGAACAACTGTGAGAGATGTATAACTGAAGAGAGGCAGAGCAGCTTGGGAAATGTGTGTGATTGTGGGGAACTTGTGTTTACAGATTAGATGAGGCTCTGTGAAAACTTGGATATGAAGTCAATTCTGGATTGTGTTGTTTGTTCCACTTGCAAAGCTGAAGTTGTTAAGAAGGCTTCATATGTGACTTTTGAGGTTCAGTAATAACCTATTATATAATAATAATAATAATAATAATAATAATAATAATGATAATAATAAATTGTGTTGTTGTTCTTCATTTTTGAAGGGTTTATTGCAATACATTAAACTATACATAAAAAAATTTTACTCATTTGGCTTGGAGGAGCCACCACCTGCTTGTTTCCATTGTTCTATAATATTCCACAGTATAATATAAAACTTATCTATCTGCATGGATACTGTTCTGAAGGTTTCAACTTATATTTTCATGGAATTATGCTGGTTATTTTCCACCTCCAGAAAGGTACATACTGTACCTTTTTATTTAAAAATATTACACACACATGATCATTTTCATATCTTATTATCCATGTTTGGAATGTAGTATTATTGTGTAAACCATTTTAATTGGTCTGACCAAAATTGAAGGAGATCTGCCTTTGCAAAACTACAGACCCGATGCGTTGAATGAACGTGCAGCCTCGTGTGTGAGAGCTTAGCATTTGAGGTGAAGGAATAGCCTATAGAAAGAAAATAAAACATGCCCAGTGGCAGATAAGGTCAACAGTAAAAAGAGTGGTACTGAAGATATTGGAGCTGCATATTCGGTTTTTATAGGCTTTGGTCAAATGATGGTCACGCAGAGCCCATGTAGACACTCCTCACACAGCCTTTATGCAAATGCTGCTCTCATGTGCGTTCTTATTGGTAAGGATTGTGGAAGTGTAGTCCAGGAGGCGTGACATCGCCTTTCTTTATGAGGAAAGTGCGCTCCTCAGGATTAGGCACAGTGCGCCTTTTCTCCATGAGGAGTGTGACACAACTACAGCTTTACGCACGCATTCTCCTCGCAAGCAAGACTTACTTTGGACTTATTGAAGAAAGCCTTTTTTGCATGAACTGATAGTGACCAGTTTTTGAGCACCGAAGCTCACCTGGGACTGCACAAGAACTCCATGGATTTTGTCAACGAGTTTGACTTAGTGAAGTTTGGCGTTAAGAAGGAGAATATGCAGGGCATGGAGCGAAGCTTCGTGGGGCCGTGCAACCAGCTCCAAAGACCAGATTCGGTGTCCTCGACACCCGGTAGTACACCTTGCAACTCGGTCCCTTCCTCTCCAAACCTTCAACTGAACGAGCCGCGAGGACACGCGAGTGGCGAACAGTTTTGGATGCATGGCAGCGCATACCCACAGCAGATGTACCCGCAGGCATTTGGCTTGACGCCCGAGGACGCGGTGGAGGCGCTGATCGGGGCCACGGCACAGCAGGGCCCTCATGCGCATCCACAACAGCCACCGTTCCAGCCAGAGTACGAGAGCTATGGTCACATGGGCGAGCCGGTGCACTACCCGGACCTGCAGAGCCACTGCCACGAACCCTACCTGAAGGACGATTTGCGCAGCGCGTCCCCACAGTCTCCAGAGGAAGTCCTGGGAGCTCATCACGTCCCGCAGCAGTCACACAGTCGACACGAGCGACGCTCCAACCCAGACATGCACTTCTCAGATGACCAGCTGGTTTCCATGTCCGTGCGCGAACTCAACCGATTGCTCCGGGGTCTGACTAAAGACGAGGTGATGCAGCTCAAACAAAAGCGCAGAACCCTGAAGAACCGCGGCTACGCGCAATCATGTCGCTACAAACGCGTGCAGCAGAAGCACATTCTGGAGCACGAGAAGAGCAGTCTTGTGTCACAAGTGGAGCAGCTCAAGCACGAGCTCAACAGACTAGTACGCGAGCGGGACGCATACAAACTCAAGTGTGAGAAACTGTCCGGGGCCAACTGCTTCCACGAGACGGGCTCTACAAGTGACAGTCCCTCGTCCCCGGAGTACCTCATGTGAGGCCCGTGGGTTCTGTGACAGACTCAATGAACTTGAGTGGATAGAGGACATGCATGCGGGCCATGTGTGCCAGTTTATACATCCATAGCCAGTGTATTTTGTCTCATAGATACTTGAATCAGAGAATATTCCCTTTAATCCTCAGTTACTGCCCAGTGATTCAGCTTTTCTCTTTGTTTTGTTGTGTTTCTGTTGCCAAAGAACATTTTTTTAAACATAGCATTTATGATGTTATTTCTGCTGGACAGATGAAGCCTTTTATGTGTATTTTTTATTATAATTATAAAAGTGTTTGGGTTTTTTTTTTTCACTCGCAATTTTCTTTAGGATCAATAAACCTGAAGTGACTTTTTCAAAATGTGTCTCATCTCTTTCTAGCGCATTGTTTCACACTCTATTGTTTAGCTGATTACCTGTTTGTTTAAAAAAAAAAAAATGTGTGGTCCTAACTGACAATACCATTGTAAGTGTAAGATTGCTGGAATTATTTAAAAATACAATTTTGGCACTAAAGTGGCAATATTGATTGCTCCAAATCCTAACCTATCCTGTAACTTACATGTCTAATTATATTCATATGCAGATCTAAACAATTGGATAGCCTAGTTTAAATTATAGTAAAGACTGGACTTTCTCTCCTCATCTGACCTTTGACCTTGTGGAGTGCTGCTTCCTGTGGGGCCTGCAGCTGAGGCTTGGGGCTGACTGGCACAGGCAGATAAAGTGCAGTGGAAATCAAGCTTCCCCACTCATGTTTTCCTCACTCACATCAACAACATCCATAGAGGAAGGAGCACAGCCGCTGCTCCAGACCCTCTGGACTTTCACAAATGTGGCCTTCTCTTAAGCTGCATTCTCAAATGCAGTAATAACAAATTGTACAAAGATTTGTACATAAACAAAAGCACCAATGCTGAAATGGTGTGACCTCATTCTGTTAATCTGAATACATATGCATGTGAGGCCAGCTAGTATCTGTATAATGACTTGAATATGCAGTAATTTAGAAGAAACAAGAGTACCACACCAGTAACATTCTGGGATAACATTCATTATGAAATGTATGAAAGTTACTTTCACAGATATATTGTCTTTAACTGCATGAGGACACCTAGAAAGTTGGTGTATTTATCTAAAAAAATGTAGCTATGGGCTAACAAAATAGAAAAATATCTAAAATTATAATACATATTTCTAGTAAGTTTGTGAAAGACAAAAATAGCCTGAACACAGTGCGTAAAAGTACACAGTTGGCAGTTTCTCCCTCACAACAAGAAGGACATAGATTTCCTCTGGGTGCTCTGGTTTTCCTTTCCACCAATATATAAATATATATATATATATATATATATATATATATATATATATATATATATATATATATATAATTATTATTCACTTAAAAACACGTATGACTGATGTGTGACTTATGACTGACTGATAAACGTGTCCAACGATTTCACCAGTGAAAGTACCAAGAAGACTGAATGTGTACAATATAATATTCCATCCATCTCTATAAATTGCATGTATGACTATTTAAACAGGTTCTTGAAGTGCGCTTGATCTATGACAGACAGAATATGTGACAGTCTCAGGGCACTTTCCCAACGTTCACTTTCCAACTGTGTGGCTGAGCAGGTGGCTCTGTTAATGGCTGCATGTCTTTTAGACTCTCTTTTCATGTGTGACCCCTGACGGTACGACCCCCCTCTGTGCTCATAACAGCACAGGTTTGAGAGCATGATGACCACTGGACACGACACTTATTTCACAGATACAGTTTTATACAGCTGTATTGTGTTTTATTTATGCAGCATTGTACGCAAATATACGATTAGAATAATTTCTTAATATATTTTTGAACCCTCCCAGTCACAATTCATCATTATATTATTATTATTATTCATAATAATATTATTAGGAATACTGATATTAATAGTAATTCCAATAATATTCCCCCTTCCATTCACTTTTTTTCTCCTTTGCTAATATATAGTCAAATTTGGTATGTCAACTCAAACGTTTCTCCATATTAGTGCATTTTCTTGATAGACGTTGTATGTGTTTTATTGGCGTACATCACATGTGATCCTACGCAACAGCGGTGAATACAGAGAAGTGCTGTAAAGAGAGCGGTTTGTGGTGGTGTGTCACAGTGTGCAGGGTGCCATTGTAGAAACGATTAGCCAGCTCTTTTCCATCGCATGTGATAGGCTGCCGTGGCTGATGTGGGAGCCTCACTCTCATCCCTCCTCCCCCACCAACACCCCGAGCTCACAGCGCCTCGGGCTGCCTACTGAGTCAGCAGGAGGGAAAGGTGTCTGCACGGCTGTGGCATCGCAACAAGACAGAAAGTTAAAGAGCAGCCAATCGCTTCACAACAGACATGCTTGCACTTTTTCAAACAGGGCAAGCGAAGCGATGGCAGTGAGGGAAAAATTCTATCTCGGCTGATAAGGGAAAGAAGCCTAATTTTATGCTCCCCTCTATAGAATGGATTATTTCTATGGTTTGAATAGTATTAAGTATCATTTTAAAACCAAGATGAATCACTGAGCTAAATACATAAACAAAATGGTTACAAAACCGCTTTTATTGGCGTGCTATGGTCTTTTGTAGAGCTATTTTTAGTCAGTCATGGTCTAGGGAAGATGTAACACAAGGAAAATACAGCCGAAGTCTTATAAGTCAGTCTGGCTCTAATGCCTTGTTTAAATGTACGTCTAGTTGAATTTGCTTAATACATACTGTACTGTATTTAGGGAGTAGCTGTAGAAGGCCCAGGTCTGTCTGAGACAGGAGGAATGCCTTTGTGGCAGAGGAATGCAGGAGCCAGGCTGCACACAGTGGCACCAAAGAACACAGACAGAAGGATTGAGGAGCATCCCGAGCAGCTCAGGAACTGTCCAACAATGTATACACATCTACTACTAAGACTGGATATTGCCAAGAGCCCATATACAATAT
This sequence comes from Eucyclogobius newberryi, assembly GCF_026437365.1. Lineage (NCBI taxonomy): Eukaryota > Metazoa > Chordata > Actinopteri > Gobiiformes > Gobiidae > Eucyclogobius > Eucyclogobius newberryi. The sequence goes on from NW_027315823.1 coordinate 17,489,525, forward strand.
GTATCCCAATACATGCATATGCCCAAAAAAGGGTCTTAATTTTTTTCTGAATTGTTGTTTTTATTGTTGTGTATTAGAAGGCTTTAAGTCCACGATGCGATTAATATCAGAACACAACAGATTTACTTCAGCTACTTCAGGTTAAGCATTAATACAGCAGTCAGCAGATTGTTTAGTGGATAACTTGGCAATTTATAAGATATTAAAACAAAAATCACAATACCGCTCCCTGTATCAATAGGCTACATGTATTTCCAAAGGTCTTTTATAATATATCGCTGTTTCGATATCTACCCATTGTGAGTTTAGATAACCTGTTCAAACTATTAGTTCAGTTAAGCAGTGTAGTGTTAGGAGATCACTGAGCCGTTTAAAATAATGATTACGAATCCTCTGCTGTTAAATGTCACTGGGTCAGACATTTGACCTCTAATGACAGGATATTTCCAGCCCAAGCCAGTTCTTAGTTGTTTTGCAACCCTGAAAGCTGATTGGCATTAGTGTGAGCACAGCTTCATGTGAAGCTCAGGGCCGAGATTGGAATGGACGACAGGATGGACGAGGGCCTTCCTCTTTCACTTCCCATATGAACGCTCAGTCAAGTGACTTGTGAGAGTGTTCCTTGTATATGTGGCAGGAAAGAGCAGCTTTGACGGCTGTGGTTTCCGCTCAGGATGTCCATTCGCTCTGGACAGTTGTGACACTCTGAATCATGCACTGATCACTCATCTCCATGGACACGCAGTAATGTATACATGTGATCAAATGCTTTTAGTATAAAGCGCTCTTACCATTTATATACAAGGGCATCTTTATTATTTTATGTTATGAAAATTTAACATATTTTGATAGTGTTGAACGTTATGTCAAGATTACAAGACTGAGCTTTGACAACGTTTATTTTTTTGATCAATAAATAAAAAACAGAATAAATAATGTAATTCAAATACGGTATATGTCTCTCTTATTTGCTTTCACCTTATAAAAAATCAACCAATCTTTAGCGTAAATGTACCCTTGTATTTCTAGACTCGACTAATGTTAAATGTAATCTCTGTATTCTCACTCTATTGTGAAGTAATCTTTGACTGTTCTTATCACCACATCATAAAGGTCCACAGCAATTACAGGCAAACTACTGGTAATGAATAAAGTTATCACATGATGGGGTGCTGAAGATCTTGCAAAGTGGATTAATGTGTAGCCTGCCTGAACAGTAAAGCAGTGTTGGCCTCTGATTGGCTGTGGTGCCCACCGTGCATTTCCTGGGATGTTGTGGTCAGCATGTTTGTGCATGAGCTCCCAGGGATCTGATAGGAAGGCCCTCAGATAAAGAGTTTGACACGTTTCAATAGACATCACTGAGTGTTGTGTGTCAAAGTCCTGTCAATTTAAAGGACCCTGGACTTTGGCTGTGGAGCAAAGGGCTGCCACCGGATGTAATAATTATACAGGGTTCTTCCTGCGTGACAGAAATAATATAAAACTCTGGCTGAACCTTTAAATGAGATGATATAGCTTTTACCAAATATCACAGCAAGTGAATGAACTGACACTAATTGTTTTATAAGCATTCACTTTCACACAGATTATATCATTATTGCTTAAAATATATCATATTTTTGGACATCATCCTTGCTTTTCAAAATGTATCTCTCTATTACTCATTCATTTATATTGTTTTGTGTATGTTTTGCAGACTTGACTATGAGAACTATCACATGAATCCTTTTGGGAAGCCTGACAAGACACGAGGTTTGTATGCTCGACTATCTTCACTCTAGTGTTTGCACATGGACACATTGCATTGGTTGTGGGTGCAATGGTGGCACTACATTTAATGCTCTGGCCTCACGGCAAGAAGGTGGCAGACGGCGTGGGGCCTTTGTGGAACTTGCATGTTCTCCATGTGCCTGTGTATTTTCCTTCGAATGCTCTGGTTTCCCCTGCCACACATATAAGATCTAACGCGTCTGAAAGAATACGCACACATGAACACTGCATGGATTTGATGACAGGTGTTTGTGAAGAAGCATGTTGTGACACTGCACTTTTACTAGACGACTAAAAGGTAAAGTGAAGACTGTCCTTTCATTGGCTGTTAGGATTTCCTGTTGTGTTTTATGGGGGTCATGCAGCTGGCAGACGCCCTCCTGTTTCTGTCCATAACGATGACAGCCGTCTATTAGTGCACTGTGGAAACACGAGCCAGAGAGGGGTGAACCAAGGCTCTGACCCTCCCCCTTCCTTTCCCGCTACAGATCCCCCTAGTACTGCTTTTTACAGGCCAGGTAATATGGCCCTCAGTTACTGTTGGCAAAGGCAGCCCATCAGAGGTCAGCTCCTGGTGACTTGAACTCAACCTGGAAACAGCTCTGGTCCACAGGGAAGTGTCTGAATCTCTGGAAAAGTAGCTGCACACTGGATTTTGGGAAGACGTAGGGAAATGAGGAAAAGTGTGAATAGAATGTTTTTGACATTCTTTGACATTCCAAGTGCACATTTTGTTCTTTGGGTCTTATTTGGATATTGTGTAACAGGCCATTCTGTTGCACATTCGATGGAATTGATGCGTGGCAAAAATAGGAATGTTGTATGCACGTGTTTTTAGATTTAAACTAAAATGAACTTGGATCAGTGGTAAAGAGTATATATTTTTTTTATCATCAACCCCCAGTTATTGTCCAGCAGACTGCTTCTCTGCCCGATGTAGTAATAGTGGTTGTACTCTCAGCACTCCTATTAAAAAAAATGTTCTCAGGCAACTATTTTGTTATTTCCAATGGATAGACGGACGTAGATGGATTGAATACAGTTTGTAAACTGCGTACACGGTATGCGACATCAGATGATTACCGCCTCACACAAACACACACATTGCATTTACTGTTATCGTGTAGTTCAACTCTTAACAGGTTTGCATGATTATTCAAATATTGCACGTAGATCTCACCAGGGATGGGGACAGTTTAGGCGGAAAAAAGGGGAATTTGAAACGTGACACTGCAGTTGTTGTGGCTTGGTACGTTGGTTGCGGGTGGCGCTGACATGAGCAGCAATGGTGCTATGGTGTCACAGCTCTCCTTGGAATTGGGTGTGTCCCTCCCCCACTAATGTGTCATGTTTACATCTCCCCAGTGTCTTATTTTTGTCAGAAGCATTGTGCACCACTGAAGCCATATATATTCTCCTAAAGCTTCATATAGTAATGTCATATACTTAATGTGTATTGAACTGTACAGTCTTTGTCTGGGTAAGTGAGGAACCGCCAATTGTAAACTGGTGGTTTGCGCGTGAAGGGTCAAGCCCTGTGGTTGGTCTAGAAGGATCTATTTAGAAGGGAGTCTTTTGATAACCTCGAAATTGTTTTCTTGTCCCATTGTGGCACAAATAAAGGAAGTACTTTGTTCTGAGTTTCAAGAGAACAAAAACAGAAATGGTCCAGAGTAACAGAAGGGAAACTTTGAAAGTGTAAAATATAAGTCATAACCTGCTCTATCTATCCATCTATGTTTGCAATTTCTTTTTTACCATCAATTTCATCACATGATTCTTCAAAAGATAGATTTGGGAGATATGGCAATGGAAAATTTAATATTGATCTGATCCTGTGACTTTATGTTATTTGGTGATGTTGTCATATTGTGATTCAGTACTTTTCTGTTTAATGCAGCTCTATGCTCAAACACCAAACACTGACACTTTTCCATTCCTACTCTTCCTATTGGTCAGCCTCCATTATGCTTTGAGTGAGTGACAGGTGGATTCAACCAATCACAGGGAAGAATGAACTCTCAGAAGCAGCGGATGAATTTAGTTCCTTTATTGGAAGACAAATAGATACTATGTGTGGCAGTACCTGCTTTTCCATGCCTGATCTCATCAGCTCTCGGAAGCCAAGCAGGAATATCAGGTGCCACTGTGGGGCGCTGGAGGTGATGTTTTATGTCCTTAGGCCAGACATTTCACCCACATTGCCTAGTAGGTGGTATATATTATACTACTAATAATAATAACTGCATAAATCATGATAAAATCAAAATTGTGATCTTGGAAAACAAAGAAATTGTGATATGATTTTTTTGGCATATCACCCTTGAAACTCATGCATGATTGACGACGTACATTACGTCCACACTAGGAAATAGATAGTCCAATTTAAAACGATTTGTAAAAATGCATTTAAACCTGGGAACTACAATTGAGGTGTCTCGATAAGTATCTCAGAGATCCCACTAACACATCTGGGGAAGCCTGTGTGTAGTTCTATTCTACTTGTAATTCTATTCTACTTGTAATTGTATTCTACTAAAAAAGTAATTCAACTGCATGAGGAGGTAAGAAATATACAAGAATGCACATTCACTCATTTTAGATCAGAGGGGATGACGAACTACTGTCCCTCCACCGCAGACTAGCATGTGTTGTTCTGGTTTTGGTCCACTAAGATAAAGTTAAAGTAAAAAACGGATGGAGCTTCAATATGTTTGTGTCCATTTTGGTGTGCAAATAACTTGATGGTGAGAGATACAGTTCCTCAAGTCTGAAAATCAAATGTTCAATGTAAATGAGTTGTCACTTACCGTTTCTATCAGCAATTATAGTTATAGTTTTAGTGTTAAAACTAAATTACTAGATTCCCCTGACAGTGTCTAAACTCCCGCTCACACTTAATCTGTTATTTGACCTGCATGTAGATAAGTGGGACAATGTGGGACAATTGAGTTTGCTTGTTTAGCTCTCTCTGTGCATTTAAATGCTGTGAGTGATAAACACAAAAGGTTTATGAATCATGAATCTGATGAAAACGTTGATTTAACTTGCAGTTCAATTTATTTATTGAAGCAACTGTAACCACCAGAAACCACCAGATCTTGTTTTCATGTACTTTCCTTTCTATGACACGTTGTAAACAGTCCTGCAGCGTGTGGTGTTGTTTGGCCTGTTCTAAGGGAAAGTGAAGTGTCCTGCAGCACAGGGCCACGTCCGTCAGCACTGACAGATGCTGTGAGAGCTGTAAACCAACATTCTGACCTCTGCTGTGCATCAGGTGTTGAAATTGTTCAACTGTCTTTTTGTAGTGGGAACTTCGTGTCAGTTCCGCAGGTTGTGTTAACATATACCGTATTTTTCGGAATATAAGTTTTTTCATAGTTTTGGCCAGGGTGCGACTTATACTATTTATACTTATACTCCGGAGCGACTTATATGTGATATTATTTGTTATTTTCACACTTGCAACCGCATTTCTTACTCCAGTGCAACTTAAATATGTTTTTTCTTCTTTATTATGCATTTTTTGTCTGGTGCGACTTATACTCCAATGCGACTTATAGTTTAAATTGAGCAGAGGACAGGTCAGACTTTTGACTGTCAGAATGTAGATTTTATTTTATTTTTTGCCCTGTTTTTGGTTAATAACTCTGTAATTGCTTGGTCTTTCCACAAGAAAGGAAAACTGGCACAGTGTTTGACATGTTCTTTGTGAGCATAAATATGCAAAAGTTTTTTTTGTTGTAGAATTGCTTCAGAAAGTGGTGCCAATCTTCGACTCCAAAGACGTGATTATTGTGCGTTGTAGTAACTTTAATCCATAAGATTAAATTAGTAATTTATAAAACCAATCCTAAACAAAACGTATTTAGATTTGTTCATATGGCCCAAAGAGTTACATAGGCCCTTGCCCTCCATCTCTAGAACATGAATGCAACTTGGCTTAAAGTCATCCTCATTTTCTATTTGCAATACTATACTTTACTTTATATATTTGGAGTAGATTTTATAGGCATTCAATATTCCTTTTTTTTCTCTGCAACATCTTTATACATCCACACAGTCTTCTGTAACCTCTCCAGCTCAACCCTCACCTTGATTGTATTAACCAATCAAATCTCTGTATTTCAGATGACAATACAATATTTATAGGATTCTTTTTTATATTTGTTTGAGTTCACTTGGGTTTTGCTCAGCATTCTCTGTACACATGATGATATACTCATAACTTATAAGGCATGAATACACCTCTGGCCCAGTTCATCCAACAGCGACGCATCAGCTCTCTCAAGTCGCAATGTGCTGTACTATGTCCACTTCTAGCCGGTTTTCTGAAGGAGAGGTCAGAAGGTCAGTGCAGTGTGAGTGACAGCAGTAATGGTGACCAGAGCTATATTTAAATCGCAGCAGAGCAGAGGAACAGCCTTGAATCATGTGTGCCCATACATCCTCTTTCCACACTAATGACTTCAGCGAGAAAGTGCTTTAAATACATAAAAAGCCTTCATTTGAATGATTGGACTAGGCTCATTGAGCAATACATTGTGTCAAACTGCTAATTTAATAGAAATTGTCTGAAATAGAACACTTTTGTAAGCACTGCCAGAAATAGCACAAGATGAAAGCACAAGTTTCAGACACTTTAAATGTATGCAAAGTAAATTATCCGGAATGGAAATACATTTATATGACTTTACCATTTTTCTTGATTGAGTTAAAATAATAATAAATTGATAATGATAATGATAATGATAATAATTATAATAAGAATAAGAATAAGAATAAGAATAAGAAATATAGCCGCAAGCGGCAATGATCGGCCCTCGCTACGCCGCCGCCACGCCGCAAGAGGAGGGGGCGCTAACGCGCCCCAATTGTCCTTTTATTACGCCTACTGCTGAATCTGTGACGCTGTCACATCTTCTCCCCTTTGTTTTACCATCAAAAAGCAATTTTATTTTGAATTCTTGGCAAAATGTGCGGCTTTGCCTCACAGACACCGTGACTCTTTGAATAAAATGTGGATAACTTTTGATGGTCCACCCCTGAAGATGAGTCTCACCAAATTTCAGGTTAATATGTCTAACGCCCTAAGAGGAGTTTGTGAAAGTCTAAAGTGTAAACATGTTCTGGCGATTTCCCCATTGGAATAACATGGAAGGTTTCGGTCATCGTTACGGCAAAGCCATAACAATTATGACATGGGTCTCATTGACTTTTCTGATGGGGATGCCAAAATTGAGTTGTGTGTCAAATTTCATATAATTTCGCAAAACTAAATATTTAACCTCCATATAAAATCTGTAGGGGGCGCTGTGGCTCCAAATTAATTTATTTCACTTCAAGTAGGTTTAGGGCAAAGAGTTTAACAACTGATTCTAATTTGACGCAATTCGGACTTTATCTGCGCAAACGGCAGAAATGTTAAATTTGGGAGATTTCTGAAATTCTTGCTACAGTTTGCGGCTTTGCCGCACAGAGACCGTGACAGGTATCAATGTAATTTGGATAACTTTTGATGTCCCACTCCTCAGTAGCATTTTCACCAAATTTCAGCTTTTTAAGGCCAACACCCTGGGAGGAGTTCGTAAAAGTACGACGTTTGGAAAAACTCCGAAGTCATGTTTAGCCATTTTTGAAGCAATATGGCCGACATTTGGTTGGGCGGACGGCGTTGCCGTAATAATATTTTTTACTTCTCTTGTCACCATCTACCTCTGCGCCAAATTTCATGATTCTACGATCAGATTTTTTTTGGGTCATTTCCCATCTCTCAATGCATTTTTGGTACATTTGGGGGCGCTGACGCGCCAATTTTTTTTATTTTAGTAAAGGGAAATAGCCAGAATGTAGAGAGGCACGATTTTTAGAGGTGTGCAAATTTTTGTGACTTTTCGTCAATGTTCACTGGGTGAAAAATAGGGGGGTTGGTCCCGAGAAGAAGAAGAAGAAGAAGAAGAAAGAATAATATTCCGATGCGAAAACAATGTTTCCCATTTTCCAAATATCATAAACTATACATTTTCGGAAAGCGCTCGCGCTTTCCTACCTCATGGTGTGGGTCCCTGGTCACTGACGGGTACTTTTGTTAATTTTGAGTGGGCTCCGCCCACTTTGTGTTTTTGGCCCTCTATACAGTAATAATGTTCATTTTTTGCATTACATGCTTATATGCACGGAACATGCAAGAGATGGAGAACGTATTCGTGAGCTACTTAGCGCAAATGAGTGCTTTATATGGGGATGACGACCGCTTCGCGGTCGTCATCTCAATGTAAAGTGCTTGTTTAGTGCGCACTTTTGCACGGGCTTCGCCCGTTTACAACGGTAATGTTCCATTTTCCTACTACTAATTAGTATGCACGGGGCGTGCATGAGTGAAGGAGTGCGTTAGTGAGTGTTTGGAAGTGGGCGAGCGCTTCGCGCTCGATTTCGTGCGCACTACGTGCGCACTTTCGCAGCCGTGCTTCGCACGGCCTTACGAGATTAATAGGCCTCTCGCCAGCTTGTGGCGCTCGGGCCTAATAAGAATAAGAATAAGAAATATAGCTGCAAGCGGCAATGATCGGCCCTCGCCACGCCGCCGCCACACCACCGCCACACCGCAAGAGGAGGGGGCGCTAACGCGCCCCAATTGTCCTTTTATTACGCCTACTGCTGAATCTGTGACGCTGTCACATCTTCTCCCCTTTGTTTTACATCAAAAAGCTATTTTATTTTGAATTCTTGGCAAAATGTGCGGCTTTGCCGCACAGACACCGTGACTCTTTGAATGAAAATGTGGATAACTTTTGATGGTCCTGAAGATGAGTCTCACCAAATTTCAGGTTAATAGGGCTGACGCCCTGAGGGGGAGGAGTTTGTGAAAGTATAAAGTGTAAACATGTTCTGGCGATTTCCCCATTGGAATAACATGAAAGGTTTCGGTCATCGTTACGGCAACGCCATAACAATTATGACATGGGTCTCATTGACTTTTTTGATGGGGATGCTAAAATTGAGTTGTGTGTCAAATTTCATATAATTTCGCAAAACTAAACATTTAACCTCCATATAAAATCTGTAGGGGGCGCTGTGGCGCCAAATGAATTTATTTCACTTCAAGTAGGTTTAGGGCAAAGAGTTTAACAACTGATTCTAATTTGACGCAATTCGGACTTTATCTGCGCAAACGGCAGAAATTTTAAATATGGGAGATTTCTGAAATTCTAGCTACAGTTTGCGGCTTCGCCGCACAGAGACCGTGAGAGGTAGCAATGTAATTTGGATCACTTTTGATGTCCCACTCCTCAGTAGCATTTTCACCAAATTTCAGCTTTTTAGGGCCAACGCCCTGGGAGGAGTTCGTAAAAGTACGACGTTTGGAAAAACTCCGAAGTCATGTTTAGCCATTTTTGAAGCAATATGGCCGACATTTGGTTGGGCGGACGGCGTTGCCGTAATAATATTTTTTACTTCTCTTGTCACCATCTACCTCTGCGCCAAATTTCATGATTCTACGATCAGATTTTTTTTGGGTCATTTCCTATCTCTCAATGCATTTTTGGTACATTTGGGGGCGCTGACGCGCCAATTTTTTTTATTTTAGAAAAGGGAAATAGCCAGAATGTAGAGAGGCACGATTTTTAGAGGTGTGCAAATTTTTGTGACTTTTCGTCAATGTTCACTGGGTGAAAAATAGGGGGGTTGGTCCCGAGAAGAAGAAGAAGAAGAAGAAGAAGAAGAAAGAATAATATTCCGATGCGAAAACAATGTTTCCCATTTTTCAAATATCATAAACTATACATTTTCGGAAAGCGCTCGCGCTTTCCTACCTCATGGTGTGGGTCCCTGGTCACTGACGGGTACTTTCGTTAATTTTGAGTGGGCTCCGCCCACTTTGTGTTTTTGGCCCTCTATACAGTAATAATGTTCAATTTTTGCATTACATGCTTATATGCACGGAACATGCAAGAGATGGGGAACGTTTTCGTGAGCTACTTAACGCAAATGAGTGCTTTATATGGGGATGACGACCGCTTCGCGGTCGTCATCTCAATGTAAAGTGCTCGTTTAGTGCGCACTTTTGCACGGGCTTTGCCCGTTTACAACGGTAATGTTCCATTTTCCTACTACACATTAGTCTGCACGGGGCGTGCATGAGTGAAGGAGTGCGTTAGTGAGTGTTTGGAAGTGGGCGAGCGCTTCGCGCTCGATTTCGTGCGCACTACGTGCGCACTTTCGCAGCCGTGCTTCGCACGGCCTTACGAGATTAATAGGCCTCTCGCCAGCTTGTGGCGCTCGGGCCTAATAAGAATAAGAATAAGAATAAGAATAAGAATAAGAATAAGAATAAGAAGAAGAAGAAGAAGAAGAAGAAGAAGAAGAAGAAGAAGAAGAAGAAGAATTAAAGCCGCGGCAGCGGCGATGAACGTGTATGGGATGCCAACCGCCATAAAACAACAGTCTGAGGAAGAACAAGCCCTGGACTAAAACTGTGAGGAGACCTTGCTCAACACCCGGTCTGGAGAGACGGGAGATGGCGGAGGAGAGTGGATCGGGGATGGAAGACGCTCTGGACGGCGTGGAGGAGCAGCCTTTTCTGCCTGCACGTGCCCGGAAACGTAAAAAGTCCCTTAGCTCGTCCGAGGGTTCTGGGAATGAGCAGCAGGATGAGGCTGAAGCTATTGATATCCGGGGTGAGAGCAGAGACTGTAAGGTGATCATAAAGCTTGCACAGGATAGTGCATCCTTTAAGGAGTGGAATTCAGTGGCATTGTCAAAGAGCCTAACTGTAGCTGTGGGAGTGATCAAGAGTGCGAGTGTCCTTAGAGATGGCTCGCTGCTGGTCGTGTGCAAGGACGCGGCTCAGCAACGGAAGGCGATTGGAACTAAACGTCTGGGTGGAAAGGACATTCTTGTGTCTGATGCTGAAAGAAACACGGTCAGAGGAGTTATCGTAGGTGTCCCTACGGCGACGTCTGTGGATGAAGTTAAGGAGAATTTGACTGGAGTTACGGTGGTGGACGCTAGGCGTTTGAAGGTGACCCGGTTTGGGGTAAGATGTGACAGCTTGTCGGTAATGGTAACACTTGAAGGGAGGTACCTGCCTAGTAAGGTGTTCATTGGGTACATGTGCTATAGCGTCAGGCCATATGTTCCGCCGCCCCTGCGTTGCTTTAAGTGCCAGCGCTTTGGGCATATTGCAGCGGTCTGTAGAGGGAAGCAAAGATGTGGTAAATGTGCAGGAGACCACGAGTATGGGAAGTGTGACGTGGGTGCAAAACTGAAGTGCTGTAACTGTGGGGAAGAACATAGCTCTGCCTTCGGGGATGCAGGTTTAGCAAAAGAGCTGCTGAGGTGCAGAAAATAAAGGTCTCTCAAGGTATATCCTATGCAGATGCAGTCAAGAAAGTTTCAAGTAACGAGTTTAGAGTAAATACAGAGAGGGGAGCCAGCGCTGCTCCCAGCCAGGGCGAAATGAGAAAGGCCAGCGTGGCTCCCAAGAAGTGTGAAGGTTTCAAGAGTGGAGGTCCCAAGTGTGCAGGTTCCAGAATTAATGAGAATAACCTGGTTGTGGATAGAGAGGATTTTGTACTCTTTATGGTGGATGTTGTAAACTGTGCTGCTCAGACTCAAAGCAGAACTGAAAGGATCAGGATCATTGCTAAAGCTGCAGGGAGATTCCTTGGAACAAAGGAGCTTGATTGGACAGATATAGAAAACAGGCTAAAGGCGCTAAATGGGAGTCGGAGTGATGGGGGTCTGCTTTTGGGGAGTCAGAGTGATCAGAGTGACGAGATGGGGGTGGGGGTGGTCTCCTGTCCTCGCCCAGTCTCGTAGACGCACGGCTACCAAGCAGCGACATCAGTGGACATATTAAAGCCTATAGAATGAAGCCTAAAGAATAAAGCTGTACGGTGGAAGCACCGAACGTCAAAGAAGGAGAGGAAGATGAAGAAGAGTCTCCCTGGAATAAAGCCGGTTGTTGTTGTTGTTGTTGTTGTTGTTGTTGTTGTTTTATGGCGGTTGGCATCCAATTGTTGTTGTTGTTGTTGTTGTTGTTGTTTTATGGCGGTTGGCATCCAAGTGTTGCATTACCGCCAGACTTTATTCCTCAGACTTTGTCGTAGTCCTCAGACTCTGTCGTAGTCCGTAAAAGTACTCCTTCCATTGCTTTGGTGTTACAAAGCCCATGAGGTCATGATATGTCTTTTGGTCTCTGAAACAACAACAACTATTCTAGTCACAAAGACATATCATGACCTCATGGGCTTTGTAACACCAAAGCAATGGAAGGAGTACTTTTACGGACTACGACAGAGTCTGAGGACTACGACAAAGTCTGAGGAATACAGTCTGGCGGTAATGCAACACTTGGATGCCAACCGCCATAAAACAACAACAACAACAACATGATGGCTCTCGCCTCCCGCGCAACCGCCTACCCGCCTGTCCATGTTTTCTGCTGCGTTTTGCGGCATACCAAAAGAAGCTCAGTAATTCACCGTCGATGATTGCGTAGTTTGCGATTCAAATCGTAGTTTGTTTGTGCTGAACGAAGACCTGAGCAGGGAGAAAGAGAGAGCCTCGGTGACCCGTGACTTTTCATTGATGTTCAGGGGGTCAAAAATACCCGAGTTGTGGCAGAAAGAATAAAGTCAAAAGAATTAAGTCTAAAGAATAAAGTCTAAAGAATAATAATTCTAACGCGGCACGAGAGGAAATGTCCCATCAAAATAAAAGCGGAAGAGGAAGTGAAGGCATTCATTGCGCCCCTGCTGGCCAATTGTGAAAATACACAATATCTGCAATGCACTTTTTTCATGGCGTCTTGAGGAGAATATAAACCATGAGTTTCAAACAAATCAGACAGTGTTGAGTTTTTCACACAATGGGTAGGGGGCGCTATAGAGTAAATTTGTTACATGGGTATTTATTTCCAATCAGACCATAAAAACGCATTAGTGAGTGAAATATGAGCTCCGTAGATCATTTCCAATAGGCGTGACTTGTCCTTGAAAAAACAGAAAATTAAGCCTTTTTTGAGGGCGTGTTACGACCGTAAAGAATATTAAATTTCAATGTCTCCAGATGCAAAAGGTGTTGTTTTGAGCTCGATCGGACAAAAAACCTAGGACAAGTAGGATTTTGAAAAAAAAAAAGTCAAGCGTGGTGGTGCCACTTTGATTCGACATGGCTGACTTCCTGTTTATCATAGAACGATGCTGCCAGGTGCGTTTTACTCGTCAAAGGTCAAAGGTAGCTCTATCAATGTCCCAGGTTTCATGTGCCTAGGCCAAAGATGCGTTTCATGTTTTTTTCTTTTTTGAATTAGTCGGCACTGTTGCGACGGGCATTCTCGCAACCTCCATTTTATTGGAGTTCAGGCCGAGCCGATCGCGTCTATGTCCCCATGTGTGACCTATGACCCCATGTGTGACATTCATCAATGGTAGGGGGTCAAAAATGCCCCAGTTGTGGCAAAATTACCATGCAAAACTATAATAATAATAATAATAATAATAAGAAACCATGGCAAGAACAATGTCTCGATCCATTCCATTCTGGAAGGCTCGAGCCAATAATAATAATAATAATAGTAATAGTAAATATAGCCGCAAGCGGCAATGATCGGCCCTCGCCACGCCGCCGCCACGCCGCAAGAGGAGGGGGCGCTAACGCGCCCCAATTGTTCTTTTATTGCGCCTACTGCTGAATCTGTGACGCTGTCACATCTTCTCCCCTTTGTTTTACCATCAAAAAGCAATTTTATTTTGAATTCTTGGCACAATGTGCGGCTTTGCCGCACAGACACCGTGACTCTTTGAATAAAAATGTGGATCACTTTTGATGGTCCACCCCTGAAGATGAGTCTCACCAAATTTCAGGTTAATAGGGCTAACGCCCTAAGAAGAGTTTGTGAAAGTATAAAGTGTAAACATGTTCTGGCGATTTCCCCATTGGAATAACATGGAAGGTTTCGGTCATCGTTACGGCAACGCCATAACAATTATGACATGGCTCTCATTGACTTTTTTGATGGGGATGCTAAAATTGAGTTGTGTGTCAAATTTCATATAATTTCGCAAAACTAAACATTTAACCTCCATATAAAATCTGTAGGGGGCGCTGTGGCGCCAAATGAATTTATTTCACTTCAAGTGGGTTTAGGGCAAAGAGTTTAACAACTGTTTCTAATTTGACGCAATTCGGACTTTATCTGCGCAAACGGCAGAAATTTTAAATATGGGAGATTTCTGAAATTCTAGCTACAGACCGTGAGAGGTATCAATGTAATTTGGATAACTTTTGATGTCCCACTCCTCAGTAGCATTTTCACCAAATTTCAGCTTTTTAGGGCCAACGCCCTGGGAGGAGTTCGTAAAAGTACGACGTTTGGAAAAACTCCAAAATCATGTTTAGCCATTTTTGAAGCAATATGGCCGACATTTGGTTGGGCGGACGGCGTTGCCGTAATAATATTTTTTACTTCTCTTGTCACCATCTACCTCTGCGCCAAATTTCATGATTCTACGATCAGATTTTTTTTGGGTCATTTCCATCTCTCAATGCATTTTTGGTACATTTGGGGGCGCTGACGCGCCAATTTTTTTTATTTTAGAAAAGGGAAATAGCCAGAATGTAGAGAGGCACGATTTTTAGAGGTGTGAACATTTTTGTGACTTTTCGTCAATGTTCACTGGGTGAAAAATAGGGGGGTTGGTCCCGAGAAGAAGAAGAAGAAGAAGAAGAATTAAAGCCGCAAGCGGCATCCAACGGCCCTCGCGGGCCGCCGGCCTTCCGACTCTGCGCTTTCGACTTGATAAAGATGGCGCCCTTATTGTGTTGAATTAAAAAAAGAACTTGACAGACGGAGACACATTGGACATGGCCAATCCAGTGCAAATCAACACAAGTGTCAGTCAAATTTGCTGCTCCGCTGCACAGAGACCGTAGCACTTAGAATATAAATATGGATAACTTTTGATGCCCCGCTTGTGTAGATGATATTTCCCAAAGTAAAGCTTGATCGAGCTATTGCCCACGGAGGAGTTTGTTAAAGTGTGAAGCGTAAATTTGAACATTTCATAGATTTAGCGTTTTTCCCATTTGTGACAGTATATTTGCAGCTCCACGGCACAGAGACCGTAGCACTTAGAATCCAAATATGACTAACTTTTGATGCTTCCCTTGTGTAGATGATTTCCCCCAAATATGAGCTTGATCGGGCAATCGCACTAGGAGGAGTTTGTTTAAGTGTGAAGCGTAAAAATGTGGTCATTTTAGAGATTTCGCTGTTTTCCCATTTCTGACATATATTTGCGGGTCCGCCACACAGAGACCGTAGCACTTAGAATAAAAATATGGATAGCTTTTGATGCCCCGCTTGTATAGATGATTTTCCCTAAATATGAGTTTGATCGGACAATCGCCCTAGGAGGAGTTTGTTAAAGTGTGAAGCGTAAAAATGTGGTGATTTGAGGGATTTCGCGATTTTCCCATAAGGATAACATGGGATATTTCTGTCATGGCTACGGTTACGCTGTACAAAATATGACTTTGTCTCTCATACTTTTATGATCAGGATGGCAAATTAGAATTTTGTGCAAAATATCATGTCATTTGGAAAAACTCTATTGTTTATAGGCCACTCTGAAGGCCAAATAGTCAGAATTCTGGGAAACGTTTGAGGCTCCGTCGCACAGAGACCTTAAAAGCTATCCTTAAAATTTGGATAACTTTAGATGCCCCACTTGTCTAGAGGACGTACACCGATTTTGAGGTTGGTGGGCAAAACGCACTAGGAGGAGTTCGTCAAAGTTTGAAACAGAAAAATGTGGATATTCGAGAGATTTAGCGGTTTTCCCATAGGGATAACATGGGAGATTTATGTCATCGCTACGACTACGCCGTAAAAATTAAGGCATTTGTCTGATAGGCTTTTTTGATCGGGACGCCAAAATAGAATTTTGGGTAAAGTTTAGAAAATTTTGGTAAAACTAATTTTTGACCTTCAATGTTAATTTAAAGGTCACTCTGTAGGGGGCGCTATCGCGCCCATTTCAATTTTGTCAGCCTAAACTGGTCCAAACTAGAACGTTTAACAACTGATTCAAATTTGGTCCTAATCGGACTGGTTTTGATCAAATGGGAGCAATTTTTAGATCTGCAATATTCCAAAATAAGTTGTCCAACTTTGCGGCTGCGCCGCACACAGACCGTAAAAGGTATCTCAAAAAATTGGATAACTTTAGATGCCCCACTTGTCCAGAGAACGTACGCCGATTTTGAAGTTGGTGGGCAAAACGCCCTAGGAGGAGTTCGTCAAAGTTTGACGTGAACAAAATGGCTAACACAGCGTGTTTTCATTTTCAAAGGAAGATGGCGGCCATAGGGTAAGTCTGGGGGCGTGGCCACAATGATTTTTTTTGTTTGTCCTCACGAGAGGAATGCGTGTCCCGAATTTCGTAGCTTTACGTCAAAGTTGACCTCGGGGCGTCTCCCATAGGCGCAATGTATTTTGACTTTTGTCGGTGGCGCTGTCGCGCCATTTTTTAACGAAAAAAAAAATGGCCCAGAAAAAATTAAATTTTTCGCCGATTCTGAATTTTGGGCAAAGTTTGGTGAGTTTTTGAGCATGTTCAGGGGGTCAAATTAGAGTTCAAAGCGATGAAGAACAAGAAAAATTAAAGCCGCAAGCGGCATCCAACGGCCCTCGCGGGCCGCCGGCCTTCCGACTCTGCGCTTTTGACTTGATAAAGATGGCGCCCTTATTGTGTGTTGAATAAAAAAAGAACTTGACAGACGGCGACACATTGGACATGGCCAATCCAGTGCAAATGAACACAAGTGTCAGTCAAATTTGCTGCGCCGCCGCACAGAGACCGTAGCACTTGGAATAAAAATATGGATAGCTTTTGATGCCCCGTTTGTGTAGATGATTTTCCCCAAATATGAGCTTGATCGGGCAATCGGCCTAGGAGGAGTTCGTTAAAGTGTGAAGCGTAAAAATGTGGTGATTTTAGAGATTTCGCTGTTTTCCCATTTCTGACATATATTTGCGGGTCCGCCACACAGAGACCGTAGCACTTAGAATCAAAATATGGGTAAGTTTTGATGCCCCGCTTGTGTAGATGATATTCTCCAAATATGAACTTGATCGGACAATCGCCCTAGGAGGAGTTTGTTAAAGTGTGAAGCGTAAAAATGTGGTGATTTGAGCGATTCTACGATTTTCCCATAAGGATAACATGGGATGTTTCTGTCAACGCTACGGTTACGCCGTACAAAATATGACTTTGGCTCTCATACTTGTATGATCAGGATGGCAAATTAGAATTTCGTTCAAAATATCATGTCATTTGGAAAAACTCTATTGTTTATAGGCCACTCTGAAGGCCAAATAGTCAGAATTCTGGGAAACGTTTGCGGCTCCGTCGCACAAAGACCGTAAAAGTTATCCTTAAAATTTGGATAACTTTAGATACACCACTTGTCTAGAGGACGTACACCGATTTTGAGGTTGGTGGGCAAAACGCACTAGGAGGACTTCGTTAAAGTGTAAAACATAAAAATGTGGTAATTTGAGAGATTTTGTGGTTTTCCCATAGGGATAACATGGGAGGTTTCTGTCATCGCTACGACTACGGCGTAAAAATTTAGGCATTTTTGTGATTGGCTTTTGTGATCGGGACGGCAAAATAGAATTTTGGGTAAAGTTTAGACAATTTTGGTAAAACTAATTTTTGACCTTCAATGTTAATTTAAAGGTCACTCTGTAGGGGGCGCTATCACTGCCATTTCAATTTTTGTCAGCCTAAACTGGTCCAAACTAGAAAGTTTAACAACTGATTCAAATTTGGTCCTAATCGGACTGGTTTTGATCAAATGGGAGCAATTTTTAGACCTGCAATATTCCAAAATAAGTTGTCCAACTTTGCGGCTGCGCCGCACACAGACCGTAAAAGGTATCTCAAAAAATTGAATAACTTTAGATGCCCCACTTGTCCAGAGGACGTACGCCGATTTTGAAGTCGGTGGGCAAAACGCCCTAGGAGGAGTTCGTCAAAGTTTGACGTAAACAAAATGGCTAACTCAGCTTGTTTTCATTTTCAAAGGAAGATGGCGGCCATAGGGTAAGTTTGGGGGCGTGGCCACAATGATTTTTTTTGTTTATCCTCACGAGAGGAATGCGTGTCCCGAATTTCGTAGCTTTACGCCAAAGTTGACCTCGGGGCGTCTCCCATAGGCGCAATGTATTTTGACTTTTGTCGGTGGCGCTGTCGCGCCATTTTTTAACGAAAAAAAAAATGGCCCAGAAAAAATAAAATTTTTCGCCGTTTCTGAATTTTGGGCAAAGTTTGGTGAGTTTTTGAGCATGTTCAGGGGGTCAAATTAGAGATCAAAGCGCTGAAGAAGAACAAGAAAAATAATAATAATAATAATAATATTTTTAGCAAAAACAATATAGCCGTTTTTACTATAACAACAAATGATACATCGTTTGAAAGCTCTAAGCCTTCCCGATGCCGCCATGGGGTGGAATCATCATTACGAGCGCTTACGCGCTCGTCACTCCCTATTCCGTCGGGATGCCCCGCCCACTCCCCATAGACTTCCATTGATTTGAGCAGATACAAGCATGGCCCATGCCTGCGGCATGGATTCTCGCGTACGGGACGATGCCAGGAGGGTTTTTGGAGGAATGCAGCGCTTCGCGCTGCTGTTGTCAACAATTAGTGAATGGGCTACGCCCATTCACTAATTGTTGACTATTTCTGTCATAGCAGGAGTAAGTATGCATGATCCATGCCTTCGGCATGGGCTAGTTCACTGTACTTGCCAGGGGCGACGGGGTACCAAACATGCGGGCTGCGCCCGCATGTTTGGTACCCCGTCGCCCCTGGCCCCTGGCGGCGGTGTGGCAGGGCCGATCATTGCCGCAAGCGGCAATGATCGGCCCTGCCACACCGCCGCCACGCCGCAAGAGGAGGGGGCGCTAACGCGCCCCAATTGTCCTTTCATTACGCCTACTGCTGAATCTGTGACGCTGTCACATCTTCTCCCCTTTGTTTTACCATCAAAAAGCTATTTTATTTTGAATTCCTGGCAAAATGTGCGGCTTTGCCGCACAGACACCGTAACTCTTTGAATGAAAATGTGGATAACTTTTGATGGTCCTGAAGATGAGTCTCACCAAATTTCAGGTTAATATGTCTAACGCCCTGGGAGGAGTTTGTGAAAGTCTAAAGTGTAAACATGTTCTGGCGATTTCCCCATTGGAATAACATGAAAGGTTTCGGTCATCGTTACGGCAACGCCATAACAATTATGACATGGGTCTCATTGACTTTTTTGATGCGGTTGCCAAAATTGAGTTGTGTGTCAAATTTCATATAATTTCGCAAAACTAAACATTTAACCTCCATATAAAATCTGTAGGGGGCGCTGTGGCGCCAAATGAATTTATTTCACTTCAAGTAGGTTTAGGGCAAAGAGTTTAACAACTGATTCTAATTTGACGCAATTCGGACTTTATCTGCGCAAACGGCAGAAATTTTAAATAAGGGAGATTTCTGAAATTCTAGCTACAGTTTGCGGCTTTGCCGCACAGAGACCGTGACAGGTATCAATGTAATTTGGATAACTTTTGATGTCCCACTCCTCAGTAAAAATTTCACCAAATTTCAGCTTTTTAGAGCCAACGCCCTGGGAGGAGTTCGTAAAAGTACGACGTTTGGAAAAACTCCGAAGTCATGTTTAGCCATTTTTGAACCAATATGGCCGACATTTGGTTGGGTGGACGGCGTTGCCGTAATAATATTTTTTACTTCTCTTGTCACCATCTACCTCGGCGCCAAATTTCATGATTCTACGATCAGATTTTTTTTGGGTCATTTCCCATCTCTCAATGCATTTTTGGTACATTTGGGGGCGCTGACGCGCCAGTTTTTTTTGTTTTAGAAAAGGGAAATAGCCAGAATGTAGAGAGGCACGATTTTTAGAGGTGTGAACATTTTTGTGACTTTTCGTCAATGTTCACTGGGTGAAAAATAGGGGGGTTGGTCCCGAGAAGAAGAAAGAATAATATTCCGATGCGAAAACAATGTTTCCCATTTTTCAAATATCATAAACTATACATTTTCGGAAAGCGCTCGCGCTTTCCTACCTCATGGTGTGGGTCCCTGGTCACTGACGGGTACTTTCGTTAATTTTGAGTGGGCTCCGCCCACTTTGTGTTTTTGGCCCTCTATACAGTAATAATGTTCAATTTATGCATTACATGTTTATATGCACGGAACATGCAAGAGATGGGGAACGTATTCGTGAGCTACTTAGCGCAAATGAGTGCTTTATATGGGGATGACGACCGCTTCGCGGTCGTCATCTCAATGTAAAGTGCTCGTTTAGTGCGCACTTTTGCACGGGCTTCGCCCGTTTACAACGGTAATGTTCCATTTTCCTACTACTAATTAGTATGCACGGGGCGTGCATGAGTGGAGGAGTGCGTTAGTGAGTGTTTGGAAGTGGGCGAGCGCTTCGCGCTCGATTTCGTGCGCACTACGTGCGCACTTTCGCAGCCGTGCTTCGCACGGCCTTACGAGATTAATAGGCCTCTCGCCAGCTTGTGGCGCTCGGGCCTAAATATAGCCGCAAGCGGCAATGATCGGCCCTCGCCACGCCGCCGCCACGCCGCCGCCACACCGCCGCCACGCCGCAAGAGGAGGGGGCGCTAACGCGCCCCAATTGTCCTTTTATTACGCCTACTGCTGAATCTGTGACGCTGTCACATCTTCTCCCCTTTGTTTTACCATCAAAAAGCAATTTTATTTTGAATTCTTGGCAAAATGTGCGCCTTTGCCGCACAGACACCGTGACTCTTTGAATGAAAATGTGGATAACTTTTGATGGTCTTGAAGATGAGTCTCACCAAATTTCAGGTTAATAGGGCTGACGCCCTGGGAGGAGTTTGTGAAAGTCTAAAGTGTAAACATGTTCTGGCGATTTCCCCATTGGAATAACATGAAAGGTTTCGGTCATCGTTACGGCAACGCCATAACAATTATGACATGAGTCATTGACTTTTTTGATGGGGATGCTAAAATTGAGTTGTGTGTCAAATTTCATATAATTTCGCAAAACTAAACATTTAACCTCCATATAAAATCTGTAGGGGGCGCTGTGGCGCCAAATGAATTTATTTCACTTCAAGTAGGTTTAGGGCAAAGAGTTTAACAACTGATTCTAATTTGACGCAATTCGGACTTTATCTGCGCAAACGGCAGAAATTTTAAATATGGGAGATTTCTGAAATTCTAGCTACAGTTTGCGGCTTCGCCGCACAGAGACCGTGAGAGGTATCAATGTAATTTGGATAACTTTTGATGTCCCACTCCTCAGTAGCATTTTCACCAAATTTCAGCTTTTTAGGGCCAACGCCCTGCGAGGAGTTCGTAAAAGTACGACGTTTGGAAAAACTCCGAAGTCATGTTTAGCCATTTTTGAAGCAATATGGCCGACATTTGGTTGGGCGGACGGCGTTGCCGTAATAATATTTTTTACTTCTCTTGTCACCATCTACCTCTGCGCCAAATTTCATGATTCTACGATCAGATTTTTTTTGGGTCATTTCCCATCTCTCAATGCATTTTTGGTACATTTGGGGGTGCTGACGCGCCAATTTTTTTAATTTTAGAAAAGGGAAATAGCCAGAATGTAGAGAGGCACGATTTTTAGAGGCGTGCAAATTTTTGTGACTTTTCGTCAATGTTCACTGGGTGAAAAATAGGGGGGTTGGTCCCGAGAAGAAGAAAGAATAATATTCCGATGCGAAAACAATGTTTCCCATTTTTCAAATATCATAAACTATACATTTTCGGAAAGCGCTCGCGCTTTCCTACCTCATGGTGTGGGCCCCTGGTCACTGACGGGTACTTTCGTTAATTTTGAGTGGGCTCCGCCCACTTTGTGTTTTTGGCCCTCTATACAGTAATAATGTTCAATTTTTGCCTTACATGCTTATATGCACGGAACATGCAAGAGATGGGGAACGTATTCGTGAGCTACTTAGCGCAAATGAGTGCTTTATATGGGGATGACGACCGCTTCGCGGTCGTCATCCCAATGTAAAGTGCTCGTTTAGTGCGAACTTTTGCACGGGCTTCGCCCGTTTACAACGGTAATGTTCCATTTTCCTACAACTAATTAGTATGCACGGGGCGTGCATGAGTGGAGGAGTGCGTTAGTGAGTGTTTGGAAGTGGGCGAGCGCTTCGCGCTCGATTTTGTGCGCACTACGTGCGCACTTTCGCAGCCGTGCTTTGCACGGCCTTACGAGATTAATAGGCCTCTCGCCAGCTTGTGGCGCTCGGGCCTAAAAATAATGATATTTTTAGCAAAAACAATATAGCCGTTTCCACTATAACAACAAATGATACATCGTTTGAAAGCTCTAAGCCTTCCCGATGCCGCCATGGGGTGGAATCATCATTACGAGCGCTTACGCGCTCGTCACTCCCCATTCCGTCGGGATGCCCCGCCCACTCCCCATAGACTTCCATTGATTTGAGCAGATACAAGCATGGCCCATGCCTGCGGCATGGATTCTCGCGTACAGGACGATGCCAGGAGGGTTTTTGGAGGAATGCAGCGCTTCGCGCTGCTGTTGTCAACAATGAGTGAATGGGCTACGCCCATTCACTCATTGTTGACTTTTTCTG
The DNA here is from genome assembly GCF_026437365.1 of Eucyclogobius newberryi. Classification (NCBI taxonomy): domain Eukaryota; kingdom Metazoa; phylum Chordata; class Actinopteri; order Gobiiformes; family Gobiidae; genus Eucyclogobius; species Eucyclogobius newberryi. Next base: position 17,511,999 of record NW_027315823.1, read on the forward strand.
TCATAGCAGGAGTAAGTATGCAGGAGTAAGTATGCATGATCCAACATTGCGCCCGCATGTTGCGGGAGCAATAGGCCCTCCGCCCTGCTGGGGCTCGGGCCTAAATAATATTCCGATGCGAAAACAATGTTTCCCATTTTTCAAATATCATAAACTATACATTTTCGGAAAGCGCTCGCTTTGTAATGTTCCATTTTCCTACTATTAATTAGTATGCACGGGGCGTGCGTGAGTGAAGGAGTGCGTTAGTGAGTGTTTGGAAGTGGGCGAGCGCTTCGCGCTCGATTTCGTGCGCACTACGTGCGCACTTTCGCAGCCGTGCTTCGCACGGCCTTACGAGATTAATAGGCCTCTCGCCAGCTTGTGGCGCTCGGGCCTAATAATAGTAATGATTTTTGCCAGCTCTGACAACCTTTCAATAAATTCTACTCTTTGTTGACTTAAAACCTCTTGCATTGCCACATGAGAAAATGTTTTACATATATTCTAATACATGAAATCATTAAATAAAAGCCCATGTTGAGTAAATTGATCAATTCAAATGCAACCTTTTCTATTAGATCACAAGAATACATTTTGATAGCAATAACATCAATCTGAAATAGAAAAGATTTATCCATAAGTTATTTTCCACAGTCCTGGGGCAGACAAAAATATGTCCATGTAATTTATTTGTCTGACTGAAAGCAAATACTTTTATTATCCAAGCCAAAACATTTCTCTACATAATCACCATTTCATTTGAGAAGGGTATCTACCAGCCCCAGTGGTTTTCCTCTCACACATGTGGACGGGAGTAGATGGTCTTTGTTATACCTGCTTTGAATATCTGTGTGTAATGTTGTAGAAAAAGCTTCAGTTGTAGTCATCTGGACTCAGTTGTTCCATAGTAGAAAAAGCTTCAGTTGTAGTCTTATATTGTGTTAATGTAAGGGATCTGCTGTTTCAGCCCCAAACAACATTCAGCTCTATGATCTGCAATAAGGTTTTATCTATCTATTTGTCTATGTAGTGTAGGCGCTTTGAAACCAGAGCTGCGCCTGTTATCAGCCTGTTTACCTGATTTTGTGGAGGTGCTTTGCAGACCTGGTCTTTACAGTGACGCCAGCAAACTATCCTTTGACGAACTAATCCCTTGAACCTGCTTGTGTGCTTGTTTAAGAAGAAACAAAGAGTAAAGTGTTATCTTAAGTGATTCCTAAATATTGGGGCAGTTGAAAAGTGAGTTCATGACAGAAGTGTGGATTGGCGAGATGTTTTGAAGTGTGTGTGTGATGTGTGATGTCATTCATGCTGGCTCGTTTTTAGTTCATAAATAATATACTGAATAAGAGCATCATTCAAAAATAAATAATACATTATAATTTAACATAGAAAAAAAACAGTTTCTTTTAGACTCTTCTGTTGACGATTGCTCTGTTTGGATGGATTTTTGGATGTGAATGGATAACAAACAATCAAAAGTAATAACCAAGGTTTCAGATTATGCATGTGAAGTTATGTTTTAGCTTATTTAACGCAAAGAAATTGTGAGTTACGCTTGCCTAATATGATTTTATTCTCCTCATTAGTCCTGTTGTTGTGATAAAAGTCCTTGTCAGGCTTTATTTATTGATGTACATATTAAGTAACTTGAGCTCATCAAAAGTACAGTAAATATTGTAGATGTAGCAATATGTATGCTAATTTACATCTGAAGACGGTAGGTGAAACAAGTCACAAAAAAGCATAGCATAAATTGTTAAAAGGCACACGGACATTAATATTGTGAACCTGAGATCAGCTCAAGGTTACATTCGCACGCACGCACGCACGCACGCACGCACACACACACACACACACACACACACACACACACACACACACACTCTATGTCAAAATTAGGACTAAGCAGGAACTGAATCCGGAACTAAAGCTTGGCCAGATCAGGACTAAATCAAGACCAAACTTAGTCTACTTCAAGACTACACTGGGCTCAAAGTGTGGATGCACCTTTACACAACTTTTACGGCACTCACATTGTGTCTTATTATCATTGCAAATGAATGATGTCCCTTCGTGCTGTCAAGCAATCGACAATAGTTGATGCCTCGGGGCTGCGATGCCTTTTACATGCTCATATCTCCTGTGCCATCTCCCCATGCACCTGTGTCAGCAGCGACAACCTGGGAAGTGGAGGCTTTCGTTGTCCTCAGCTCCAGGGATAGGGGCGGCCAGCTCAGCGCCAAACGCTTGGATGGGTGTGGACTGTGATAATTTATTCTCAATGCTGGTGGAAAGGTGGCATGACCTGGCTTCCCACACGGGCGTCTACAGTCCACCTTCTCTCACCCCTCCTCACGTGATGATGGTCTTATCGCTCTCTTCTCAGCCTTTGTTTAAGGATTAGGAGCTGCTACTGAAACCATTGTGGCTGTAAAAGACTCAGTAGTGACAGTCAAACTATCATGTCAGATAATCTCCTAAACACACAGCTGATTACTGCTACTGGTAAAGTGATCCTTCAATAGTGATATGCAGTAATTATAACACTTGAAAGTGGTTTTCATGTTTTCTTATTACTTGGTTTGATGGGATTGTGAATGTGTGGTCCATATGGCTCTCCCAGGCTAGTCTAAATGTTTAAACTGCACACGCTTTGTTTTAATTTAAATGTAAAGATATTGCCCCATATATAAGTGGGTTATCTTGTAAAGGAATTAACCATTTTTAGTGGCGCTCTGTATAAATCGAGTGAGCAACCCACAGCGTCATGAGTTCGAGTCCGGCTCTCGACAATTTGGTGCAATGTCCTTCCCTCTCTCCACCCTATTTCACGCTATACTAGCCTATCAAATAAAGCCTGCAGGCCAAAAAATCAGACTATCCAAGTTAAATAGAGTGAGTTAAATATGTTAATGCTTTGCTTCTTTTTTTTTTTTTTTTTTTTCTGATTGTTGATGGTTGGTTCAGTTTGTGTCATACATTTTTTGTTATGAAATGTAACTCATAAGGCAACCCAATTTATATTTAGCAAAATAGAGACACTTTGTACACCACGTTAATGACCAATACTGTTGCGAATTACAAATGTGTATAAGAATATACATGGCAAACTCATATTATAATCCATTGAAGATTTAAAATGAAATACTATTAGTCAGCTCATCTGCTGCGTACTTGCATGCTTAAGCACATAGTCCAAATGTTACTTTTGGAGGACTCTCCTAAATCCATGACAGCATCAAAGCTCCCGCTGCCTCCTCTTCACCATCACAAAGAGACTGTGACCTTGCCTTTGGCCTCCTGGCTGTCTGACAAAGCAATCCCTATGCTCTAGTGTGGTACGGCTGTCCTCTAAATGAAAGTAACTGAGAGGCGAAGGGCAAAGAGGCCTATGGAATATCAATGTGCGATGCTCTCAATTAAGATTAAAGCTTTTGAATGGAATCCTATGGAGCTGCCTCTATAAGAAATACTTGACATTTTACCCTTGCTGACTCCAGTTAAAAAGTGTCCTGCGCTACACCAGTCCCGCCATCACCTCCTCTGCCTGCGCCGCTAACTAGCTGCCCCCGCCTCGGCCAACCCCCCCCCCATTCATTGTGTGGATATTGACTTAGGCTACAGTCACACGTCTTCTAAGAAATAAGTGAAATGGATCATCTTACTGCAAGTGGATGATAAGAATACTGAAATATGAAAAAGCGACTGGATCAGCAAAATGACAAACTAAGAAGGGGGAATATTAGGCAGCCATGATAAACCCTCCGAGGCAAACTCCCCGCAGCGACTGAAACGAGCAGGAGGCTGGAAAAATTCTTAAACATAGATGTAAATGTTACTTAGTTTGGAACATATTATCACAAAATAATTTTTATTTAACAATTGTATTGTCTTGTATGGTCTAAGATTCATCTAGATTCTAGTCCTCATTTAGTTTTGGCTTTTTTGGTTTAGTGAGTGTATTTAATTCTTCTCTTTTAACTGGTGACTTATTGTTTGGCCTACATTGTTCCACAATATGTCATTAAACCTATCTCCATGGAGACATGCAGGTGGTGCCACCAGGCCACGTTGCAGGTCACATCTGTGGAGAGGCAGTGTATATTTAGCAGTAAAACAGGTAATTTAATAAATCCTAGATGGATCAGTTTAATTCCATAATGTGGAACATTCCAGGTAAAGCAATCTCTGGAGAAAAAGGCAAATCAATGTCCGCTTAGATGCTCAAACATCATTAGTGCTGTTCCTCCTGGTGAGGTAATTACCTGCTGTATGTGATGCTGTTACAGAAGGTGCATTAACACTTAACTGCAGATCCTGCACAAATGTTGGTTATAATCAGTGTTGGGAAGAATTCCAATCAGAGTAGTGTTTTCTGAATACTTAGAAACGCTCACCTTGAGTTGGTTTGTATTATAAAAGTGAAGTGCAACGTGGTCTTTAAATAGCTTCATTTTTGTAACACCGTTTGCTACGCATTTATTTGTCACTAATTAGAGAATGAAAAATGGCACATGTACTTACCACAAGAGTAGTTTTCTGTTTTGTTTTTTCCACTGATATATAAATAAAACCATGTAGTTTGAAGTACCACATGTATTCCTTTTATACTTTCCTTACCATTTTGGTAAAGTAACTGTATTCTAAATACAACCAAATGGAAGGGTATCTGTACTGACTTACATCCAACTCAAAATGAGTAAAAGAATAAACAAAAATATAGCCGCAAGCGGCAATGATCGACCCTCGCCACGCCGCCACGCCGCAAGAGGAGGGGGCGCTAACGCGCCCCAATTGTCCTTTTATTACGCCTACTGCTGAATCTGTGACGCTGTCACATCGTCTCCCCTTTGTTTTACCATCAAAAAGCAATTTTATTTTGAATTCTTGGCAAAATGTGCGGCTTTGCCGCACAGACACCGTGACTCTTTGAATAAAAATGTGGATAACTTTTGATGGTCCACCCCTGAAGATGAGTCTCACCAAATTTCAGGTTAATAGGGCTGACGCCCTAAGAGGAGTTTGTGAAAGTCTAAAGTGTAAACATGTTCTGGCGATTTCCCCATTGGAATAACATGGAAGGTTTCGGTCATCGTTACGGCAAAGCCATAACAATTATGACATGGGTCTCATTGACTTTTTTGATGGGTATGCCAAAATTGAGTTGTGTGTCAAATTTCATATAATTTCGCAAAACTAAATATTTAACCTCCATATAAAATCTGTAGGGGGCGCTGTGGCTCCAAATTAATTTATTTCACTTCAAATAGGTTTAGGGCAAAGAGTTTAACAACTGATTCTAATTTGACGCAATTCGGACTTTATCTGCGCAAACGGCAGAAATGTTAAATTTGGGAGATTTCTGAAATTCTTGCTACAGTTTGCGGCTTCGCCGCACAGAGACCGTGACAGGTATCAATGTAATTTGGATAACTTTTGATGTCCCACTCCTCAGTAGCATTTTCACCAAATTTCAGCTTTTTAGGGCCAACGCCCTGGGAGGAGTTCGTAAAAGTACGGCGTTTGGAAAAAACTCCTAAGTCATGTTTAGCCATTTTTGAAGCAATATGGCCGACATTTGGTTGGGCGGAACGTTGCCGTAATAATATTTTTTACTTCTCTTGTCACCATCTACCTCTGCGCCAAATTTCATGATTCTACGATCAGATTTTTTTTGGGTCATTTCCCATCTCTCAATGCATTTTTGGTACATTTGGGGGCGCTGACGCGCCAATTTTTTTTTTATTTTAGAAATGGGAAATAGCCAGAATGTAGAGAGGCACGATTTTTAGAGGTGTGCAAATTTTTGTGACTTTTCGTCAATGTTCACTGGGTGAAAAATAGGGGGGTTGGTCCCGAGAAGAAAGAAAGAAGAAGAAAGAAGAAAGAATTAAAGCCGCAAGCGGCATCCAACGGCCCTCGCGGGCCGCCGGCCTTCCGACTCTGCACTTTCGACTTGATAAAGATGGCGCCCTTATTGTGTGTTAAATTAAAAAAGAACTTGACAGACGGCGACACATTGGACATGGCCAATCCAGTGCAAATGAACACAAGTGTCAGTCAAATTTACTGCGCCGCCGCACAGAGACCGTAGCCCTTAGAATATAAATATGGATAACTTTTGATGCCCCGCTTGTGTAGATGATTTTCCCCAAATATGAGCTTGATCGAGCTATTGCCCTTAGAGGAGTTTGTTAAAGTGTGAAGCGTAAATGTGAACATTTCAGAGATTTCGCTGTTTTCCCATTTCTGACATATATTTGCGGGTCCGCCACACAGAGACCGTAGCACTTAGAATCAAAATATGGATAAGTTTTGATGCCCCGCTTGTGTAGATGATATTCTCCAAATATGAACTTGATCGGACAATCGCCCTAGGAGGAGTTCGTTAAAGTGTGAAGCGTAAAAATGTGGTGATTTGAGCAATTCTATGATTTTCCCATAAGGATAACATGGGATGTTTCTGTCATCGCTACGGTTACGCCGTACAAAATATGACTTTGGCTCTCATACTTTTGTGATCAGGATGGCAAATTAGAATTTTGTTCAAAATATCATGTCATTTGGAAAAACTCTATTGTTTATAGGCCACTCTGAAGGCCAAATAGTCAGAATTCTGGGAAACGTTTGCGGCTCCGTCGCACAGAGACCGTAAAAGCTATCCTTAAAATTTGGATAACTTTAGATGCCCCACTTGTCTAGAGGACGTACACCGATTTTGAGGTCGGTTGGCAAAACGCACTAGGAGGACTTTGTTAAAGTGTAAAACATAAAAATGTGGATATTCGAGAGATTTAGCGGTTTTCCCATAGGGATAACATGGGAGGTTTCTGTCATCGCTACGACTACGCCGTAAAAATTAAGGCATTTGTCTGATTGGCTTTTTTGATCGCGACGCCAAAATAGAATTTTGGGTAAAGTTTAGAACATTTTGGTAAAACTAATTTTTGACCTTCAATGTTAATTTAAAGGTCACTCTGTAGGGGGCGCTATCGCGCCCATTTCAATTTTGTCATCATAAACTGGTCCAAACTAGAAAGTTTAACAACTGATTCAAATATGGTCCTAATCGGACTCGTTTTGATCAAATGGGAGCAATTTTTAGATTAGCAATAAGTGGTCCAACTTTGCGGCTGCGCCGCACACAGAGCGTAAAAGGTATACCAAAAATTTGGATAACTTTAGATGCCCCACTTGTCCAGAGGACGTACGCCGATTTTGAAGTTGGTGGGCAAAACGCCCTAGGAGGAGTTCGTCAAAGTTTGACGTGAACAAAATGGCTAACTCAGCTTGTTTTCATTTTCAAAGGAAGATGGCGGGCATAGGGTAAGTCTGGGGGCGTGGCCACAATGATATATATTTTTTGTCCTCACGAGAGGAATGCGTGTCCCGAATTTCGTAGCTCTACGACAAAGTTGACCTCGGGGCGTCTCCCATAGGCGCAATGTATTTTGACTTTTGTCGGTGGCGCTGTCGCGCCATTTTTTGACAAAAAAAAAAATGGCCCAGAAAAAATCTAATTTTTCGCCGATTCTGAATTTTGGGCAAAGTTTGGTGAGTTTTTGAGCATGTTCAGGGGGTCAAATTAGAGCTCAAAGCGCAGAAGAAGAACAATAAAAATTAAAGCCGCAAGCGGCATCCAACGGCCCTCGCGGGCCGCCGGCCTTCCGACTCTGCGCTTTCGACTTGATAAAGATGGCGCCCTTATTGTGTGTTGAATTAAAAAAGAACTTGACAGACGGGGACACATTGGACATGGCCAATCCAGTGCAAATCAACACAAGTGTCAGTCAAATTTGCTGCGCCGCCGCACAGAGACCTTAGCACTTGGAATAAAAATATGGATAACTTTTGATGCCGCGCTTGTGTAGATGATATTTCCCAAAGTAAAGCTTGATCGAGCTATTGCCCACGGAGGAGTTTGTTAAAGTGTGAAGCGTAAATGTGAACATTTCAAGGATTTGGCGTTTTTCCCATTTGTGACAGTATATTTGCAGCTCCACGGCACAGAGACCGTACCACTTAAAATCAAAATATGACTAACTTTTGATGCCCCGTTTGTGTAGATGATTTTCCCCAAATATGAGCTTGATCGGGCAATCGCCCTAGGAGGAGTTCGTTAAAGTGTGAAGCGTAAAAATGTGGTGATTTTAGAGATTTCGCTGTTTTCCCATTTCTGACATATATTTGCGGGTCCGCCACACAGAGACCGTAGCACTTAGAATCAAAATATGGGTAAGTTTTGATGCCCCGCTTGTGTAGATGATATTCTCCAAATATGAACTTGATCGGACAATCGCCCTAGGAGGAGTTCATTAAAGTGTGAAGCGTAAAAATGTGGTGATTTGAGCGATTCTACGATTTTCCCATAAGGATAACATGGGATGTTTCTGTCAACGCTACGGTTACGCCGTACAAAATATGACTTTGGCTCTCATACTTTTATGATCAGGATGGCAAATTAGAATTTTGTTCAAAATATCATGTCATTTGGAAAAACTCTATTGTTTATAGGCCACTCTGAAGGCCAAATAGTCAGAATTCTGGGAAACGTTTGCGGCTCCGTCGCACAGAGACCGTAAAAGTTATCCTTAAAATTTGGATAACTTTAGATGCACCACTTGTCTAGAGGACGTACACCGATTTTGAGGTTGGTGGGCAAAACGCACTAGGAGGACTTCGTTAAAGTGTAAAACATAAAAATGTGGTAATTTGAGAGATTTGGTGGTTTTCCCATAGGGATAACATGGGAGGTTTCTGTCATCGCTACGACAACGCCGTAAAAAATTAGGCATTTTTGTGATTGGCTTTTGTGATCGGGACGACAAAATAGAATTTTGGGTAAAGTTTAGACAATTTTGGTAAAACTAATTTTTGACCTTCAATGTTAATTTAAAGGTCACTCTGTAGGGGGCGCTATCACTGCCATTTCAATTTTGTCAGCCTAAACTGGTCCAAACTAGAAAGTTTAACAACTGATTCAAATTTGGTCCTAATCGGACTGGTTTTGATCAAATGGGAGCAATTTTTAGACCTGCAATATTCCAAAATAAGTTGTCCAACTTTGCGGCTGCGCCGCACACAGACCGTAAAAGGTATCTCAAAAAATTGAATAACTTTAGATGCCCCACTTGTCCAGAGGACGTACGCCGATTTTGAAGTCGGTGGGCAAAACGCCCTAGGAGGAGTTCGTCAAAGTTTGACGTAAACAAAATGGCTAACTCAGCTTGTTTTCATTTTCAAAGGAAGATGGCGGCCATAGGGTAAGTTTGGGGGCGTGGCCACAATGATTTTTTTTGTTTATCCTCACGAGAGGAATGCGTGTCCCGAATTTCGTAGCTTTACGCCAAAGTTGACCTCGGGGCGTCTCCCATAGGCGCAATGTATTTTGACTTTTGTCGGTGGCGCTGTCGCGCCATTTTTTAATGAAAAAAAAAATGGCCCAGAAAAAATAAAATTTTTCGCCGATTCTGAATTTTGGGCAAAGTTTGGTGAGTTTTTGAGCATGTTCAGGGGGTCAAATTAGAGATCAAAGCGCTGAAGAAGAACAAGAAAAATAATAATAATAATAATAATAATAAATATAGCCGCAAGCGGCAATGATCGGCCCTCGCCACGCCGCCGCCACACCGCCGCCACGCCGCAAGAGGAGGGGGCGCTAACGCGCCCCAATTGTCCTTTTATCACGCCTACTGCTGAATCTGTGACGCTGTCACATGTTCTCCCCTTTGTTTTACCATCAAAAAGCAATTTTATTTTGAATTCTTGAATGAAAATGTGGATAACTTTTGATGGTCCTGAAGATGAGTCTCACCAAATTTCAGGTTAATAGGGCTGACGCCCTGGGAGGAGTTTGTGAAAGTCTAAAGTGTAAACATGTTCTGGCCCCATTGGAATAACATGGGAGGTTTCGGTCATCGTTACGGCAACGCCATAACAATTATGACATGGGTCTCATTGACTTTTTTGATGGGGATGCTAAAATTGAGTTGTGTGTCAAATTTCATATAATTTCGCAAAACTAAACATTTAACCTCCATATAAAATCTGTAGGGGGCGCTGTGGCGCCAAATGAATTTATTTCACTTCAAGTAGGTTTAGGGCAAAGAGTTTAACAACTGATTCTAATTTGACGCAATTCGGACTTTATCTGCGCAAACGGCAGAAATTTTAAATATGGGAGATTTCTGAAATTTTAGTTACAGTTTGCGGCTTCGCCGCACAGAGACCGTGAGAGGTATCAATGTAATTTGGATAACTTTTGATGTCCCACTCCTCAGTAGCATTTTCACCAAATTTCAGCTTTTTAGGGCCAACGCCCTGGGAGGAGTTCGTAAAAGTACGACGTTTGGAAAGACTCCGAAGTCATGTTTAGCCATTTTTGAAGCAATATGGCCGACATTTGGTTCGGGGGACGGCGTTGCCGTAACAATATTTTTTACTTCTCTTGTCACCATCTACCTCTGCGCCAAATTTCATGATTCTACGATCAGATTTTTTTTGGGTCATTTCCCATCTCTCAATGCATTTTTGGTACATTTGGTGGCGCTGACGCGCCAATTTTTTTTATTTTAGAAAAGGGAAATAGCCAGAATGTAGAGAGGCACGATTTTTAGAGGTGTGCAAATTTTTGTGACTTTTCGTCAATGTTCACTGGGTGAAAAATAGGGGGGTTGGTCCCGAGAAGAAGAAGAAGAAGAAGAAAGAAAGAAAGAAAGAATAATATTCCGATGCGAAAACAATGTTTCCCATTTTTCAAATATCATAAACTATACATTTTCGGAAAGCGCTCGCGCTTTCCTACCTCATGGTGTGGGTCCCTGGTCACTGACGGGTACTTTCGATAATTTTGAGTGGGCTCCGCCCACTTTGTGTTTTTGGCCCTCTATACAGTAATAATGTTCAATTTTTGCATTACATGCTTATATGCACGGAACATGCAAGAGATGGGGAACGTATTCGTGAGCTACTTAGCGCAAATGAGTGCTTTATATGGGGATGACGACCGCTTCGCGGTCGTCATCCCAATGTAAAGTGCTCGTTTAGTGCGAACTTTTGCACGGGCTTCGCCCGTTTACAACGGTAATGTTCCATTTTCCTACAACTAATTAGTATGCACGGGGCGTGCATGAGTGGAGGAGTGCGTTAGTGAGTGTTTGGAAGTGGGCGAGCGCTTCGCGCTCGATTTCGTGCGCACTACGTGCGCACTTTCGCAGCCGTGCTTCGCACGGCCTTACGAGATTAATAGGCCTCTCGCCAGCTTGTGGCGCTCGGGCCTAATAATATTTTTAGCAAAAACAATATAGCCGTTTTTTCTATAACAACAAATTATACATCGTTTGAAAGCTCTAAGCCTTCCCCATGCCGCCATGGGGTGGAATCATCATTACGAGCGCTTACGCGCTCGTCACTCCCTATTTCGTCGGGATGCCCCGCCCACTCCCCATAGACTTCCATTGATTTGAGCAGAAACAAGCATGGCCCATGCCTGCGGCATGGATTCTCGCGTACGGGACGATGCCAGGAGGGTTTTTGGAGGAATGCAGCGCTTCGCGCTGCTGTTGTCAACAATTTGTGAATGGGCTACGCCCATTCACAAATTGTTGACTATTTCTGTCATAGCAGGAGTAAGTATGCATGATCCATGCCTTCGGCATGGGCTAGTTCACTGTACTTGCCAGGGGCGACGGGGCACCAAACATGCGGGCTGCGCCCGCATGTTTGGTCAGACAGTTGCAACGCTGCCTTCGGCAGCGTTGCGGGAGCAATAGGCCCTCCGCCCTGCTGGGGCTCGGGCCTAATAATATTTTTAGCAAAAACAATATAGCCGTTTTTACTATAACAACAAATGATACATCGTTTGAAAGCTCTAAGCCTTCCCGATGCCGCCATGGGGTGGAATTATCATTACGAGCGCTTACGCGCTCGTCACTCCCTATTCCGTCGGGATGCCCCGCCCACTCCCCATAGACTTCCATTGATTTGAGCAGATACAAGCATGGCCCATGCCTGCGGCATGGATTCTCGCATACGGGACGATGCCAGGAGAGTTTTTGGAGGAATGCAGCGCTTCGCGCTGCTGTTGTCAACAATGAGTGAATGGGCTACGCCCATTCACTCATTGTTGACTATTTCTGTCATAGCAGGAGTAAGTATGCATGATCCATGCCTTCGGCATGGGCTAGTTCACTGTACTTGCCAGGGGCGACGGGGCACCAAACATGCGGGCGCATGTTTGGTCAGACAGTTGCAACGCTGCCGATAGGCAGCGTTGCGGGAGCAATAGGCCCTCCGCCCTGCTGGGGCTCGGGCCTAATAATATTCCGATGCGAAAACAATGTTTCCCATTTTTCAAATATCATAAACTATACATTTTCGGAAAGCGCTCGCGCTTTCCTACCTCATGGTGTGGGTCCTTGGTCACTGACGGGTACTTTCGTTAATTTTGAGTGGGCTCCGCCCACTTTGTGTTTTTGGCCCTCTATACAGTAATAATGTTCAATTTTTGCATTACATGCTTATATGCACGGAACATGCAAGAGATGGGGAACATATTCGTGAGGTACTTAGCGCAAATGAGTGCTTTATATGGGGATGACGACCGCTTCTCTCAATGTAAAGTGCTCGTTTAGTGCGCACTTTTGCACGGGCTTCGCCCGTTTACAACGGTAATGTTCCATTTTCCTACTACTAATTAGTATGCACGGGGCGTGCATGAGTGAAGGAGTGCGTTAGTGAGTGTTTGGAAGTGGGCGAGCGATTCGCGCTCGATTTCGTGCGCACTACGTGCGCACTTTCGCAGCCGTGCTTCGCACGGCCTTACGAGATTAATAGGCCTCTCGCCAGCTTGTGGCGCTCGGGCCTAATTATCAAATGTGTTAATTTATACACACTGGTTTTCAGCTGAACGCGACAGGGCGACTTTGACCTTTGTTTTTATATTGTCTTTTCCCTAACTATTTTGGCTCATTGGCAGTACACCAAGACTATATTAAAAAGCAGTGAAACCCATTTGTGTCCAGACTCACAAAAATGCAATTTATTATCTGGGACATGTACTACGCTTTGTCATGACTAACAAAGGATTTTTGAACTTGATTGTTTAATGGAGGCTACTTTATAGTCACAAAATATTGAATGAGGAAGATATTGCTAGTGGTAGTTTGACAAAAAGAAAACTGAAAAGCTAGCTAGTTCTGATCTCCTATTAATATCTGAATATTATACATTGAAATCTAATCTATGTGACATTACACAATCTTATTTTGCAATATTATAGTCACACCAAGATTTTAATTTGAAAAATACACTTTACTTTCTCTTCTGGAGTGATTCTAGAATTGCTGCTGTGTTTCATACATACACACAGGTACGTTTTCATTTACTCTTTATTTTCTACATAGTAACCTACGTGATGACTACAAATCACATAAGATCGAGCAGGAATCTGTATGCATGCAAAAACCCTGTAGTGTTAACTCCACCCTCAATAAACAGAATTCCACATCACGCTCCAACTCTGCAGTTAACTGAATCAATGCAATTCCACTTGTGCTGATCTTGCAGACCGGGGCCCTTCCCCCAAGCCCCTTCATCTCTCACCCCCCACCTCCACCACCTCCTCTCTGATACATCCACCATGCACGTCCCCCTCGCTGCCGTATATGTGCGCAGGTCTGCCCATCCAAACACATTAGCGGCAGAAGCCATCACGCAATCAAGACAAGGCAGTGTATGAGACGTCAGGCCAATTTGTTTCCTTCTCGCGGCTACATCATATTAGCAGAGCGGCTATACCCTTGAGCCAAATCCAAGTTCACACAGAGGCAGTGAGCGGCTGGACAGGACGGGCCGCACTGTCAGCACTTTCCCCACCGCTGCTGCTGACATGTATCCAGTAAACTGCCATGAATTGGAATAAAAAAAAAATCTTGGGCGTTTCAAATATGCTTCTTTGAATGTGGTCGGTTTGCATAATTTCCAGGGGTACAGTTACAGTATGGGAGAGAGAGCGAGGAAGATCATTTTCAGGACCAGATACGACTTGTCTTCACTATTCTGCAAAATAAATATGTTAAGCGACTTTGTATGCAATTAAATATAAATAAGAAAGTAGAACATTCTTAAAAGAGACATATTAAACTTTCTTCCAGACAATTTCCAGTATTGAACTATAACATACATTAGATCATCATTTTACATTGTATTAGTTGAAAAGCGAAATATTGACCTAATACGATTTAATAATAGAAAGAGGTGCATTGACTTCCTGTTCAAAACTGCAGAACTGATAAGCCCCGCCTCCTCATAGTGACATTTCACCATAAGGAGCAGCAGATTGTCAAATACATCTTTTTATTTTTAGAAAAGTGGCTACATGACATTTTAGACACTGTGAATCTTTATTTTTCAACTAATAGCAACCAATCCCTCATTGTGAGCAGAGATATGGGGTAGGTGAAAACAAGACTTTTCTGAGCACTCGAGCCTCAGTTACAGTTAATGCAGGATCACTCAAACATGCAGGAATAAATCAAAATACACCTTTGAGGAAACAAATAATGAGGAAACGCTGTTGTAACAAGGTTAAAAGCTCGTCAAAGTTGATTTTGTATATGCAGCATAATTTCATTAAAGTCACATTTAAAACACATTTAGAACACATATGTTTTGAGGACTAATGTTGCTGTGTCTAAAGCTTGTGTGTAGTCCTTTTTATGCTGATATCCTTTTTATGCTGATCGTGGCACACGATGATGCTGTGCCAGGCCAGTGAACGGCTTGTGTCCACTCGTGTCCACACACTGAAGCTCTTTTAAGAAGCACGATGTGTACATTCATGTGGATAGTGCAGGCTGGCTTTTTCATTCACTCACATGTATTGTCTATATAGGCACAGTACACTCAGGCCGGTACTTTTACAATATGCGGCACTGGTAATATGTTCTCACTTTTGCAGCACTGCATAGGCTACATTCAAAATATTTCTAGATAGCTTTAAATCTTCACAATTTTATACCGCTGGTCAGAGTAAGTGATAATTTCTGACCATTTCAGACATCCAGGCACTAACACTATTATTTGTAAAATGAATTAAACAAAAGCAGCTGGGCTTACTTAATCACCAACACAAATCCTGAAGAAGCTTCCTGGTTGGGAGTAAATTCTGCTGTTTTCTTTTCTTTTCTTCCTTTTTTTTTTTTTTTGCGTGATTTTAGTCAAATTCCAATATGAAATAAAATGAGCAATAACATTTATTGTACTTATAGTGAAACAAGACTAGACCTGGGATAATAATCAACTCATATCTGATCCATGCGATCCTGCACCATTTCAGATCTGCTACTGTTCCACGCTGCTCTGAGATGACTCATAATAAAACGTAAAACAATCCCACTTTATTTGTAGCACACGAGAAAAATATGTCCAAAAAAATGAAAAATACGTACGCACAAGTGGAGTGTATTATTAAGTGGAGCACTGAAGATGGTAGTGACTTAGAGTTTTAAGACTACATATTATTACCAGAATTTAAAAAAAACTTCTTCTGTTTATCCAGTAAGCCCCTACTATTGTAATATCTTGGTATTTACCACTTTTAACTGGACAAGAAGCTACAGGGAAGGCACATATTGTTTTCCTGGAGGTAATTCAAAGGCTGAGATACAAGGCCCTCGCTGCTATGCCTACTAATCATGGCTATCGGAACACAATATCATGATTATTCATAGATCGACACAAATCTCGCAACAATACTTTAGCATCCACTTTTTAACCTAATGACTTTGTTTATTTTATTGGACAAAAGATGATTATACACATTATACAAACGTAATTATAGAAGTGTTAGTTGCAAAACGCTACGGTGGCGACTGTAGCTCCACATGAAGACAAACGAGCCCCAAAGCATCTAGTCAATAGTTCAATTATCTGATGTCTGTCCAGCTTAATTAAACATATAATTGAGCCGCTCTAAACTAATGATAACCTTCCCGTTACCCATGAATCGCCCGCATTTGGCATAACCAGCACTTGACCCCGGCGTAGATTGACTGTAGCGTTAAGTGCAGGGTCAGGGTGTATCCACTGTTCGCCCACCGCAGTGACACTCCTTCCCTTCACACGCACGGCACACGGGCTGTCGCGAGGCTCTCACTGTGTGGCTCCGAGCTCTGCCAAAAACAGCCAGGGAGAGGGAAAAATGCAATTACTGCCAGATTATCATACTGCTTCCGTTTGACTTTTCCCAGCGAATTCATGAATATATATGAATCCATCTCGCATCTCAATCTCCAATCCGTGTGTGTCTTGGTTTTCCACGTGTTTGTTGGGTCTCTTTGTTGTTGTTTTTTTGTTCAAAGTGTGTTTCTATATGGAGATGAAAGTGCGAGTCAGTGAAATTTAAAATATGACTACTTAGAGCCTTTTGCTTTTAATTCTATGAAATCAATTGAGTGAAGTTTGTGCAAAAAACAAACTACCTCCTCTTAGGTTGATGATAGAGCGAGTTCATGTGGCTCTCTGTGAAGGACAGAGACTGTTTCAAAGTAAAATGCTAAATAAATTATTCTAAACTAGGAAGCTTTGACTTAGATGCCAAGAGTACCGGATAGACGTGGGAGATGTATAGAAAAGTAGATAATATCGCAAGTGTTGTTTTGTAAATGTGCAAAATTAGAATATTTAGTATCAGCTACAATTTAAACTATTAAATATGTCCTCAAAAAGAGACAGAAACATCCAGTGAAATTTCAAAAACAAAGCAATATTTCTGCCCTTTTGTGGTTGTTTTGTGCCGTTCCGAATGCTCTGTTTGAATATCATCTGAATATTGTTTTTATGATAACGCATGCAAATATCAAAATATATTGTCTACACAGATAAAACATATGTTTGCTTGTATACAAATATTTTTTTCTTTACCATGAGTCAAAACCAAGAGCCAAATATCCACATATGTTTTTTTAGCAAAAGCACTAAATTGAGTTTTTCTTTTGAATTGAATGGATGAATAACAAATAAAAGCTAATATTTGATGTAGACCAATGTTCGAAACCTTTTCACACCAAGTACCAAATATTTTATTAGATTGTATGCACAGAATATGCACAAAAGAACCCTTAAGCCTTATCTAAACCAGGACTAAACCATTACTAATGTAGTTTCTGTTGAGGTCTAACTAAAATGAATAAAAGTTTAAAGAATGAGAGGCTGCCAGGGCTCACTCGGATCACAGGCAAACCATGTCTGAAAGAAGCAAGCAGGTGCTCATCGAGGATCCGTGAGGGCAAATCATGTATTTTATTTGAGGCACTGTGTCTATTTAAATGTTTTAATAAACGTCAACGCGGTCTTTGTCAGGGAAACCAAAGGGCCTCAAACCTATTTTTTTTTTTTTTATATAAATTAATGTTTTTGTTTTTAAGAACCACCAGAAGCAGTTCACGTACCACAGTTTTAAATTAGTTCAAAACTGTTTTGAATGTGATTGTCATTATTGTTTATTCAAGTAGCTAACAGGATAAAGAGTAAAGATAATTAGACCTGTGCAATGTCCAAAGCTTTATAAACACCTGTGACAACAATATGCAAGCATGTGATAGGAAAAGCTGATTGTTCCACTCATAGACATGTCTTCATCTAACTTTACAATATGAACAGTGTTGTAGTCTATTGAAAGACAGAGGTAGATCATGGTTTACAATTGTTCAATACAATTGTATTTTGTTCAACACCAGGTCTTTGATCTACACGCAGAAGCCCTTAAGGGAGACCAGTGTGTTTCTAGACGTATCACTAACCTTTGGACTTCACCACTGCTCTTTTTAATAGCTCAATCTGACGAATCATTTAAAAGCACGCTGAAACAGACAGATGGGTAATGGATTGCATGGCAAATCAATGTTTGGATCAATGGAAGACATGCATCAATAAATGGATAGAGCACGAGCTGCTGAAATAGACACCAGAGTTAATGTAACATCATTGTGTGTGAGTAGATGGTGGAGAGGGCCAATACAGGTTGGACCCTGATAACACGTTCTTCTGAATCATATAGGCCACAAACTGACTGTGATGAGCTCAATTTAAACTAGATTACGGTTATTTAGATTACGGTACATAAGTACGTGGCAATAGCAGGCAGTTAGCGTTTAACCAGAAGTGTAGGAAATACATCATCTATTATCAGTAAAAATGCTAAAGGATAAGTATTTAAGTGTATATACTAAAACAATAAAAAACAGGTAGCTGCACTCATCATAATTAACTCATTTGTTACAATTGGTTGTGTAAAAAAAAAACAATATTCAACATAATTTGAACACATCATTTACATATGCTATAATCTGAACTGTGTGTTCACGAGTGCAATCTGACTATAATGAATCTGATGTGATAGTCAATAATAATAAAACACTACTTTTGTGTGTTATGAGATTGAGTGGTTAGTTTCCAGGCAGTTTGATGGTTGCTGTTATTGTGCACAGAAACATTACAGTGACGTGTACCAGGACAGTGCGGTTAGACTTGTTTGTTTCAGGTGGTTGACTCAGAGCTTCAGCTCCGGACACTCCAGACTTGTGGTGGAGATGTTCAGCAGTCCCACACACTGATAAGTGTGTCTGTTATCAGGAGTGACTGTGTCAGCTGCTGTAAACAAAATAAATATAATACCTTCAAGACCTCGGGCTGCACTTCTTGGACTGACCAAGTGGCAAGACACTACAGCTGCTTCTCATGGCCCGCTGCCATAAATCTCCACTGAACGTCTTACGTTAAGGTTGGGTGCAATGGGGCAGCTGTACTTGTCTAAATATAGAGCCAAGGCCATACAGCGTAAACGCAAGTTCTGACATGTAGCTTAGCATTAAAGCCTTACGTCCCTATCTCCCACCTGCATTAGAGCTGGCATCAGCAACAGTGCTGCAGGAACTCAGTAAATGTTGAGCAAACTGAACGTCCGCACATGTCACTGTCTGACTCACAGGTCCTGACCACACACTTGATTTTTCAACGGGCCCAGCGTTCATTATCAGTGTGTGGTGGCCCGAGGCAGAACGCTCTCTGCCCGCTGCTGTGACATCCACTGTGCACCGTGATGGAGACAAACAGGGCGAAGGTGGCACTGCAAACACGCATCACTCTGACAGCACGCATCCAGAACAGTCAGTGCCCCATAAGCACATTTTATCACTGTTGTCTTTTAGCCAGGGACATCCTCTGCAAATTAAAGCCACAACGTGTAAGTCCTGGGATTGTATCTTGACAATTCTAACGGTGTTTTTGTTAAACTAGCACTTTTCTTTTATGGTAAAATATAATACCTACATTAGTGAATTATTTATGCAATGAAAACAAAATGGCTCTCAAGCCAGAAATGTAATCATGTTCTCTACACCCGGCGTGAGACAGTAGTAGTTGTAGTAAAAACTGTAGTAACTGTACTTCAGACAATCTTTGGGCACTACATTTCCCCACATTTGAATGAAGAATGCTTTTTTGTTACAAATTGAAAGGATATGTCTCACACTGAAGCATGTTTAGGTACAGTACACAGATCCATAGGTACTAACACCATTTTTACTTTAACCAAGTGTATGGCTGTATTTGCCAAATAGATTCTACAAGGACGCCATGTAGATATTAGCAAAGTTTTGCACTGAATGTATTTGTAGCTCCTGAATATTGAAGTTACTTACTCTAAACTGTGTTGATGAATGATCTGTGCTCTCTCTTGGCCAGCACTCCCTTGTAAAAGAGATTGAAAAAGTCAACGGAACTTTCCTGGTTAAATAAAGGTTAAAAACATAAATAAAAGACTTACACATGGGCGATATGGCATAAAATATTAACCACAAGTGTTTCCTTGTTTATAGATCAATCTAAATTTTTGTTTTGATTACATGTTTATTTAAACATAAATAAATACAATTAAATCATATTTGATTATCAATTTTGATATACTTTTACTGCTGACAAACCACTGGCTGACCAACCACTTTGATAAAAAACTCCAAATAGATCATTGCAAACTAAACGATTGCATTTTGTTATGGATGTTAATAATTTGTTAGCAATGCCTGGATAAATTATGGTTGTTGCTTCAAATGGGATCCAGTTTAAACTTAATGTTGACCCCAAAATAAAAATAATCCTTTCGATACACACATCAAGTCATA
This sequence comes from Eucyclogobius newberryi, assembly GCF_026437365.1. Lineage (NCBI taxonomy): Eukaryota > Metazoa > Chordata > Actinopteri > Gobiiformes > Gobiidae > Eucyclogobius > Eucyclogobius newberryi. The sequence continues at coordinate 17,532,164 of NW_027315823.1, forward strand.
ATCAACTGCCTCACACCAAAGTCTATCTCAATTCTCCTTGCTTCAGTCGACTCGAGCCCATATCAAACACAACCATATTTACATGAGGCACAATACTAAGTGTATTTTGTTGATTTCCACACTGCTGTGTTCACATGCTTATTTAACGCCAGTCTTTCTATAATTTCAGATTCTCTACACGCCTGTGATGAACAATCCCGAATGCGTGTTTTGCCTTTGCACCCAGCGGTCTTTAAAATGTGCTGCTGTGGAGAAGAGAGTGAGAAGACCGAGCACTGGGCCTGCTGTGCCGAAGCGCATCATAAATCCGGTTAGTGCTCATGCAGGGGCTGTCGGTCCAGGCAGGGGAACTCACACCTGTTTGGGCTGGAGTAGGCTAAATGTAATTGCTAAACACAGCAGCATTTAGAGTTGCCAAATTGCACCTCTGGGAGTCACTATAGCTCACAATTTGACTAATGAAGGCCAAGTAATCAAGCCTCAAACCTATCAGGCATGTTGGCTGTAATTAAAAGGTTTATGTTCACCACCAGGAAAGAGCGTTTGGACAGTCTGTCTCTGTCAGGAGCCAAAACTGCAGCTATTTACTTTAAGAGCCGAAGCCAAAGAAGCAAGCCTTCCACTTACAATAAAGCGTTGATGGTTCATTTCGAGATACAAATGTCTAGTCATTGGGCACAAAAATGAATGAGGTGATTGAAAAGAATTCAATAATAAATGGTATGACGAGTGTTGTTTGTCTGCACAGTCCTTATCTATTGCGTCCCCAGGGACCCAGTGGGAGGGACTGTGGTGCTAACACTTCACACACTTTTAATTAAGCAAAAATGTTCAAAATACACAGCCAATTTAGTATGCAATATAAATATTCAATTTAGGAATTCACATAGGGTATAAAGCAGGAGCACTCACCCTAGAAATCCTGTTAGTGCCTGCTGCGCTCACTGGCAGCTCCCAAATAAGCAGCGTTTGCCTTGCACTTGTGTAATTTAAAGGTTAACTTACATCTGGAGATCCCTGATTTACGATTATGCCCAAGAGTGTGCTGACTGACTGGATTAGGGTTTAATGCAATATTTGGTGGGATATAATGTTACACCTTCTGTCAGACATGCTGACATCCACAAGGATTTTTTTACCCAGCATGCAGCAGTACAGGTTCTGCCACTACAATTCTCTTGCAGAGTCTTCGGAAGAGGAGAATTTTTATTCTTATTTTTTTGTGATTTAGTAAATTGAAATTATGTTTCAATTTATTGTCTTCAAATGTAAGTAGATTGTATATCAGTCTAAGTCTGTATAAGCTTTTGCTTAAACAAAATAAAACAATCAACTTAATTTAACTTAAAATATGTTGATACTTGACATGAAAGCTGGTAAAGAACCTTTTAAGGTTACATTATTTTTCCACTTTGTATAACTCTGAATGATGGACTACACTACCATCTTGTGGAAGCATTTTGCTTCCCACACTACAGTAAAGCTAGTTATTATTAGGCCTATTGCTCTCTTAGCAAAATTACTTACTAACATTTTATGTTGATTGAGAATATTAGGAAACAGCCTTGTATAAGCTATCTGAGCTATGAAATTACATGTATTAGTTTAAATATTGGGGACACTAACTAACTTTTTTTTAACCCATAGAAACGTTCAACATTTTCATTTCTCCAGGCTACACCTGCATGCTTCTGTGGACTGTATCCGTAGAGTTTTCTTTTGATTTGAGTCACATTGTTTATTACAGAGGTATGATAGCAGTATAACATTATATTTTCCTATGTAATGTCTATAATTGTGGTAGTATCACTGTGTGTGGTGTTTGGTGTGTGATTGTCCCATTGCTTATGTTAGAGCTCCCTCTGGTGTCTGACATGTGCTATTTAACACAGTACCAAAGTGCATTCCTGTGCATTTCAGTCAACTGTGTCAAGTTAAAATATGTTCTGGCAATGGTAACGTCGACAGTCTCATTTGTCATATGAAGTGGAATTAAGCAGAATGTGTTTAGCAGGCGAGGTTGTTAAATAGCTGCTCACTGTTGTGTTGTGGATCCCCCGCCGTTTCCCTGAATACAGCCAGTGGTTGCTTCACGGCAGCCAATTAAAATCAAATACTATTCTCTTCCATATTATCCCCCACTGTATTTACTGTGATCACATCCCTTCAGCTGCATCATTTTACATAATCAATGCACAAGCTTTTGATCTGTTTGCCTGGTTAGAAATACAGTCTCCCAAAAAGCCTGCTGATCTTACCTTTCTGCCTGGTAACAGGCTGGGATGCAGGATAATAATGTGCCTCTGTCAAAGGGGAAAACATTCACTTCTTAATTTTATATACCACTTCAGTTTCCGTTCCTCTCAGTTGGGTCTCCCCAAAGCTACTGATACTATTCATGATTAATGGTTTACTCATTTCAGGGGCACAACCAAATTATTAACCACACTCTTGTTGTATAATTAAAATAAAAAAACACACACACATTATTAATCAGAATAGGAATTGTTCTTGTTTCTGACCCTTGATACAAAGAGCTCGCAACTGATTAGACTGAGTAAATTGATATTGAAAAAATAATTACAGTCTCAGATCGCACCCTCGAGTAGTTTAAAAAAAAAAAGTAATTCCACTTTTCCACAATTATTTTTTATTGTAATTGGGTATTTTTTCGTCCCTGTGCAGCTACACTGTGCAATCAATATTGTACTTGACTGAAGGCTTCGTTAAATGTAAAGGTTTATGTCGTGCGACTCTTGAGAGACAAATATTCTCTCTTGTTCCTTTTCATTAATGCCAGTCCTCTCCCATTACTCCGCAGACGCCATTTACTTTGCCACATATTTTCACACAATCAACAAAACAGTCGTTCACCCTCAATGTTCAAATGTTGCCCCGTTACCCATCACCGTGAAGACAAGCAGGCAATGCCACAAGGCCAAGTTACAGGTCAGATCTGTAAAATAAGATACAATAAGATAACCTTTATTTGTCTACAATAGGGAAATTCCAGTGTTGCAACACAGATTAGGCACAGTTTAGAAACAAGGGTGTAATAATGAATGTAAGAATGTATATCTTTATTAGCAATAAAAATACTTGTAAATAGGGATGTCGTGATTGTTCGGTTTATTGCTAAATGTGATTATTTAGAGCACAATGTATTCGTAAGAACTAAACATGTATAATTGTGACTATTTTAGAAGCAAAACTAAGTGGTTTTAATTCAATCTATAATAATAAAAAATTACACTTCAATATAAAGTATTTTTTTTATTTGGCTTTATTTTGTCATTCAATTTCATAACACTGGCCACAAACTTGAGTGATAATACTATGTTAGAAGAGATTTCACACACAGTTTCAGTAATAATCGTGAATAATCATTTAATCGTGATGTTTTTCCTCACAATAAGTAACATTTAAATTTGGTACATGGCTGCTACCTGGAAATGGAAGCTAATGTGTGTAAGATACCAGGCAAAGCAGTAACATCCCCATGGCGACAAAGCAGAAAGTTACATTGTGCACCTTTAAGTCAATAATTGTAAATGAGCAAAGGTCAATGTCTGATAACAAATGGGTAGAACATACAGTGATGCGCCGCCTTGCTGTATATTTAAAATGTCCTTATATTGCAGCAGTTGTTTGTCTGTCGCTGGTTCTTTTAAGCTGCAGAACCATGTATTATTAATAGTTTTGCTTTACAGTTTAAGCAGAGAGCACTGCATGAAAGGTAGAACACTCTGTAAAACATGTTCCAGCAGGTTTTTGTGCTTTTAAATCTAAATTGGAATACCTAAAATAACTACACAGCCCATTAAAAACAGCAGGATTGCAAAGTTTCTCATGCAGCTAATAAAAAAGTTATTTATTAAAATATTAGGTGTAATGACAAAATTAGCATTTCTACCCACCACTCTACACTTCTCTTCTTGCATTTGTGTTTCCTCGAGACACTTTATGTGGCGTGTTACTGCCGTGCACATCATGGGAAGTTACACCTTGTCCTTGTAAAGTTAAACATTAGTCCCGCAAGTCAGAGGAGTAATTTATGACGTGCTGCCTGGTGCATTGAAGCAGACGCCTGAAGTGTTGTGATCAGTCTCAGCAGGACCTTTGTGCTTAAGTGCAAGACACTCGTGCCAGACGTGGAGAGGTGTAAATTTATTCTCATTAGTGTCACAAAGGGGAGGCTGCTGCTGAACTGCCTGTATGTGCTTACTTGGGATCAAACTCATTTCTAAAAACACCAAACCAGATAACCTCAAAGAAAATTTTTCAAAATTTACAATTAGAAAACAATTACTGAAGAAAGCAAAATTTTTACTTGATTAAGAAAATGGGCCAATTTGATAAATGTTGGACTAAATGGGACATGTATGTGGGCCATTATTTGATTTCTGTTGTATCGAATTGTGCCATTATCATTTTTTCTCTGGTCTTTTGTTGCTTTGTTATTTAAATTTCATTTTTTTTTTTTTTAAAGAAACGTCTACTTCTACTAAATGTATTCAAAGACTGATTTATGATTTAAAAGAAAATGAAATCAGGCAGACAGAACATGAAATAATGCACAGATTCTGGTATTTTCAAACAAGACACAAAATGCCCATAAAAAAGTCGTATATTTATAACGAGTAAGAAGTGCAAATGTAGGAATCACAATGTTGTTCACAATAGTCTTACTCACAAAACTTTTGCTCAAGTAAGAATACGGTCACTTAAAACTAAACATTACTCGAATAGAAGTGAAATGAAAAGTACACTTAACATTAAACACTCTGTTGTGGCATTGTGATATGAGGCGAGTGAGTCAGTGCTTCTTACGAATTGTTTGCTGGCCATCTGGAAATATTTTTAAAAGGAATTATCTTGACAAGACCTGATGTGTTAAATATATTTTTTAAAAGGCACAGTTGTAAAAGCCCATCTGTCTGTGTAAATAGGCATTTCATTTAGCATTCACACTAATCTTCACTTGCGATATAGAACACCACTCCTTTTCCAAATCCATCCTGGACAGCCACTGTGATTGGCCGCCCGATCCGCCGAGGAGCCAGTATCGCAGATGCTGTGTCTCTCTAACTAATTGCATGAAGGCAGCGCGGTGCGGCAGGCACAGGTGCTCTCTCTCGTTGTGAAGTGACTTTGGCGCGTTTGGCCTCCTTGTGTTTTGTGGAAGTTCTGACCAAATATTTTCCAAGGCGTTCTTAGCTGGAAATTGATTGCATGTTAAAAGTACAATTGTGGTGGAGGCGAACACAAAAGGGTGCGTTAACTGTGGCATTGAGAGAGAAAAGAAAGAAATCACACTCATCAAAAGGAAATGCTACTTTTTTTTTTATTCGCAAGGCACAGTGAGAGCAGCTGCTCTTTGGAAGAATGCCCAAAGACATTTACAGCATAAAATCAGCGTTAAATGAAAACCTGCAATTTTAATAACTGTTCTTCAAAATAATACAGTAGTTCATTGTGTGACCCCCAAAAACATTCAAAATCGTAGTGTTATTACAAGTTTGGTTCCCCAGAAAACTGTTTCTTTTACATACAAACGACAAAATACAAAAGGCACTATTGGACATAATCAAGGCCTAAAGCTTATGTTGGAAATTTGTTCAAGTGTTGCCAGTGGTGGAACGTAAATACAAAAGTAAAAATATTTCACTTACACTTAGTATTCGTACATTACTTAATTTACAGTGGATACGTTTTATTTCACTATTGTTTAGAGCAGGTATCGGTCTTTTCTACTCCACTACATTTGACCGAGCGGAGAGGTACTTTTCCTAACGGTTGGAGTGTTTTTTGTTTCGTTCATATGGACATCCTGCCTGAAGGTTTGGAGTTCAAGTCCTGCCTTTGAGCAAAATGGGTTCAGCGGCTTCTGTTGATCAATAATCATTCAGTTCTTTATTCAGGCGACTAAAATTCCACCCTAAAAATGTGTGTGAAATACTTGATCTTTTTTTTTTTTTACCCTAAAAGTACATTTCACAACAGGTACTTCAATATTTCTACTTTTTTGATCGTGTATCTGTACTTTTACGCAACTGAAATAGTTTTTCTTTCACCACTTTGCTCTTTACCTCCTTTTCACACTATAAAGCCTACGAGTCAAAAACAAAACAAAAAATTGACCATAAAAGTGTTTTGAAAGACCATCAATTTAAACTTAGCCAAACAAACTGGCATCTATGGACCTCAAATGGTATAACAAATACAGTAACTCTTCTAAATCTGCTCCTGCTGCATCGTTGTGTCATTGGTAATGTAAGAAATATGTACATTATTCGTTATTTCTCTTTGCTTTCTTTTGCACAGCATTTTTGTAGGCAGCAGTCTTGAGTAGTGCGCAGTAGTATTCGTTGCCGTTCTATATTTATATACTAACCTGCAGTGTTGCTACCTTCCTTTTCAACTCTGTGACCGCCTAGTGAACGCATCTTGCTCTTGGCCACGTGCCCATACATGCATTCTCCGTCAGTATTCTCACGTCGGGCTGGATCCTTGGCTCACAGCGGGGGCCTGGCTCTCGGCTCAGGTTGGTGACATCCAAAAGCTCCCGCCTCTGGGACATCGCACCCACGATATGCTCCAGCTTGGTGCGAATGGCCGTGTAGTGACACTGGCGCTCTTTGGCCAGTTTGCAGAAGCACGCTTTTAAATCTCTGTCTTTGGATTCGTGGTCGAGGAGCTGCTTGGTCGGACTTTTGATTTGGTTGCTGCCGTTTTGTGGCGGAGGGTCATCTGGGGGCTCTTGGTGCGGTGCGCGCTCTGCATACAAGAGGCTGGTTTGGGTAGAAGCGTGGCACGGCCCAATGTCATGACTCACGATGTTGGTGCTGCCGGCCAGAATCTCTTCATTCTCCGCGTTCTCGTTTAAAGTGGAAACTTCTGAATACAGACTTGGCTTCCGGCTCTCCTCGCCAAGTGGTTGAGCGGACTGGACCGGCGTGCGTGTTGGAGTGCTGGTCACACACAAATGCTCAGCAAGCCTGTCCTTTGGCGGGAAAGGTGATGAGGGCAGAATTGGTTTTAAGACGTGATGATCGAAGATGCCACTGTTTCGTACACTTGGGGGCCTGTGGGCATGCAGCGGTGAGGACTGGGCGTAGAGGATTCGAAACTCCTCGTCATATTTCTCCGATATCTGACCAGAAAGCTCGACCAGGTTGCTGCTGTTGAGTTTGCCGTCAGTCCAGTTGAATCTGAACAAATAACAAGGCGTTGTGTGAATTTATGTGTATATAAGCCAAAATAATAATTATAATTCTTTATATATACAATATTTTACATAACTGGTATAGAGTTACATTTACTCTTATATGGATTGAATGTGTGAATTCATTATATTTATAAAATTATTAAAAAGGTAGAATTTGAACTTTTGGCTGATTTTATCTGTGCTAATATTTGGTAACTCCTGGAATTCGGAGCTTGGATGAAAATGAAAGAAAATCCCGGAATGTCGTTTTTAATTTGATGTCCATGCTCGGTCTCTTGGTGGAATTATAAATTAGAATTGTGTGCTTTGGAAAAACAGAGCTGTCCAGACAGTGGCCGGGCAGAGCCATAATACCAAACTCATTATTTTCCATCCCATGTTTTCAGTGGGTTATTAAAAATAGAAGGTGCGGTCTGCTTTGTTTAAACCAGACTTTCTGTGGTTCATCTATGGTACAATAGATTCTATATTGTCAAATTGTAGAAGTTTTAATGGCAAAAGTATCGACAACTGTTAATGGAAAACTACTGTGTCCAAATTCAGGATATTATTTTAATAAGGAATCACATCTGATCATTCCTTGTGAAAATATACTTTAGGAAATTAAAAAAACTAATATATGTAATTAAAACTCCTACATACTAGTCAGACCGAATATAAATCAAAGTTAAAGAATAGATCAATGCTTTATCAGGTCCATTTTAATATTTTGACACAGAGCACAAACATAAACTGTACCATGAGTTTCTTATCATCCTCATAACAGCAAATTCATATTTTACTTATTTTGGCAAAGTACATTGTGGTTGTGTGAAGGCTTAGAAATATAAGTGAGCGTTTTAAGCCATAAAAAAGCAAAACCACCCACTGTCACACGTTATGGGCAATGTTAAAATAAAACTGATATTTTAGTCTGGCGTGTGTAAATGTCAGACATTCCTAGGAGAGGATAAATGGATATGTTATACCTGTATGAACCTGTAGCCACTCGGTTTCCATCAATCAACATGAATCTCTCATGAACTCGGCCTGTAATCCGTGCTCCTGATCTCGTGTAATAAGTGGTGCCAGTGATGGTTCTCACTCTCATTTGCTGGAGGGATTAAAAATGCACAGCAAGAAATAATAGTGAGTTACAGTTAACGCCCCCCCAACACTAAAGAACACATTTTAATTTGATGCCATTTGAATGTTGGTGCACACAGAGCCACGCCCTGCTTTAATGAACACATACCCGAAGATCCTCCAGGCTAACGCCCACATTTCGACACATCTTCAGGAAGGCAGGGGCGCTGGGTTGGTCAAGAAGGAGGTACACCGGGACTTTGCGGTTACAGCAAGCTTCTTTGAGGTCCTTAAAGATGTCCAGGTCCGTAAGAGCGTCTGTAACTATTGCGATCACCTGCAGTGGAAAATTACAGAGACACTACAATAGAATTCCAGACATAGCAGCTGCAGCACACTCCCAGATGTGGCACCTAAAGTGCTTTTATTACAATCAAATGCAAGACCCAATTCAAACAGAGGTGCTGTCAGACACACTCTTCAAAATGTGTGTGCTGATGAGCTTTCGATTGACTGCAGTCTGTTACCATGGCGATAGGCAGTGACGCTTGGTCAGCAAACAAATGACTCTTGTACAGAAGACAAGTAGGTGCAGAGTGGGGTTAAACTCCCCTTTTCCAACTATTTAGTCATTTCCAGACATTTTATTTCTGCAGGGAGTAATGGAGATAATGGAAATTACATTTACCTACAATAATGACTGCATACCCGAGAATACTATTAATTGACAAAAAAGACGCACTCTTCATTGTGGCTGACCAAAATGGTGGTGTTTTGTACAATATAATATGAAAGTTGTGTACTCAGGCTGTTCAAAAGAACATCACTTTTGGCTCAGTAGAAATGCTTTCATAAAGAACTCAAACTGTTTTCTAAATTCAAAGTGTCATAACATAAAATAGTCTAAGAAAAGAAGCAGCATTTGTGGAAAATAGTAAAGCAAGTCAGAGCACATCTGGTCCACAGGCCCTCTGCAGGCCCGAGGTGCTGCCCCTGCTGCCGCTCAATACTGGAATGCTGAAGTACAAAAGAAAAAGCTCAACTGACAGCTCCACATCAACTACAGCCCATGAATATTCATGCTTTTCTTCCAGTCCTTTTAACCACGGATTTCTTTAAATCAAGATTTCAAAAAATGTGAACTTCTAAAAATGGCAATGATCAAACATATTCCACTGGAGACATGTGCCATGTATTTTTGGAAGGTACATGGAAGACTGAGATATTAATTTTCCCTCTGGTGAGCGCGCGCACACACACATAACTAATAACATGGCAGCGGTCCATTAGAGGAAATATGGTCATTTCCCTGCTAAAATAAATTATATGTTTTAATAACACCACAGATTACCTTTTCTTATTGAATCGTTATCATCCAGTATTCATTTTCATAGCTGGTCAGCATTACAAATCGTTAACCTTGGATTTGACTTGGTTAAATACTTAACCTTGGTGCTCATTCTGTTTTTGTTTTGAATGCATTTGAATAATTACTTTGTGACTTCTCCAATGGGAGAATAAAGCTAGTGTGTACAAGTAATCTCCCTAGAGGATCAGTAAGGTTTGTCTAAATCAATATTAATCTCACAAATATAAATATTTAGGCATACTTATCTATACTTGTCTCATCCTTGTCAACACAAGAATGTTCTATCAGTTGCCCATTACACGACTGTAGAGTCATGTATTCTGTTCTGGTGACATTGTACCTCATAAACAGACACGGAAGTGGACTGCAATGCCAAAAGGGTTTGCCTTTACACTGGTTTACTAAATAACACACACTGGCATAGGGTTTAGGCCTGAGAGGCTCCTGGCCAGACGCTTTTACTATTATTCATTGTTTTATGTTGCACCTTAAGGCCAAAACAAGTTCCAACGTGTGTGCATTTTGCTCACTTCACTTGCATTAAACCTCTTTAACAGCCAGTGGTTGTACCTCTCTGGCACTCCGGATCATGCGCCGGGCCGCTTCTTTGCAGCTGTAGATGCTCTCTCCGTAGCTGGGCTGGAAGTGCGCCACGGCCCTCGTCACTCCCCGGTATGATCCCGCCGTGAAGCCCGGCCAGCCGAGCTCCAGCAGCGGCGGCTCCACGTCGGATACTTCGGGGAAATACGTGACCGAGGAGCAGTCCACGGAGCTGTTCACGGACGCCTCCAGGTGCAGGTCGTCCCCGGTCACCGACGCGCATCGAGGGGACACGCACGCACGCCGCACGCGCTCGATTTCTTGGTCCGACAGAAAGTTTGGGATTCGCTCCTTTCTGAGGAAATCCAAGAAGCGGTCCAGACCCCCGGACAGCAGCTCCTCTAACGCCAGCCGGTGCTTCTCATTGTAGACGTCCTGGAAGTCTTCAGACTTGTCTTTGGACCCCGTGAACACGAGAGGAGAGTCGTCCAGACACTGTGACATGGCCATGTTGCGCTGAAGTGTCCCACGCAGGTAACGTTTGACCTCCACACGGATAATTCGTATTTGGCCCCGTCCCTCCCGTCCTCCGTGTCCTGAGCTGGTATTGGCTGTAGTGTTTCTGGTGAACGTAAATCGCGTCCTGCGGCTCGACGAGTGGAGGTGTCAGTCTAATGTAAAGGCTGTTTCATTGGCTCATTCGGAAGCAAACAAGTGGTGAGTACGTCCCACCGCTCTGCCCCCGCTCTGCCCCCACCCACGTCCTGATCCGGTTACAGTGCACAGAGCAGGCGAGGCGCAGAGGGCTCACTCTGCGCTCTCACTCTCTGTGCGCTCACTCTCTGCGCGCGCTCACTTTGTGTGCGCTCTCACTCTGTGCTCACTCTGTGCGCGCGCTCACTCTGTGCGTGCGCAGAGACGCGCGCTCACTCTGTGCGTGCGCAGAGACGCGCGCTCACTCTGTGCGCTCTCACTCTCTGCTCTCTCTCTGTGCGTTCTCACTCGCTGTGCGCTCACTCTGCGCGCTCACTCTCTGCTCTCTCTCTCTGCGCGCTTTTACTCTCCGTGCGCTCACTCTGTGCGCTCTCACTCGCTGTGCGCTCACTCTGTGCGCTCTCACTCTCCGTGCGCTCACTCTGTGCGCTCTCACTCTCCGTGCGCTCACTTTGTGCTTTACTGCACATGATGTGGCCCATGGCTCTACTGGGCCTGTCACCCTCGCACTTTGGTCTCATAACAATGCTCTAAGTGAGTCCATTTTAAATCACAATTTACACTTAAGATCCAGGATCCAAATATGAAAAAAAAAAAGTTTATATTTGAATATAATAAGTTTAAGCATGCAGATAACTTAAATCAAACATAATGTATCTTACACTGATGGCACTGCCCTAACTTTGCCCATCCTTCTTTATAATCCAGTGACTCAAAATAACCTATAGCCTATAGTAATAATGTTTGTTGGCTATGAACCCAGCATTGCAATTGCCTGTACAAACTCTTAAAAATCTCATAATTACATTGCTCTTTGTTGCTTGGTAGAATATATCCATGTTAAGGCCTCGTGTCCCTGATACTTCACACTCAAAATAGTAGTCTACATTTTGTCATATCAATGTAGGCCTATCATAAATTGATTGATCAGTTCTGTGTCAGAACTAAAGCTTTATTTTCAACCAGAGTATTTTGAGGTATTTTTCTGTAGCCTATTGTTTATATCCACTCACTCTTGTCTGTTTTGCCAGTCTCTCCTACTTTCTGTTAAATGCAAGAAGAAACCATAAAGCCATAAAGAAAATCATCCAGTTTGGGACTATCCAACCACGAGTCTCTTAAAGGCATAACATTCAGAACAAAATCTATAATTTACAGAATTTAGTTCTTTGTTCGTTGAATCTACAAAAAGTCTGCGCTGTTTCCAAAAAAAATGTCACGCTTTTTTTGCTCAAAACCTTTTTTTGACAGGAACAAACCATGTGGTTCTCAGATTATCTTGATTTGTGTTTGTTTTTTGCAATATTTCAGCAATATATCAAGAACGTGCTGAAATGTGCCTGTAAATTTCTTGGATATGGTTCAAGTCTAGCACAAAACACAACTATAGAATATATACTCGATATTTTAATTTTGCATATCTCCAAAACAACAATGTGTAATAATAAGCCTATTGTGCTTTTGTGATCTATATAGTTCAAATCTACGACCCCCGTGGATCATTATGTTGTATTTTGGACCGCTGAAATCAAAATGTTGGTCTAAAATTACAAGTCTTTTTTAAAAGTCAGTTTGAAATCTGCCGTTCTGACTTGTGCTAGTTACATCGCATTTGGACAGCTGCAGTTCACAATAGCAATCAGACGAATTTCTTATCCATTTGTATCAAAATGGCTTTGCAACACTGCCAAGTCCTGCGTGTGACAGTGTTTAAAAAAATAAAATAGCTGAACGCAGTAAGAAATGGGCGTGACATAGGAGACAAGACTTCTCTATTCTCCTGAGGCAATGCGTCTTGTATGTGTTAATCACCCTAAATATAACTTTGAGTGGTTTAATGACAAGGAGGAACAATTATAATAATACATTAGAAGCTCCTAAAAGTCGATTTTGCAGTCTCCTTTAATGACGTCTTGTTTATAATAAAGCTGCTTCACTGCTTTTACATGGACAGGATTTCTGCAGTACAACTACCGGGAACTACTCGATCTGCCCGAGTACATACATGTTTGAGACTACGTGTGCCATCAGTAATGCTAATATCAGCTTTGCGCTTTGCTGTTGATTAAAAAAGGTACAAATCACGACTCCAACCATCAATGTGAATTTGCACTTTTACAAATGCCAGACTGATTCACACTTAGTTTCTAAAATTTGGAAACCTCACTGGTGCGTTCTATTAGTTTTTTTTTCCATTTATTATGCGGAAAGTATTGCAAAACTTAATAATATTGAATCACATTATATTGTGTGTTGCAATATATTGAAATTGCGATACATAAATAGGTTCTATGTATTGTGATTGTATAGGATCCCCTTCCTTTAGTTCCAGCGTGTGTTTTTTGCTTGTCTGGCTCACTCCATATTCTAAATAATATAAAACCATTTGCTTCATCGTGTTAGAATTGGCCTTGTTTTTAGATGGTAAAGTCATACATTTGGGGATTGCACAACAGATACAATGACTTTATGACTATATTATGTCCTTAAGGTCAAACGTATATTGTGCCAACACCATCTGGTAACAAGGAAGCAAAGCCAGTGGCAACAATGACAGAATGTAGAACTTTTATAGACAATTAATTATAGATAAACGGGGTTCTTGTATATCTGGTGTGTGCATTAAACATTTACTCTTATATGGATACAATTACAGAAATAGATCCATCTTAGATCCAACACTTGTGAGACCGATAGTTAAACATGTGTCTTTGTATAGTCTTTCAGTACTTGTGTTAAATTCAAAATGATAAGAGTCATTTTTCCATCCATTATGTTTCAATTGTCATAAATGTCTTAATTATCGTATTTTGGTTGGGAAAGTCATAGCCATGAGCTCATTTCCATTGTTTGTACCGCATTCATTTTCACAAACACATACATACATCAGCGTATCTGGACAGTGGAAGTGAGTGAAGTGTCTTGCCAAAGGACACAGCGACTGTTAGCACTACACATCACTGTGACAACCAATACTAACAAGGCCCGACCAAGCTTAAGTTCTGAGCTCTGACAAGATCGGGCATAGTCAAGGTAGTACAGAAGGGACTGTAACAAGGTCAAATGCATCCCAAAAGTGTCCCCGGGTGGTTTGTTTAATAGGATTACAGGACTTTAATTCTAACACTTTGTTCAAAATATGTGTCCTTCTGGTTTTGAAGTGTATTGACTGTTTTGGCACAGAATACTACTAGATGAAAAGAAAATAACAAGCCCAAACCACTTTGCTACATAGCAAAACCAGCAGCATGAAAGCACTGTATTTGTTCTCTTTTTTTTTTTTTATAATTTCATTGTCATTCCATTATTTCAGAGCAAATGTCGTGCTCTGGAGGCTTAAGGTCATACTGGTCCAAGTGCAAATGTGCAAAAGCCCCAAAATATGACGTTTTCCCACCAGCAATTGCTTTGTTATTTTCTTTTAAACATCAGAATCCTCTTTGTTTCAATTCTAAAAGTTTCACCGAACAATGGATACAAGGTGTAAATACACGCGGGGTCGTAATGATTGGAGCCAAATCTAAAAACTATAACCTGCCAGGCCACACGGGCTTTGGAGGAAATAATTACACACCCAAAATGACTCAAACAAAAAAAAAAAGAAGGAAAAAAATCAAATAAAATACAGTGATAAATCAAACTTAAACGCAGTAGTAGACGCGTTTTGCGTGTGCGGTGCCGCTATTGTCACTTTGCGCAGACCGGAACTGAATTGGCTCCTTGGTTTCGCTGCTGAGTGACTCCTCTTCCTGATAGACGCTCTTTGTTTGTCTTGACCCCGCAGCAACACATAGAGCGACGCGTGAACTCCGGGAGGACAAAGTAGGAGGGCTCACTCCACGCACGTCCCCCCGACGCACAACATATTTATTTATTAGACGTAGACGAGCCACTGTAACAATGGAGTCTGCGCCGCGCTCACTGTACGCGTCCATATTCACCAAAACACGCCGTACCTGTCAGAACTCCACACAGACATATTGTTTAAACGCAGTATAATCTCCGTAGACACCAATCTGTATTTATTTATTTATCTATATTATTTCTGATGTTTTTTGCTTTTATGACATTGTAGTCTGGGCTAGTTTAACATTGAATTGGGCTTTTGTGATCAGATTGCCGCTGTATTATTATTATTATTATTATTAGGCTTTTTTTTTGGCCTAATGTTTGTGGACCAACTGCGCTTCCTCTCTGCGCTTTTCACGCACAGCACGCGGTCCCTCAAACATAACTTTTCCCATAGCACGCACCGATTCATCTATATATTACATACATATTCGGCCATATTCACAATTTAACATGCACTTGAAAAAGTCTTTTGAATTCCGGCCTAATTTGTGTGCGCGTAATTTGCGGGTTGCTATCAGGGCATGTGCAAAAACAAAATTACAATATCTATTATAAGTTATTGGGCTAATAGGATTGTGCTTTAAACGACTAGTCCCATAACAATTAATACTCATACAATCGCATCAAGACTTTTGAGTCCAACACTCTTATAAAAACACACACATTATGACCTGATTTACGCGCAAACGGGCTGGAAATAGAGCGCCCTAAACTCTTCCCAACTCCCACATTGACACAACGCGCTGCTCCATCTGCTCGGGCTGCTCCTCGGCGCCATTGTAGCTACGTATAACCCAATCTGTTCTGGCCCTATAACGACATACCCAAATGTGCGCGCGTATACGTCCCCCCCTCCTCCGGCTCCTCTCGCAGCCGCACATCCCGCATCCCCGCCCTTCTCCCAAAATTTCAGATGAAAGAGCTTTTGGGATTTTTCTTTTCTTTTTTTTCTTTTTTTGGATGACGCTCCGAATCACGTGTTCGGAGGAAACACACTCGCTATAATTTTTTGGGGGGAGCTGCCTCCGTCCTGCGCCGCGGAGTGTTTAGGCGTCTGCATTACGGTGTGTGCCACGGGCTGGACGGGTAATGCAGTGTAATGTACCTTACCGCGGCCACTGACGGGTTCACGCCAGTCCACCAGGTTCACTTGAGGAGAGCTCCCACCCCCTGCTCGCCTCCTCTGCTCCTCAACGCGCCGCGATCGGACCTAATCCAATATTATTCATTGATATTTTAATGTCGGATCTCGTTTTTGCCTGACGACGGTTGAGGTAAGGACACCGGGGGGCTCGCGGCTCTCGCTTCAAACTTGTTTACGGGGAACCACGTCTCGCGGCTGAACGCGGGCTCCTCGTATGGAAGCTGTAGTCAAGGCAGTTTATATGAAGTCACCAATGTATAAAATGGCGACAGTAGGTGGAGGGGGGGTGGAGGTTTTTTTAGGGGGCGATATTCATAATGTTATACGGAGTGGCACGTTGTGTTTGGGCGAGTGGCGGAGTGAGTGTCGTTGCCCTCCGCGGCCGTGCGCGCGGAGTCAAACGGGTTAAACTCCGTGACTTTGTTGCACTTCCAGCGCCGTCAGCTTCCATTCACGCTCCTGCCCGCGCTATACGATGTGGCGGATCTGCTTATTTGATTGCACAGCGCGTCGTATTTCTCCCGCTGTGCGCTGCTGGAGAGAGTTGTGAAATACTTCTCCAAACACTCCAACAATATCTGCCTCGATAAGCTGCGTGTGCTGAGCGGAGTACACGCGTTCAAACTGCACAGTCTGTTTTCAACCATTGATTGTTTGAGTCATTTCTCCAGCAGAATGAGAGGCCTGTATCTCTTCATGCCATAGGACTCCTTTTTCTTTCATTTCCTCATCTTCCTCCTGCCAACATGTGCTGCTGCGTCTCACTGTAGTCGCATGCTACTTCTGAACAACATGCACATGTGACTGTATGTGACTGTATGTGAATGTGACTGTGACTGTATGTGAATGTATGTGAATGTGACTGTATGTGACTGTATGTGAATGTATGTGAATGTGACTGTATGTGACTGTATGTGAATGTGACTGTATGTGACTGTATGTGACTGTATGTGAATGTGACTGTATGTGACTGTTTGTGACTGTATGTGACTGTATGTGACTGTTTGTGACTGTATGTGACTGTATGTGACTGTATGTGACTGTTTGTGACTGTATGTGACTGTATGTGACTGTATGTGACTGTATGTGAATGTATGTGAATGTGACTGTATGTGACTGTATGTGAATGTGACTGTATGTGACTGTATGTGACTGTATGTGACTGTTTGTGACTGTATGTGACTGTATGTGACTGTTTGTGACTGTATGTGACTGTATGTGACTGTATGTGACTGTTTGTGACTGTATGTGAATGTATGTGACTGTATGTGACTGTTTGTGACTGTATGTGACTGTATGTGACTGTATGTGACTGTTTGTGACTGTATGTGACTGTTTGTGACTGTATGTGACTGTTTGTGACTGTATGTGACTGTATGTGACTGTATGTGACTGTTTGTGACTGTATGTGACTGTATGTGACTGTTTGTGACTGTATGTGACTGTATGTGACTGTTTGTGACTGTATGTGACTGTATGTGACTGTTTGTGACTGTATGTGACTGTATGTGACTGTTTGTGACTGTATGTGACTGTATGTGACTGTATGTGACTGTTTGTGACTGTATGTGACTGTTTGTGACTGTATGTGACTGTTTGTGACTGTATGTGACTGTATGTGACTACACAGTTACAATGCTTTTCTGTTCTTAAATAGTATTGGTCCATATCTGAAAGCCATGTGTCCTCCTGTGCCCCTGGGGAGGGACCTCTGACTGTGTGTGTGTGTGTGTGTGTGTGTCTGTATATTTCTTGGGACATGGGCTGTGTAGGGCATGTTACAGATGATGTAGGTGATGTAGGTGTTTGAAGTACAGAGAGTGTCTCCAGTGTAAAGTGCAGTACAGTGGTACTTGTGCTCTAATAGTTGATTTGCAGGCGTGTGTGAACACAAACAAAGGTAAATGAGCTCTGGCCGAGGCAGCCTGGCTCAGCTCCGGCTTGGCCCGGTAAGAGCAGAGTGTGTTTAGGCTTTTAGTCCGGCAGGGCGCTTCCACTGTAGGAATGTCAATTCCCTTTGTGGAGCCCTGGGAACGTTCCTCCATCGCCCTTCTCGGAACCGCTCTAATGAGGCCAAGCATATTGCCTTTCATCCCTGACTCCCTGCACCAAGCTCAGCTCCTTCCAGAGTTTTGGTTATGGACACAGCGGGCTGTTTATGCACACAGACAGTGTAGTGGGCCGAGGCTGCCCACTGCCCTGTGTATGGCTGTGTCCAGGTGGCACCCTCCTCCCTGAGCCTCTCCACATACAGTAGTGTATACTACATCACTACGCACTACTTTATACAGTTAGCTTGGTGCAGCGCCTCTACTAGGGCATATCACGGCAGATCATATGGTCATGATTTGCATGATATGCAGATTTAGCCAACAACTGTGCAACATTCCTTAACTTGGGAAGATAAAACCAACTGTGAAATACCAAGCGCATTTATGAAGCCTTTTCAAAATAAACACAGATTCACAACTATGCATGATCCATTCAAAATATTGTTCCAAACACAATTTTCTTTGCTGACACCCGGTCCTATACAGGGTGTACTTTTATTTGGGTCTTTCAGCCTTGTGCTTTTGCTTTTTTCACTAGACCAATGCCGTATCGAAGCTCAGGGCGCTCAAAAGACTCCCCACAACAGCATGTTTGCTCAGTTCCAACCAAAAGAAATGCCTCTGGGGAAAGAACCTTGGGGCTAGTGTGGAGCGCCCCTGCTACTTTCACGGTCTCGTGTAAGAAAGATTTGGTCAGCAGGGGCTGGCATTTGCTAGACTTTGGCAGTTCGAGTAGTGTGTGATGTCAGCCATTTTAGGATGGTCACTACAATGTGCAATACGCCGCCATCTTTATTCCTTTTCTTAAGTTGCCTTAACGAATGCCTGGAGTCTTGGGTACAGAACTGAAGAGGTTATTCATCAAAAGTTATGCAAAAATATGCGTGACTCAGATTTCTCTGTATTACGGTTTATTTGTCTGTTAGTTACTAGGCCACTCATGCTGAACTTTGGACAATGTCATTTTTTAAAAGTTCAAACGAACAGATCACTAAACAGGCGTTTAACAGCGATGCGGCAGATATAGAGGGCTGTACAAACTTTGGCTGAGATAAGTGTCACCGCGCAGGAATATGTCAGGTACATTTATTCTGTTTTGCTTTTCAGGTGACAACCATCAAATTGTTGGATAGGCCTTTACATTCCACAGAGAATACATTGTGTCCCATTTTAGGAGGAGTTCTGGTCAAGTATTCCAGCTTTGATAAAGTCATTGTTGGTTATATATTGTGTATTCGCTCACGTCCCTGACCCTTGTACAAACTGTTTTCAAGCCCTCACTCTGTGCATGACTGGTGTGTTTTTTCACCAGTCGTGATGCAGGAATGTCTCTGTTGCTATGCAATTAAGAAAGCGAAGTAGTGGTTACGGACCTCACCCAAAGTTACTGTAAAGAGACTTGAACCATGACTAGAAGACTTTTTAAAGATGGCTGTCAAGGATTAAGTTTCCACCTGATACAGTGCGAGGAATTCACTTTGTTTGTGTCTTGAGGTCGGTGGGTGTGGGCAGGGGACACTGCTGTGTGGCGTGGTGGGCAAGGGGAAGAGAGTGGTTGCCATGGTGATGTTAACACATGAGTGGCACCAGCGACCGGTCTCCCAGTGGACGCGGCTGCAGTGGTGGAGGTAAGGGTGTGTGTGGAGATTATGGAGAGGAGGAGGACAAGAGCGATGGCTGACAGCACCTGCGTCTCCGACATTGCTGAATATGCACACTGCACTCTGGCGCTACAATGGCAACAGAGCAGCCATGCCTTGAACACAAACGTAGCCACGCTCAATGATTCCCGCTAAATCAGCCTTGAGCCCATGACCCTGATGAATCTTGAATGTTTTCTGCCTGTCGTGCTTAGGCATATCGTTTGGCTGAGAAATATTGTTAATAAACTTTTAAACACCATCACCTTTTCCCCTAACACATCTATTACACATTTATTACATGTATTAATGTTATTGTTGCTGTTTAAGATTGTTTTTTTGGGCACGTGTAATTTATGCCGATTGTCGTTGTGTCGAATCTAGTTTTTCTTCTTTCCTTTTCATTGTCCCCGTTAATGTCGCCCTGTAAAAAGTACATTGTATATTGAAGTTTGTCCAGTGTTCATTCACGAAGGTGCAATAATTACATTAAATATAGTCATTTTTATACAAAAAACACTGTCTGCTAGAACATACATATTTACTTTGCTCTATATAGCACAGTTGCGACACATTTTTCCATCCTAGAAAAAAAAAATTGTATTCTGTTTTATTTTTCCGTCCACCGTTCAACCCCGGCTTGTTGCGCCCACATGCACCCAAAAGATTGTCCACTTATTTTTCAACGCGCCACAGTCCACTATTACTCTCCGCTGGCAGCCTGACGGACAACCTCGCGCGCACTTGCAAACAAAAACAATTGCAAATTCAACCAGTTCTGCTTAGAGACTACCCAGCGCCAGATCACACCGTTGCCCTTCTAAGTGAGACGGCATTGTTCCCGATTCCCCATCCCTTCCACAACACGTTAATTGCTCTTCGTGTCTGGCTTATATTTGGGTGTCCAGCTGATCCATTCACAGGGCGGTAATTTATTTAATGGACATTTGGCGCAAAATCTATCTGCTAAACTGATTTTTTTTTCTTTTTTTTTTTTTTCCTCTTTTTACTGTATGTGGAGTTTTCCCTCTTCGTTCCAGCTCAGACTGCAGGTCATTTTGTGGCTTTTGAAGTACAGCCTCTCCAGACAGATGCGGATCACTGTCAAGAATAATTAGACACAAAGCGAATGTTGACAAAATGCGTGCCTCGTTTTTTCCTCTTTTTGTACATTTTTAGCTCATCAGAGAGTCTTTGCCAGTGATGGGTTCAAAGTGAAGGTGCCAACTGTTGTGGAGGTGCGATGGGAGCGTGTGCGTGCCTGTGTGTGTGTGTGTGTGTGCGTGTCTGCGTGTGTGTCTGTCTGTGTGTCTGTCTGTGTGTGTGTGTGTGTGTCTACAAGGTGTCAGCGGGGAGGAATATTGAAACAGCACACAGAGCCTGTCATCATCATCAGTCACTTCTCTCCCAAATGTCGGAGTTTGTCTTCCTTTGTCCTTGTTCCTCCAGTCTGCTTTACACACTCGCATTCAAGTGACACCACCAAACGCCAGTCTCTGTCTGCGATAATGTCCACTGTTGTAGGTGACCCGTCCAATGGGAGTGGCTCAATCAGTGGACTGTTTTGAATTACATTTTAATGTCTTTTCTTGCTGCCCGCCTTTCTCCCTGGTAGCGGGATGGAAGTAGACGGGCCATGTTTCTGTGTTGTAATATTGTAATTACTGCAGCAGTTTATGAGCTGAAGAAATACATGTCGCTTCCTTGCAATGGGCTTGAAACTGGAGCGGAACACTCTGCTTTTTTGCCATTTAATTACAAAGGCATATAATTAAATATTAATGAGATGTAAATATAATATTGTCATGGAAATGAAGTGTAAGAGCACATAAGGCCTCCTGCAAATGTTAAAGCTGCTATTAAATCATGCGGAACGTATAAAGCCCATCAGAATTTAAACCTGCCATAATCCCATTTGTTTCGAAAAGCTTGTTTTTGAGAAGCTCAATGGTCACTGGTGGTTTCAGTCCAGTGAACAGGACCCACCGCTGAACAAGAAATATATTCACCTGTTATAGACCCGACCATTGACAGAAAATGCAGTATTTAACTGAATTTGAGTAAATAATATAATAATATATAAATAATAATAAAGTAAATAACGGAATTAAATTACATTCTAGAATGACTGCCAAGAGTAATCCATTCTGGGAACGCTACGCGACTTGTGCCCACAGACATCCCTCCATTTGATTTTATTTGTGTAACTTTAATACTGTAATTAGTGATTGTATTGCTGTCCTCAGAGTCGTTACTTATCTTATTCTTCCTCATGTGTAGAACTTGCACAAATGCCATCTCCAGTCCTGACTCACCGTGTGTGGGTGTTCTCTGGCTTCTCCTCTCCACACACCGGACTGTCTCTGTCTGCCCCAATCAAAAGGGTTTCCTCCCCTTGTGCCAAGGGGCCAGTGCCAGCACGGGACATGCAACACAGTTGGGACAGTGATCGTCTGAACCGTGTCTACCTCTCTGCTGTAACACAAGGCCCTGGCTTTTCACTGCAAGTTCATTCAATGGCTCTGAATCTGGGAAGCTTCAGTGTCTGGCTTATGGGCCAGATAAAGCAGCCCTTTCTTTTGATAGATGACCTGATTTTTTTACGTAACGTGCCTCAACTTTTGGCTCATCTTTGGCTTTCTCATGGAGGAAGTGGAGAGCAGTGTCCCCACTGGGAAATGCACCAGTCCCAGCCCACCATCGTGGCCAAATTACCTTGGGCATGACATTATTGTCTATCTGATGCTGTGTGAAGCGCCTGGTTGGCATACAGCACACAGCTCTGCTTGTTGGACAAATTCAATCGCTTCACATAGCTACAGGGAGCCACCATTGATTCAGCTGGTTCCACTGCAGAGGCAGGCATGGGCAGCCAAACGTGACTCACGCTGTACTGTTACTTTACAGAAGTACAAGAATGTTTTACAATACTGTTGTAACAAAAGAGATTTTTGACAAAGGCAAAGTCAGAAAAAAATATCATCTGTGATACTTCATTATTAGAACATGTTATAAATTATAAGTTATAATGTGACCATATTACGCAGCCCCTGTGATAGTGACACATTTATCGTTGCATTTAAGTAAAGCTTTTATGCAAGAATGTATATAAACTTAACAAAAAATGCTAAATTTAGGAATGCAATCAAGAATATTATCAACATAATATTTACACTTACCTTGCTACATAGTGTAATTAAAATATTGTGATGATTATATTTTAGAATATATGCTCTAACAAAATAATTAAAACCAAAAATATATTGAAAGTTGAATCTCTTCTGCGCCTCCAAATATAGCAGCCTCTCTCCCAGCTGTTTCCGATGTACATGCCGGCATTGCGTGAAAGCACACTCCTAAATCCCTCATTCATTGGAAGGCAGTTTTGAATGAGCGCCGTGTCCTCAGCAGGGGTTAAGCGAGTGTGCCGTCAGCGGATATCATGACCTCTCTGGCGGACAAACATACAGCACACGCCTGCATCTGGATGCTCTGAACCAGGATTACTGCGTAAGATGCGGATGACCTAGTTTTTATGTTTGCTTTGTTTTATGCCTGCTTCTGTGGAGTCGTCCATAGAAGCAGGAAAAAAGCAGTTTAGTTACATACAGTAGAGCGATGTCGCAGCTTGTCTGGGATTGCAGCGTGCTGTTGGGGCAGTCATTTGACGGCTTTAATTCGGGAACGGATTCATTTTTTATTTACCAGCACACCTCGGTGAACAAGCACGTGGACATAGTCAAAGAGGAATTCTCTCAAAGTGTTTTATGAACATTGTGTGACTTAGGAAATGGGAGAAAGTACATCTGATTGTTTTTCTTGTAGCCAACCTGCAGCAGGGCAAATTGTTGTTGGCTCTTAGGTACTGGCCAAGGATGCGAGCAGTATACATCCCTGGATCTGATCATACTGGCAGTATATACATGAATAGATGGTGTTAGATGGAGACTCATTTTGGCAGTATGTCACACGTCAGTACTTTTTTAGAACTGACTTCAGCTGTGCTCTCACTGAAATGTGTGTGTGTTACACAGTTCACACAGAGGGCACAGGCTTCGCTTTGATGTCTTACTTTCCCTCAGTGCGTCAAATATACTCAGCAAAAACGCAGTTTGCCCCCATTTCTCACTTATTGATGTAAAATATATCATACAAATAATGTTATATAAGTTTGCATGTGCAGAGTAATCGTTAACTTTTCCGTGTGAAAGAACATAGGTGAACATGCCTGAGTTATCGCTGATAAACTGGGCCCAGGGCGTCTTTAAATCACACACATGCCTCCCCCAGCTGACAGGTGAGGCCATCATAATATTGAATATGCCACAATATTATATTGAACAGGTGTAGTTACAGTGGAGAATGTGTTCAGTTCAGACATAAACATTAGAAGACATTTCCAAAGCCTGTCAAAAATACCTCATCTCCTTTTAAAAAGACACACATGTGTTTTCCATCCACTGTGTATCGAAAAACACAAATGAATCACAATATGATTCAAATCTAAATTGTCTTTAGAAAACCTACCAACCAAATGCAATAATTTTTAGCTCTAAAAAGATACTTTTTAGACACTATTAGTAATATGATAGGAGCTCTTACATTTGAGTATTCAACCAGTTTGATATTTTTTGTTGTTGAAGATAGAGTCAAATATTTGAGGCTCTGTCAGAGAAAAGAGTTTTAAATTGAAGAAAATAGCAGAGAAATATTCAAGACAGCAGAGACAATCCGTATCCATCCTTATGACTGGAGTATTGTCGGAAGAGAAAGCCAGTGGATGTGGCTTGCTAATGGATTTGTGCAGCCAGTAAGCTGTGTATTGTGTTGTGTCGCATGCACACGATGTCGTGCTGCTCGCGAACAAATGTAGGATGAGGCGGTTAGAGGCGGCAGCTTGTAAATGGCTTCAGATGTGTTTGGAGTAACCTCCCCAGACCTTATGAGAGCGTTGGAGGCCCTGGATCAACACCGTTCTCTGTTGGCAGCTGTGAAACACTGACACACACAAGAACCTCACGTTTTTCACCTCACTTTTTTCAATCTTGACACCACGATGCACCGAGAGATGGTTCAGTGTAACATCTCATGCTAAAATATGCTGTGTGTTTTTAAGCAGTGTATCAGGAGGGCACGTTTGATTTGAATAAAGACAGATTGGTGTGTTTGGGAAATGATTAAAATATATAGTGGTTGTAATTTTAAACACAAAATGCACTTTATATTTTTTAATGTGCATGAGCTTTTTCTTTTGGATGCATTTAGTAGCTGCAGTGGATGTGAAACAGCTGCAGGGGAAGGTCTCTTATTATGGAGTGGTGAAGTGTGTCCCTCTCAATAGGTGTAAAACCTCTGAGGTATTCTGAGGACAATTTTCATTTTCTGATGTTAACCAATTCAGAGTGGCAGGCTAAGGCAAAAAAGCAGGTTCAAATATCCGTCGGATGCGGAGGCAGAGAATTTATATTTTATAAAGCTATAATACGTGTGGAGCCCTACAATCGACATTTTTTTTCCTACCAAATCTGTGTAAGAAAAAGGTAAAATATCACCAGGGTAAGGCTTTCATTTTTGTCTTTGTTGTTTTTCACGCTTCCAATTTCTTTCTAAATTCATGAAAAGTGACAGCTAGACAGTGGTCTGTAAATCCAAGTAAATAAAAGGAACACTGACTGAATGAGGCTGTGTAGGAGTGTATTTGCTGCGCCCAGAGATCTTTTTTCATTAGGAAAAACACTCATAAAAAGCCTTCAATATTTTGACTTTGCGGCACAATATACCTGAAAATATGATGGAATTGAAGTTAGTTTTTTTTTTGTTTTTATTTTAACCATCCAATGATCAGCAATTTATAAATATATTGTTTTTTGATACTGTTTTAAATACTGTACTGAGCATACTGAAATCAAAGAATATTTCGCAAGCACTCTTAATTGCTACACACTTCCCACTCTTCTAACACTGCCTTTCCACCTACACCTATTGGCATCCTTTGTATTCTGCTTACTGTAATTCATCTAATAAATAATTTATGCCATTAATTTCTTATCAAGTAAATCACAGCCAAGAAATGTACTATTCATACGTGACAGATTTCAGTTTTTTTTTTTTTCACACCAATCAAATTTGAAAAATAAATACACACACACCATTTTTTATGTGGAAGAGCCTGGCAATTCTCACTGTGAACACATTTTAATTTGTCGTGTTTTTTTCTTGCAGGATTCTCCACGTGACAGGAGTCCTGCATCGTCTAAAGGCATGAAGCAACACTGTGATATTGTGGCTGGTCCATGACGCTACAGTCAGCTCAACCCTCTCCACTGTCCACCTCCCTCTGTTCTCATCATACCGGACGACCAAGCACCCACTGTGTCATCACCACCGAGAATAACCATGGCCAGCAAGAGGAAATCCACTGTACCCTGCATGATACCATCCAAATCCAAACATGCACGTGAGGAAATCATTCTGGGCTCACTACCAGAGCTCCTGCCGACAATCCCTGAAGACAGCATACTCAGCATCTCTGGAGAAGAGTCAGGCCACTGTTCTCTCAAGTCTAAGTGTGCGAGTGAGACACAGAAAGGAGGCACTTACAGCTGCCCTCCCTGCCATTTCGAATCCAGAGACCTGAACTACTTTTTGGATCACATGCACAACTGCCACTTAGATTTTAGGGCCCAGCCCACCTTCTACTGCCTGAACTGTGGGATTTCAGTAGTTCGTTTTGAAGCTCTGGCTCTGCATAACGCCAAGGCCCACCCAAAAATAATGGAGGGCTTGGTCACTGCCTCCCTGATGGTCAACAAAAGGGACAGCATCACAACTGTGGAGCAGAACCTCTTTACTGACTGTGCGGAAAACAAGGAATCTGGGATCCCCTTCATCAAAACACCCATCACAAAGATGATGAAGTCAAAGGGGGAACAGAAGAAGATAGTGGTTTCTCACACTGTCGAGGTACGAAAAATAGATACTGGAAAGGATATAAACCCCAGCATGCTGACAAATGTGCCTGAACTACAAAATGGGGCTCTTAGTCGTACTGGAGCCTCAGCTATGCCGAGGACAACTGTCTGTCACGAAACTACGACGACAGTGTCCAACCATGTCTTTCACCAGCACACTCCCTCCCATTATTCCCCTCCTTCCTCTGATTCCAATAAAGACCTTCCAAAGGTGATGATCCCCCTTAGCAGCATCCCAACTTATGATGCCGCTATGGACACCAGCAGCTTTCTCAAAACATCTTTTGGTAAGTTCCCCTATCCGACCAAAGCTGAACTCTGCTACCTAACGGTGGTCTCTGAGTTCCCAGAAGAGCAGATCAAACTGTGGTTCACTGCACAGAGACTCAAGCAGGGCATAAGCTGGTCTCCTGAAGAGATTGACGAAGCAAGACGGAAGATGTTCAATACAGTGTTCCAAGGTGGAGCTCCTCAAAAACTACCTGCTGCACCTCGGCAGGTCAATCACATTGTCCACCACACAGTTCATCCCAGCTCGAAAGGACCAAACTTCCCAATGGCCAAAGTTCCTTATGGCATTATGAAAACCAGACCTGGAGTCATTGCTAAACATGCTAACATGTCAACCAATCCAAATGTTACCAGAGTGTCATATTCTACTTCAGTCCTGCCGCCAAGGTTCCCACCTGCTGTAAGGACCTCACAGGTATTTACCAAGAATACCCAAGCCACTTTGGAGCCAGACAAGAGTAAAGGCATGGGTCTGGACCTGCCTGTGAGCACTGCTGGTCTCAGCAACAGCAGCAGTCGGAGCAGCAGTTGCAGCAGTAGCATTAGTAATGGTGAGTCTGTCAACAGGAGACAAGGTAACAACAGCCAGACCAACAGTTCTGCCAACATTAGCAATAATGAGCACTGTGTTGCTGAAATTAATGGCAAAGAAAGCATAAAAAGTTGTTCGCCAACTGGATTGGAAGAACAAAATGGTACCAAAAACTCAGTAAACACCAGCAAAGCCAATCCCACCTTCAACAATCACATCAGCGGCACTAACAATCCTCCAGAACAAGCCCATAAAAGTATAACTGATGATGAATGCAACATCCACCAAAACAGCAGTGTTACCAGTGAATACACTCAAACAAGCTGTACTGTTGCTGCTTCCAGCCTGAACCATGCCAGCAAATCTCCAACTGAAAACACCAGCACTACAGATATCACTATGAACAACTCATCTATTTCAGATGAAACTAAACTCAACAAAGACTTTTCTATAAAAGGCATGTCAATCTTACAGCAGCTCATTAAGGATGAAGACACAAATGGCCCTGAGCTGAAAATGCATCCCCTTAATATAAACTTCAAGAGGATAAATATGAATGCACCAGAGATTCCTCCTGAAAGTATACATCAAGAACACAAGCCTGAGACAGCGGAGGTCTGCTTTTCTCCTCCATGGAGTAACAAGACCCCACACCAGCTGCACATCCTCAGACAGGTTTTCTCCACCACACGCTGGCCTAGTAGCCAGCAGTATGAGGATTTAAGTGTTCAAACAGGCCTGCCTAAGTCTGAGGTAGTCCGCTGGTTCAGTGATAGTCGGTACAGCCACAAGAACGGGCAGTTAAAGTGGCAGTATCAGCGCCTGCCTGCAGACCCTGAGGCCCAGAGGGGCCATGGAGATGCTGAACCTGAGTTACAAAAGGACCTTCTAGACAAAAATAAACTTGTAGAGAAGGACATGATAAAGCACCTTGAAGGGGGAGGTCTGAGCTCAGCACAGCAGATGGTATGGCAGGATTCATACCCACCGCTGCTGGGTCTGATGGGGTCTAAGGACAGCAACATGCGAGGAGCTCATGAGGAGGCTGCACCCATGGGAGTCTTACAGGGGCCTTGGTCAGAGAGTGAAGCGGACCACCAGCAGCCAGAGGCAAACCAGTCACTCATTGAACAACAGAATGACACCAGTCAGGCCAGGTAAGGCAGTGAAACAGATTCCTATATTAAACGTAAGGACTCGGGTCCCATTCATTGTTTAGTGGTTATTTTTGAGTATTCAGTTTTGTTTCTCTGTTGAGAAAATAATGTGAGCCTGATGGAGTGATGAGAGCATGACAGGCTGTGTTTGTTGTCAGTGTAGTGTGATGTACAGTAAAAATGTGACAGGAGACGTGTGCAAAAGTACTCAGCATAGATGAGCTTATTCAGACAATCAAAGCTCTGTTTAATCTGCTATTTTTAGACAGGTCTGGGTTGATGAATTATAGATTGAGAGTGCATGCTAATTTATGCGAATTAATCATGGCAATTGTCTACTACGATGATGGATTTCTATAAAGTAGTTTACCTGCACACTCAGGTCTATTTCAGCCACAGCAGTGAGACTATAGCGTCGGCTCTCAGATCACATGTTGACAGTGTCTTCTTTATTTCTTTGTTTGTTTGTTTGTGCGTATGCATGTTAGGGACCGCCTGAGGATGGAACTCCTGGAGGTGTGATGAAACAGGCCCGGTCTTGCCAGAGGAACACCATGTCGGAGGGCTGGCTTGCTCCTTGGCAGTGGTCTACCAGAGTGTTCATGATGACAGCAGATGTGATTGTAGCTGGACCGTAGGACTCTGACTGTAACTGTGAATACCCCTCATCCCTCCTCCAACTCCATCTGCCATCACGTCCTGCCATCGTCAAAAGAAAGAACTTCTCACCTTTTGAGTCCTGTGATGTTTAAGCCTTTCATGCTTCTTTGTGGTTGTGTGGGGAGGGTGCACAATGAGGTCAGTACGAGGGATCAAAGAAAAGAACGAGAAAAGACGCACACTGACTGGAAAACTGACTTGAATAAGCGAAGATAGGATAGGGCCGAGAGATTGTTTCTGGGTCAGATGGAGAAATATATATATATAAGAATACAGTATATATGACCGAATCTGCACTATAAAAGAGGGTTTGTACTGACATGTTGAGTTGTTATTGTTGGCTTTGTGATATTTTTTACTTTTTTAGCAACCAGTACTTCAGCACTGCCTTGAATTTTACATTTTCCGTCTTTTGGTTTTTCAATTCTATTTACTCTTCTGTAGTCACTGTAAGTCCAGATGCAATCAAACATGTTTTATTTAGATATGTATAATTGTTGGTGATCACTTCGCAGTTCAGCTACACGCAAGAGACTATGTACAATGCACTAATGAAGACAATGCTAAAAAACCACACTGCCCCACAGTAAAGGTATTGACTGCTGTGAAGATCAATACACTACACTGCCCTGCAAATGAACAGAGAAAAGCCTGTCACGCTAACGTTGCCTTACTCAGCTCTGTCTATGTGTTTATGACCGTCTGTCCATCACCTTGCTTTCCGGCTACTGTGCTGTCTTTAACAGACGAAACATGAAAAATAATATGCCAGTACATTGATGGTCACTGTTGGTCTATATCTGTGAAAAAAAAAAATAACCTGTGCTGCTTTCTATACTCTAGGAGATATGTTTTAAGCTGTAATTGTTTCAAATATTGCAAAAACAAATTATCAATTTGGTCCCTAGGCACTGACAGAGTGGGATATTGTGCTAGCTAGAGAGCCAAATGAGGAGAATTTTGCTCCTCTGAATTTTCTTGTGTTTATATAAGCATACTGTCACTACATGAATCCTATTAAGCTGCATCTTTGTCAAGCTGCTAATAGCTAAGAACGGTGCTATACCATCCAAAGTGAAATTGGAGGTTGATCTCCTACCAGCAGTGTATGCACTTGTCGAATGTTACAAATTTATTTTGGTTTTAAAATAAATGGAATCTGGACTTACGGTGTAATGATCACTTTAAAACTTTTATGAAATAGTCTGATCATAAAACACTGTTGTATCATCCTTTCTACACTTCTGAATCTTTACAGAATAAACGATACTCACCAAGTAACAATGTCGCATTTTCATCAGTACAGAGGACACACCTTCCAAGGATGAGAAGCAATTATTCCTCAAAACACTACATTTATTCAGTAGAGCCGAGTAGGAAGCCTACAGCCTCACCTACTGGTGAAACACGAGCGATGCAGTTGGATCCCAGTTAGAAATTGTAGTTCTTTGTGAAATTGCTTTACATCGAAACAACCATTGGACAAAGTAAGGGCTCAGACATTAGGTTTACCATCAACACAAGGGTAAAAACATCCCACTCATTCCTCTTCTACCGCTTGCTCCCATTGGGTGTCACAGGTGACTAGAGACCATCCCAGTAACTTTAACCACTGGGTATTGTGTTAAAAACAGTCCCATATAAGATTCATAGAGATTTTGTAGGATTTTATTCATAATTTCCAACCTACAATGATTAAAGGCTATGACAAAAGGTAAAAGTGTGTGAACTTTACATCTAATTACAAATTCCTATTGCAAGAGTGGAATAAAATGAACATAGTTCACATAAAATGTGTTTCCTTTATCTTTACATTATTCTAAAGTTTGTCCAAAACTGTAACAGGTTGTGATTTTTGGCAAGTATACTTCCCTTTGCACAGTTACAAGGAAAGACATCAATTTACTGACTTTAAATACATTATAGCATCATTTCAAGTAACAGAATATTCTTTTCTTGAACAATTACCCAAATCAATGCATGTTACATCAAATGTACACTGGGCAATGAAAGAATCATTGCAGGCAAGGGATGGATAATTCACATTTACAATGGAGAAATATCCCTGATAGAGGCTGTAAAATAATATTCACATTCAGCTTGCTTAAGTCAGTATTGATATGCTCACAATATCCTCTATACCTGCCGCAGCGCCATCTGTCCTTTTTAACAATTGATTGACCAGTTTAAAATTTCTCTACAAGATGACTATGTTCCAACTCTCATACGCACAACACTCAGTTCAAGCTCAATTTCCTCCAAAAGGCGCATGGGTGTCTTTAAGGAATCATTTTTATATTTTTTTCTGACAAAATATAGATACATTAATACATGGGAGCGCTAAAATACAAAGTGAACAGAAAATACAAAGCATTTGTTTTATACTTTAGCTACAGATTGTTAAAAAGTTTGGCATTTCCAGTGAAGGTCCAAGATAACACTAAAGTTCCTCCGTTACTGGGACAATGCCTTCTCGGTTGTGTATTCAGTCTGTACGTCCACTTTTTGCCACTTCTGGACCATACCTTGTTTACCATTTCATTGCTTTTTCAGTTCAAATGGTGTAGAAATCTCTCAATTGTGGCCATCTCAGTTATGCTCTAGGTATCAGATTTTGTTTTTAAAAAGTGTAGTTAAAACCACAAACTTGAATTTAGAATTCATAGTCATCCTCTGCCATGTCAATAGCCCAGGCAAACTTTTCACGTTGGGTTTTGTTGTAGATTTTCTCGATCGGTATTTCCCACTTCTTGCACCTATAGAACAAATGCCTTAGTTTGAGTGACCAAAAGCCAAGGGATTTTTCCAGTAACAAGACACTTACCAGGCCACAGAGATACGCGGGTCTAGGTAGTTTAGCTTAGAAGTGCCAAGAGCTATTTGCTTGTTCTCCTCTCGATCAGTGGCCTGCACTTCAAGCTTCATCAGTTGTTCCTCTATTCTTTGGACAGCCTTCTTCTTAGTCTCCACAGTTCTAAACATCAAATCAAGTTATTTAATTGCTCAATATAAACTAAAAATCGTTGCTACTTTTACTACACACTTTTTGGTTCTCTCGTCCCTTCGCACTTTGGCATCCGCCTTTGCACTTTTAAGCTCTCGCTTAGCATCAGAAAGCTGATCCTTTTTGGCATCAATCTAAAAGAAAATACAAAGACATGATTACATGATGCCTTAAACCTTTTTGACATCAAAAATATAAAACGCTAACCTTAGTTTGCAGGTTTTGCATAGACTTTTCAAATGTCTTGGGTGGAGCCCTCTGATGGTTACAAAGAATAGCCACAGCTCTGTTTGCTCTGTTGTAGGACAAAATCTTGGCTGGAACGTTCTCATCAGCTATAAAAAAAATAAAAGATTAACATAGAAACTTGGAATATTTGGGGGGGGGGGGGGGGGGGGGGGGGGGGGGGGGGGTTTGCACCCAAACGAACCAGTAGTGAGTTGCTTCAGCTGCTGTTGAAGAGTGATTGAGGCGTTGTAGGTACGGAACACTTTAGCTGTCAAACCATCCATCAGTTCCTGAAGATGTTTGTTAAGAACTGAAGTCTTGAAAAGAGAAATGCAGTGTTAACTGACCAGTTTAGACATTGTACTGACAAACCACATTAATTTAGTAAAATATACTTACATTGAGGCGATCAAACAGATCATCCTCAGGCTCTTTATTTTCCATAAACAACTGAAGATTTTTGAACACCTAGCAATAAATAAAAACGATTTAAAAACCGAAGGCAAACATAGCAGGACATTTTTTAAAACAAGGCCACTTTACCCTTTTTTCAACTGGGACCTGGTTGTAATAGCGAATAGAGTCTTTACCCAGGAAGTCAAACTCTACCACAAACTCCTGTCCATCCTTCTCTGGGTAGAGTTTAATGTGCTCGACTCTCAAAGAGCAGCAGCCCACAGTGTCTGCAGTTTCCCCTTCCTCCTTCTCATTTCCCGCCCTCAGGGCCAGCTGGAGCACATCAGGACAGACGGGTTAAACGCTTACAGAAAATCCACTTCTCGCTACATTTAGGCATTCAGTAAATCCATGCCCACATTAGGCACACAAGGCTAAGTGGGGTAAAATTCACCTTATCGATAAAGTAGAGCGCGACAGCTCTTTGTCTGATTCTCATTTCTTTAGATTTCCAGTCTTCTCTGTACTGGTTCCTGATGCGGTCCACGCACTTCTTCAGTCTACGGGCGATTTCATATTTTTGCCAGTCCTTCTCTCCCTAAAACAAAAGCCAATAAGTATCAAAATGAGCTTCTTTTAAATACAAGCATACAATAGAATAGAAATAAGACAAACGTCAAGACATTTAAAGGCTAAGTGACAGAACAGCCACCTTTATCCTCGAGCTTGGATTGAGCATGATGTATTTGATTGACCCCTGTATGTTCTCAGTCCACGAAACCAACCAGGTGACTTTGTTGTCATGGCGAACTTCCTTCCACTTGGTGCCAGGAGGGGGTGCGGGGTGTTTAGAGTCCCTACAAGGTGCAGATTATTAGCAATGATCAATGTAGTTCAATAATCTAGGTAACAATACTACACTTACTTGCTGCAGTTGATAATGATGTCTTGAGGCCTGAGACGACGTTTCAGCATACCCATTTTAGGATGATCTCCACGACCACGGAAGAGACCTGGGGGCTCAATGCGAAAGTTGGCAATACGTTCTCTGTGGTTGTCCATGATGCAAAAGCCATATTGCTGCAAAAGGCGCTCATTTTCTTCTTTTATTTTCTGTGGGACATAAATATAGCCATTTAGAGAAATATCCCATTGGTGGGCACTTTTTAGATTAAGACTTTACCAGTTTTTCATCTTTAGTTTTGGCCTTTCTAGCTTCAGACTGTGCCTTGAAGTATTCAGCCATTTCAGTAAAATTGCACTTCTTCAAGTCTGTGATTGTAGACTTTTCCTCTGATGTCATTTCCTGCACAAAACACAAAATCTGATTATAGACGAGACAATTCCCTCGAGACCAAATGTGAGGGATTGTGTCAAGAAAGACCAGATTTTGACATAATCAATTGAAATGTGTTCACTTTTATCATATTGTGGTACTGCTTTTTATACAAATAAATGCAGTACAATTTCCAGTTTTATTTAACGTGACATTTGACCTATCCAAGCCAATCTAAATTATAATAAAAACTATCAAGTTCAATGCCATGCATCCCATCTCCAGATCTTAAGGATGGTTTGCTCAAATCCATCTATGATTACCATGCGCACGTCCTGTATCAGCTTTGCACATGGCCATTAATCATTTTCAAACAATCCGAGTAGGATTGATTCTATACCTTTCTCCAGTCTTTGAAAAAGTTTTTACGGAACATGTCTTTAGTGGTGTACTCGTGCTCAAGCATTTTGGCAAAGAATGTGGCCACCTCTTCTGCTTCAGGGCGCAGCTTCATGTGTTTACCTATAAAAACATAATTAGCAGTTTATTACTCATATCAATAAAACTATGTTTACAAAAGCTTAGAGCTGATCAATTCAGCGCACAGCAGCTCCACAGATTTGAATAAAGCCCTTTGATGGAAGCTACTTTGACTACTTTTTGGGCTCACTGTGGCAAGCAGTGTGGTATACATATACAAAATAGTACTTTTAATGTAGTCTGTAGTTATTACTGTACATAACACATTTCAAATGCCCTTTCTGAAAATGTAGCCTTTAAATGTCATGCTGTACAAGACAATTAGATATGAATGACCCCCCCATCAAGACAAAATTAAATTAAGCTTAGCAAGTGTACAATTGTGATTAAAACACACTTCTGAGTGACTACGTTGAATGTGGTATGGTTGGGCATTCTTACCGTCATAGTAAAATTTGACACGGCTTGGCAGAGGCTCATACGGAGGTGCAAATACTGGTCCATTGTGTTCCAGAAATTTCCATTTCACACCATCGGTGTATCTTTCCTCTTCCCACCTGAAGGAGGGTCAGTCAGTCACACAAACGCCAAATGCAACAATTGAGCAGCGCACAAAACTTACCATTTCCACTTCTCCTCGGGTTCTTTCTTGGCCTTCTTTTTACCATCAGCCGCTTCCTTTTTAACCTTTCCTTTAATTTTTGCCTTGGTCTAAAAAATAAAATAAAAATGATGACCACCCATTCCCTCATACAGCGACATTGACATGTCAGTCTCACATCTTCGTGTTTTCTTTTTTTAGCCTTCTTGTCATCTTCTGTCTTTATTTTCTTGGGCTTGAATTCCCCACTAAAAACACAATAATGTGTTAAAGAACTAAAAGGAATCAAGGATTGAAAAAAAGATATCGATAAAATAAATAATTAACGTACTTGTCGTCATCCCGCTCCCTCTTTAGAGACTTCTCATATTTGGGAGGGTGGTAAAAGTCATCTGGCTCAGACTTCACGTGCATAGGGCTGCAAGACAAAGTCATATTAAAAAGGGTCTATAAATGCTCTATAAATACAATCCATTTAAAACAAGTCGTTCGTCTGATGCGGCACACACCCACCAGCGACTTTGCATGGGAGACATACCTGCCAAAGCCATTTTCCCTTTCCTTCTTGATTTTACCATCCAAAGACTTAATCTGAAAAAAGGATACAGACGCTTTAACTAGCACAAGCATTACTGGAAGAATTAACCCAACAACAAATGCGGGCTATAAGTTACCTTTTCCTCCTTCCGCTTTTCTTTGTGCTTGTCTGCGCTGCCATCTTTGTGCCTCAGCTTTTCCTTCTCCCGATGTTTTTTGTCAGATGAGTCCTTAAAGTCACTAAAATGTATTGATTATAATTAATTGAAGTCTGTACCATCAAGCCCACAAGACAAAAGATCTGCAAAAGATCACAGTACTTGTTGCTATATTTGGACTTTTCCCTCTCCTTGTCCTTCTTGTGGTCTTTGCGTTTGTGCTCCTTGTACTTTTCTTTGTGAGAGTCTGGGGACAAAGAACGCTAATCATGATTATTCAAGTCACAATAAGAACCAAAAAATAATAATAATAATAATAATAATAATAATTAGGACCATTTAGATACAAAATTAAGTACTTTTATTTAAATGAATCTTAACAGGTTTATGTATTTAATCTTTTTATCCAACTTTTGTTTTATTGTTGTTACAGAAAGCTACATTTTGTAAAGCCGGACACAAATTTGAGGAACAGTAACATGTTAGACCACTGGAATGAAAAGAATTAAAGATTTTACTGTTGTTTAGTCTCAATAATTATGAATAATCTTTACATCATAATGTTTTTTTCTCACAATAATCGAAACACTAACATTTGATATAGTGACATCCCTTAAGGCTTGTGCCCTGTCAAACTGCAGCCAAGATCATTAATTGAATTTGCCAACACATTGATCTAAATTAAGCCTTTCCAGGTACATCACTAGCTGTTAAGACATTCAGGCCTGGTCTCAAGTCAAATATTTAACATTCAAATGAAATGTTAAAAATAAATAAAAATAAAAACATTTGAAATGTGTGTGCACAAATGACAGATACAAAAATCATGTGTCCATCTGCACATTTTATTGTCCCGAATAAAGTACAAATTTAAAAAAAAAAAAAATCCATGACAGTATTTCATTTTTAAAGGTGTTTCAAAAGAACGTATTTAGACTAAAGTGTTGAATAAAAGTGGTCTAAAGAGAGTAGTTGACATAAGTTGCGTGTTAACTGAGAGTGTCTTCCACATCACGGCACAGCCATCTGCACTTCATGTCTGGACTCTGTTTCAGTAGACAGGCCGCTACAGCGAAAAAGAAAATGGCGCAGAGACTAAGTCCTCAACCCCCAAACCCTCACTTTTAAAGAGGCATTAGAGCATTAAAATCCCACAAACTAATAAAACCATCGCAGCATATCGATAAATCACGTCAAGAGCTTTCCCAAAAACCTCTCACATAGTTTGATTTATTTCAACAAAGGTTTGATCAAGGCCTCTCTTTTGAACAATAGACGCTTATGCGTGAGACAGAGGACTTAGTCTCTGGACGCCATTGCTGTCCTTTGCTAAGAACTACCCTACTGCTCGATTTGATCAATAAACACAATTATCACTTTAAAAGACATTTAAAGTAGGGTCAATACAACTCACCATTGACTCTGGAGCCACAGTCAATCTGCAAAGTATGAAACAAGTGTTAAAACATCTTAAAAGCGCTCAATAGCGAAGCAACTTTGAACTTGCTGGATGTCAGGATAGT
This sequence comes from Eucyclogobius newberryi, assembly GCF_026437365.1. Lineage (NCBI taxonomy): Eukaryota > Metazoa > Chordata > Actinopteri > Gobiiformes > Gobiidae > Eucyclogobius > Eucyclogobius newberryi. The sequence continues at coordinate 17,569,581 of NW_027315823.1, forward strand.
TTGTTAGCTCCCGGCTAGCTCGCCTAGCACACCGTGCCATCTGATCGAATGGCATGTTAGCAGTTAGCAACCGAAACCGTTAGAGCTAACGTGGGACACCGCAAATGATTCATAATCTGAGAGCCACACAAATATCTACATTATCACAATTTAATATGCCTGTCCGGCAAAACACGTTGTTGATACTGCTTAAAAATCGTGTGAATGGGGCCCGATAAATAGCTGTGTATCACAATATGAGGTGGCACACAAACAGTGGGCTAACGCGTGCTAGCAGCTACTATTCTTAAGTTAGCAAAGTTCCCTGTCAAAGCCTCGCAGATAAGGGAAGTGTGTTCGATGACTTTATATCTTTGACCATGTAAAAATGAAATCACCTTTACCTTGTTTTCGTTCTGGAAATGGTCCCCACTCATTTCCTAGAGTGTTTTTTTGTTTGTATTAAAAACAGACTACTATCAAGACACTCCACACCGGACGAGAGGCAGACTGAGCAATAGCGCTGTTGTGTAAGAACCAAGTCCCAAAAGTACCCCACAGCGCATGCGCCACAATTTTAAATGGATCACAGAATTGTAGCCCCTCCTTTCAACCTAATGTGCTGCTCCCTGGCCCCGAGGAGCCCCCACTCCACATATGTCTAGAGTGAGACTAGAGGACTTTTATGCAATCCTTTTGCAAACAGTCCATCATTCAGGATGGTCAGGAGGCAAACACTCCTGACCATCTCCTGACGGACAGGCGTGCCCGCGTCATTTTTGCACATATCAATTCTAATTCTGTGACTATTAGTCTTCCTCGGGCAACAAATAAATATTGTCTTGTGGATATTATACCAAAGTTATTTTGGAAAATAAGTTATTCACCCTATATAAAGAGTAGGTTTCTCTACAGGAGCTATTTTTCTGCCTGGAGGTGAGAAGAGGGGTGGACCCACAAAAGAGTAATAAAGGTAGCCCTAAAGGCCAAATGTCCTGAATTACACCTCACACATAAATAAATGACTCAAAATGTATCTGCGACTATTTCAATGTGATGCTTGACGTTATGCGCTTTGCTTACCATAAATCCAAAAGAGGGTGCCATTGGCCACAAACGTTTTTTAAATGCTCAAAGATATGGCCATGAACAATGGACTAATTCTCACTGAAATTACACATTACTTGGATCTATAATGACCTACCCAGTTAAAGCAGTTAAACCTGGTTTAGTTTGTTTGGGTATTTCTAGATAAGTCTACTTTTAGTGGTAAGTATAGTACTATGTATGTAGCTTTACAGTACAGGGGATGTTTCCTATGAACATTGTTTAATCTGTTTTTACTGTCGCCCTTGTGATTTTGGGTGTTACAAAAATATATTTGATTAAATTGAATATGTATGCAATGGCCATGCATTTCTATGGTTGAAATCACATAGTTAAACACAAAAATACCAAACAACCTGAGCTGAGAAGAAGCCCACAAAGTCCTGTGTTACTAAATACAATTAGGCCCACTTAAAGGTGCACTATGTAACTTTTCTGATAGAGGATCAGCCATCTCCGCGGAGGTGTTGCTTTTATAAGCCTGTCCTGGAGAAAAGCAGGTGGCACCAGCAGGCAAAGTTACAGGTTCCGCTCACAGATAAATGCTTGTTTTTCAAGGTTTGCCCAACAAAAAATGCAAGATAGAAACATTCCAGGCAAAGCAATAACATCTCCATGGAGACAAACCGGAGGCAGACTCTCCACCTGATTACAAGTGGACTTTAAAGTAAAAAAGTAAAATGTAGAGACTCAAAGAATTAGACTTGTAAAAGACAAAGTCAAATACTAAATGAGTGGACAACATCTGACATCCAATTTACTGTAATTGATTTAAACATTGCACATTAATATTCTGGTATGCCCAAAGAACAGACCATAAAAGTGACACTGAAAAGAAAATCTACAAGCCTAAAGCTGTACTTTGTCCTGCAGACCAACGGAAAGAGTATTCAATTTTCAATGTCATACAATTACTCAAGTAGCCCTCGGGTAAAGCATACAGTGTATTGAAACTACAGTAAGAAGTACAGGTAGTTACTAATTACCCAAGATGCTGGCTTGTGCAAATGAGAACAACTAAGAAAGATGTCAAACATATGTGCTTTATTTTGTATGATTAGTCATTACTGAACTGATCAGACAGAAATCACAAACGTTTGAGAAAACATTTATTAACATTTATTAAATACATTCATTACATAATACATCTTCAAGCTCATCTTAAATAAGCCAATGGAAACACATTAACCAAACATAATAAAAAATGTAATTTTGATTGCTGAGTAATTGTTATAACATGTTATAACTACCTTTAATTGTATAAAAGCAGTCATAATTACAAATCTGTTCTGGGGACACTGCGTCCACACTGTGTCAGGTGCTCAAAGTTGCTGTTGCAAGTCTGACAAAGGGAGCGGCTTGATTGGTTTATGGTACAACAACATGTAAGAGTCACATAACAACCTCCTCACAAGTTCAGGGACCTGAGAAGTGTTGGTGCAAGCCTGCTCCTCCTCTGACTGAGATAAAAAGTCACCCACTTCTGGACAAGCACAGACTTCTGGAATGTTGTAGCCACTTTGATCATTACCTACAAGAAAAAAGACATAGTGAGATGATTAGACATCAGCTGGAGGGAAGGAAATGTGATGGACGTCAGTCTTATCTAAATCTGTCAAGGACATTTTATCTGTGCAAGTCACTGTTAACAATGTACATGCAAAAACAAAGACAAGTTAGAGCTAGCACAAATAAAATGTAAAATACAAAATGATAGCTTACCGCATCTGTCTGCCATGCTATCAAAAAAAAGCCAAGACTTAGGGTCCGTGCCACATTTGACAAACGACACATAATGGCTGGTTTGAATACACAGAACGGCAAACAGTTGCATGGTATGTCTGGGCACTGGTGCTTCAGTGGTCGTCCTTGTGGGGGCCACCAGCGGTTTTGGGAAATGGCTTTGTCTTGTGGGATGGGTATGCACCTTTTTAAATAAAATGCAATTACTGTCAACATGTGAAATGTGTGTTTGTAGAAGACATTACATGAAAACAGACGTACCTGTGTATTGCAAGTAGCGCAGTACTGTTTGATTCTCCCTGGGTGCAACTTACGATCAGGTAAACACTGCAAACACTCAAACTCTGCCAAGCATCCACAGAGAAAGCATTCTCTTGGACCTAGTCAAAGCAAGTAGTTCATATTAGTCACGTTAAATGCAGCAGTTTTAATTGTCTACTTTTTCTTACAATTATAAAGAAGATCTGTGATATCGAGTTCAACTGAAGGAATGATGTGTGAAAACATCTTGTATTTGCTCCCAAATCTGGGCATCTGTATCATCAGACATGATGGCGCCTGAAAAGTGAATGTAATACAATTTATTAGCACAGGTATTTCACACACATATTATTCCAAACACCCACCACTTTAAACTTGAGATCACTGGATAAACAGGACGTGTCAAGGAGCTGCTGGACAGTCGGCATGGGACACATCTGTTCTTTTTCCAAAAATATCTGTAACGTGTAGGTATCTTGGTGTGTCTCTCCCCTGGAACTATAAAAAAAGAAAGAAACAAAAATCATTAGTGGAATAAAAACAAAACAAAAGCATAGATTGCGTGTCTGGCATTACCTGAGTTTGAGTAAAGGTTCAATGCATAGCACCTTCTGAAAAAGGACAGTGATGAATTCCTCTGGGTCTGAAAAAAAGTTAAGATGTTTATACTTTACTGCTGAAATGAACTAAATGACTTTTGAGTGCATTTAGATATAGGAAGAGTTTACCTTTCTCCTCTGTACTGAAAGTATCACACCCAAGCTCTTTACGAAAATTCATCACACTCTCAGCAGGAACAAATCCTTGCCTGTAAAAAATATCCCAGCACGTTAGACTTTTTTCTCTGTCGAAGCTGATCTATTTGACCGGCAAAAAAGAAAGACAAATTAAATGCAAAAAATATAAAAATGTAAGTAATAATCTTCAGTGTTGTTGTCCAGTATGCACTCTTGACAAGCCCAATTTCAGAACTACGGTATTTGTTATGTACAAAACGACAACAAAACCAAAAGTGCTTGCACCTTGACACACAAATACCAAGGTGACCTGACAGTTAGTACCTCCGTAAACGGTTGATGATTTTCCTCAAAGTGCATGTTGTTGGTGGCTCAATGTCAAGAGGCTTCTGAAAGAGTCTGTCCAGAACCAGGGACGAGCAGAATAAACTGAAAAGAAGAAAAAAACAAAAAACCCACCAGGGTGGGTTCATGGTAAAAAAAAAAGGTTTCAAAAGGAGTCATCTGGACACTGTTTTAGAAGTAAATACATTTTGGCTGCCATCCGGAACCAATTATCAACATTTTAGGCTGTTCAAAGTTGTGCCAACATAATCTGGCATACTTTAAACAGAAAAACAGGATCTAGTTTTACCTGAAGAGCGTGGCATCGAGATAACATGAGTTAATGTGGCCCTGAATCCCTTTCATCTTTCCGACAAGTACAGAAAACGCCTGAGATTCTGTGAGAGGTGGAACATGATCCTCAGACTCTTCAAAGGGAGGGACTGATAGAAATATAAAACACATTTACATTTAGAATTACAATATAAAACATCAATTTGTCGTCAACAAATCACTTCGAGCTGTAACTGCCTCCCTCAGGGCCACAACCAACACAAATTAATATACTCTATAAGGTTGGGCCCTGAAGTCAAAAAGGTTAGAATAGATCCTGCCTTAGAATAAATTGTGCATAAGCCAATATCACTTGTTTGACATTAAATGAATAATGTGAGCAGATGCATGTCATTTAAAACAAAGAATAATTGAAAAATACCTAAAAGACATAACAACTAAAATTCACTGAATCAAGTTTCAAATCAAGAAAAGATCTATCTGACATGACTCCGATGATGAGAGCTTGAAAAACTTTGGTGGGATGCTCTTATAAAAAATTTACAAATTTCATGATCCCAAAAACAATGTAACTAAATATAAATGTATTATTGTTACTGATGAAATTGTAATATTGTTTTCAAGAGTTGCATTCTGTATGATGCTTTTCACGAATAAAATATTTTACTTTCATATAAACCATCCATCTATCCATCCATTTTCTACCGCTTGTTCCCTTTCGGGGTTGCGGGTGACTGGAGCCTATCCCAGTGACTTCGGGCCTTAGGCGGGGTACACCCTGGACAGTGGCCAACTCGTCGCAGTTTCATATAAACTATATATTCAATTCATTACAATTTATTTTTGTAACGCTCAAAAACACAACAGCGGTTGCCTTGAAGGGCGACAGTGAAATACAGATATATATTTTATAAAATCCAAAAATAAAATTTAAACACTGCTAGAGTTTAGAAGGCAACATCAGCTTCTGTCCAGTTTCTCAATTTATTTTTAGATTTGACAAAAAATCTGCTTTGATCAAAATATTCCCCATTCATTTCCATGAACATGTGAAATGTGAAAAATTGTGTCACCTTGTGTTTTTTCTTTACTGGAGCCCACACTGTCCACACTGGAATCAAATCTACTGTCAGCATGGCACTTTGTCTTCGGAATGAACAGAGCCTTGTTTCCTGTGCAGATGAAAAACCTCTTTCCTCCGTATGTACCATCGGAACAGCCTTTTATGTCATAGTCCTAAAACAAGAATAAGGCAATAATTAAGAGCCTACTTCAAAAAGTTTCATAAATTGCTAATAACTAAAAAACAACTTACTAATTCAATACCAGCCCATTCACCGGTCTTCCCTTCTAGAGCACCTGTCCAACGGATGACTCCGTACACAGTGACTCCAGAGTTTGACTGGACCTCCACCAGAGAGCCCACCTCCAGGGGAACTTGGGGGGTGCTTTCACTTCCCTGTGGCTTGACGTTTGGTTGACCAACAGATCTTAAACTTGGCCTTGACTTGATGAGACTTACAGGTCTGTGAGTTTGACCTGTAAATAGGTATGAGGAGACATTGTTGCTAGAAAGTCACATGGCATATTCTTGCACTTGTGTCATATGCTCATCTCATCAGATTAGCCTCGGGCAAAGATACCACAAGCCTCCCAAAGGTATGTTCTGTGACATAAACCATGTGATCGTCTTCATTCCAGAGCCACAGACCCGGTTTTTCAAGTTGAGGACATCATTACTCATGACCCCCCAGATTTAAAATGTTTTAATGTTCTACAGCAGGGAAGGGTTGGATTTTAAAAGCCAATAGAATCACACTGAGGATCTAGATGTTCCAAAAATGAACAAATAAAATAACACCTGTGCATGCAATGACTCACCTTCCTTCCACTGAACTCCGAGGGGGACAGAGTGCGACGGGACAACTTGAACAATATCTGCAGCACTGAACAGAGGTGGAGGAATGGGTTTCTTCGATGCAAAAGTGTGGTCTGTGTCCTAAGAATGAAGACAAACAAAGGCAACTTTAGAAATACTATCAACATGTCAACAGTCGATGTCATCAGTGTGAAATGTTGCGTACGGTCACATGTTCTCTCAATCCTAAAACCATCAGTGTACACATGTCTGAACACTAGATCCAAATCACAGAAGCAGCTCCCAGTACTCGCCTTTAGGAACACCTTTTTCCATTCCTCCAC
>NW_027315823.1:17581227-17621227 GCF_026437365.1 Eucyclogobius newberryi
AGACTGAACCAGACTCTAGGTCCAAATGGTCTGAGATGTCAGAGGATGGTGTTTTAAAATACTGCTAAATACAGCAGTGAGCAGAAGAAAAGATATTCAAGAGGGTTAATGCCTTGTAGAGCTGTATTTAACTGGGCTATGCAGCATCAGACCGCCATTATTACCCACCCTGTAACTACTTGTAGATATAGATAACACAAGTGATTAGAAAAATTACCCTAACAGTTTAATCAGATATTATTCTAATGTAAATAATGTTACGATATGCATGCATTCAACTCACCCAAAATAGGCCCATAGCAAATAAATATAATGTTTTAAAGAACCAAAGGAAAATCTTTAATGATTTGCGATCCGTCCAGCAGTTTGAAGGTCTAGTATGTACTTTTCATTTGGGTCTATCACCAAACCTGGCTCATGCCAGATTGATATGTGTCGCTCTCTGAATTGAGTTCTACACATTTAATCAAAAGTTTACACAAAAGTCATCACCAGGTTACCTGTCACCTGCTGTTACCTGTCACCTGCTGTTACCTGTCACCTGCTGTTACCTGTCACCTGCTGTTACCTGTCACCTGCTTGTCTCTATAATGGAGCTGTAGCCACATTGCTTTGTTGAAGTTGTCTTACTTTTAATGGCGGTTGGCATCCAACTGTGTGCACGGTATTAGGCTGTAGCGTAAAAGAAAGAGAGAATAAGAGAGAAAGAAAGAGGGGGGGAAATGGTGTCGGTAAGTTGTTGTTGTTGTTGTTGTTGTTGTTGTTGTTGTTGTTGTTGTTGTTTTATGGCGGTTGGTATCCAAGCGTTACACAACCGCCAGACTTTATTCTTTAGACTTTATTCTTTTCTACTCTGACAGGCGCAGAAGACAATACGCGTTTACATCTATCTGACGCGCATGTGACGTCACATAGGCGCACTAAACTTTATTGGCACGAGCCTCCAGGGGCCACAGTCCTCATGTCATCCAGCAGATAGCGCACTTGACTAAGATTGGCTCGGAAAGGCTCGGACAGCAAGGTGCACCACAGGTGTTGGGTAAGGCTGAAGAAGAGGGCACTTGGCACATCCAGAGCTTTCACTTACTACATCCTAAACTGTTTGGGCTGAACTTCAGAAAAACAGATTTAGGGTAAATAAAGCCACCATTTTTATTTTTGGTCCGTTACAAATTGGCCTTTGTCACGCATTTTTCCAGACAAGAACCTGGAGTGAGAAAAGCGGACAGTGTGTTTCTTGGTGGCCCTTGTGCTGTAGTGCTCATGTGTGGTGTGGGCAGGGCCCTGAGGCGCGCACACCCCTAGCGCCCGTGAAAGGCACAAATCAGAACAGAGGCCAGCATTTAGTCCGTCTGCATGGAAGGCTCACACCCACTTGTCTGTTCACGTCTTCTCCAACTCAGGGATAACGGAGGATATTTTTAAAGGACCAAAAAGACCACGATTTTTGCAACTTTCAGTCTCGGCTACTTGCGTCGAGCACCGAGAATACTTCCACTCACAACTGTTCCAGCCTGAAAAAGGACGATGCCTCGATCATTCCTTGTGAAGAAGTATTTCGCTAAACAAAAGCCAAACTACAGTGAACTTGAATACCAGAATGGTGAGTGAACTGCTGACTGATTTTATTTAAAGCACGATTATGTAACGGTTAAATGATGTGTTTTTGCTGTGAGTACTGGAGCCTATTGATTGGCGACGAGAAGAAGTGGTATAAGGTTCAAATGTCAGTCTTTAAGGACTTCTCTCTGGTCAAGTAGGGCCCGTTAGATGGACTTTCCCCGTGTGCACCAGCTCACAGCGCACACAAGAGCTCTATTCATGTTACACTCGTGAATACGTGGGAGGAAATGGTCCATAAAAACTTTAAAACAACAAAAAATGATTCTATAGAAATGTATATAAGCATACAGACGTTGTTGTTGTATTTATTCTAAAAATAAATCGTAACCTATTGTGTTGTTGCCCTATATCTAATAATAGCCCTCACTTTTAATTTCAGACATTTCACTGGACAGATATCCTGTTACCGAGTTCTCATCAGGAGCCACTTCTGTTGCCACCTGCTTCAGCGAGGGTCTGGTGTGGGATCTGAGTGTCCTGCCCACCTTGTACCTACCCACACAAACTGAGACCTCGGCCACATCTGGGCCCCTGGACCTCAGCTCACCCTCCAGCTTCAGCAGCGGTGCCAGCAGCAGCGGGGAGGAGGATGAGGGCCGCTCATCGGACCCCCCCAGCCCGGAGCCCGTTCACACATATGCGCCTCGACAGCGGATGAAGTGCACGGGGGTCATGGCACACACCAGTCCCCCAGAAGAAGAGGAGGAGAGGGGGGCACCCGTGACAGCAAACAGACCAGCCTTCCTCTGTAAACACTGTCCAAAGGAGTACACGAGCCTGGGCGCTCTCAAAATGCATATCCGCTCTCACACGCTGCCCTGCGTCTGCACCACCTGTGGAAAGGCCTTCTCTCGGCCGTGGCTCCTCAGGGGACACATCCGGACACATACAGGTAACGACTTCAATCACATGTTCACTATTGTCAATGCTGCCTTTGTCTAACAACCAACTCACCAATATAAATTTTCCTAATAAGTAAATTGAATCTTGCCAGTTACATAAAAAAGTACACAATAAATAATAACGATAATGATAATAATCTGAATCTGAATTAGCACTGCCAAAACTGGAAATGTTGTAGCCACTAAGAGAGAAAACACTAATCTTGTTATTGACTAATTTGATCCTGGTATTGACATCTTGACAGACCCTGCAGCCCATTGGTGGTGTAGCTGCTGACTCATGAGTTGGGAAATGGGTGCTTGCGAGCAGCATGTACGTTTGCTTGAGTGAATGTGTGACTCAGCAGGTTATTTCATCATCAGAGCTGTGGAGAGGGGGAGTCAGATGCCCTCCCTTGACTGAAGACATTATCTAAACTGCCCTGAGATCTCATTGATCAGTCATTGTGTTAGTATTATCAAAGGCAGGTTAGTTAGGCCGGATTGGGACATACTGTTGACAAGATTTAGATGCCTGAAGGCTCCTGGCTATCAGGTATGAGCCCTTAGAACCTGCACCAACTTGTTAGTGTGCTGATCTCATTTGGCTCTGATTGAATCATGCTAATTCACTCACAGCACTGTGACCATGTGCTTCCTCGTTATCTTCACACCACATTGTGTGTGTGGTGCATGTAAGGTGTTAAATGATTGTCTCCTGTGAACTTTTGGAGACACCTCGTCACTGTTTCGAGGACAAGTGACAGTCCCATCTCTTGTAAAGACACATCACGTGACACATGTGTCTCTTTGTTCCAGGCGAGCGGCCCTTCTCCTGCCCCCACTGTAACCGGGCTTTTGCCGACCGCTCCAACCTGAGGGCCCATCTCCAGACTCACGCCGAAGTCAAGAAGTACCAGTGTGGAGTCTGCTCGCGTACATTTAGCCGCATGTCACTGTTGCAAAAGCACAGCTCCTCAGGCTGCTGTTCCGCAATGGCATGAGACTTCACGTTGGACACACACTTTGAGCTTGGGCATGTGTGGACACCATGTATACAGCTCTGTTGAAGTAAAGCATGGATTGGCCTGCTATTTGGGACCTGGAGGAAATCAAGCCTTATTATGGATTTACATTTCACAAGCCATCTAGGCCTACGCGAAACTGAGAAAGGCTGACAATCACTAATATTTTACACTTGTTTTTTGTTGTGCCCATTCCAAAGAGCAAATATGTGTTGTACTCAATGGGGCAAGAAAAGCGCTCAATGGCAAATCAGGATCAGGTCCCAGAGCCAGCTGTGGAGAGGTAGGGCCTGGGTGGAACTAATCTCTCAGCATGTCTCCTACAACACACACACACAATAGCATGAGCACACACAGCTGTCCCTGGTACGGTGCTGTAGATAGACAAGGTGCTAACAGGTGCTTCAGCCTTGACCTTCGGTTAAAAGCAGGTGACATCCACTGCCCTTAAGGAAAACAGTCATCCGTTGTGAATTGCGCCATTAAATCTTTTGTTTCTGCAATGGAACCGTTTTAAGCCACTATTTTGACTACATCCAAAGCCCCTTCTTTAATCTGATGGCTTTTGGAGATAGATGGGAATAGCCATAGTGCCCTTTGTTTTTATTGTTCCAAAGAACGCGACCGGGTGACAAACGCGTGCCATGCACTCAAGGTTACATCAGTGTTAATAATAATAACCAGCCAAAGCCATATTTTGTCAAATCATTTGTGCCTTGAAAAATGATGAAACCAAAATGTGCCTGTCTTTATTTACCTCAGTTATAAAACTGTTGCTTTAAGAGACAGACATTTATTGCAGTATTACTAGGTTTTTGTAAAGTAAATGTAATAAAAAAGGCTGGGACCAAAGATGATGTAAAGTTTACAATATGAAGCCATGGTTTTTCCTGATATTTAATGAAAAACTGAAAATGAATTTTTAACTTTCCTAAATGTTTGTGTTTTATAGTGCAATTTTCCAAATGTGTACATTTTCTACCATGCTTGTGTGTTCACTTGTATTTCTTGTATGTAATACATTTTCATTCAATAAAAGTAATTTATGTTTATTAAGATCTGACCTGGCTTAGTATGAGCTTTACTTTCTGACTACCAAACTCATTTGAATTCACTTTGGTAATAATGGTAGTCTGATTATTAACTGGCCTTGATGCTAGACTGAACTAGTTTATGATAAACAGGATTGTAGGTGGACTTGCAAAGCCTGTGATGGATGTGATCCAATGGGTGCACCTGCCTCAAGTTTGCACCTGTCGCATGAATCTCAGTGTCATTGTGCAAATACTGAGAGCACCAACCGTTAGGACCTCAGATCAACTTCTGTTTTCTTTTGCTAGTCATTCCTACATGCTCTGCTTGCCTCAGCTTACAGGAGTGTTTGAGCTTGCCAGATTGAGGTTTTGGTCAATATTTAAATTTTTTGTTACTTAGAATTTGCCCACATAAAAACCTTTCTCTTGGGGTTTCTCACGGTCTGATGATCTTACTTTGCTTTCTTTAAAGGCCACAGCAATTTCAGTTTTTATAAATCAGCAATATAATGATATAATGTAAAAGCAGTCCTCCATTTTTACTGACTACGTTATGATTGGATTTTCGATCCCAAATGTACTGATATATTGTAGTTATACAGGAACATGTCTAGTTATCGACCAAGTTTATCAAAATATACAAAAATATACTATTTCTGTAATATCCAATGTTGATTTCCATGGATAGTTACATTTGTTCAGTGATATCTCATACATTTTAGTGAACGGTTTTGATATTTTCCACCTTTAGACAAAGCATGATGATCACATATCCTCTGTGATTTGTTGCTTTAGCTTTTGTGCGCTGGTGTCCATTGGGAGGTGTATCACTAGGCTTTTCTAGTGCGAGACAGTGATTCAGGCGAGGCTCACAGTTGTAAGTTCTCATGGCTCCTCCACAGGCTCTGTTTTCAGTCAGAAGATGGGGCCTCTCGACAGTATGTCTGCAGCTCTGCGTGGGCTGAGCCTGGCTAGAACAGAGTGAGGTAAGCTGTTCCACAGCTCAGCACAGTTCCTTATTTCCCCCTGAGTCAGGAAAATGTGCGAGAAACCACACACTACAAGCAGAGATCTCCAGCATCTGACCAGTGTTAACGCGGAGCTGAGGCCACAGCCCTTGACTGTGGTTCCTTTTGACCATTGCATTTCATGCCCTTTACCCGGGATGCAGTGGGATGAAAAGACTAATGAAAACTCGGCTGTTAGAGGTTAACTCCGGACTTTTTTGATGATGTCAGCCAAAAGCATTTCCTGATGTCAGGCCGTAAAGATAATTGCAACATGAACCCTAAATAAACCTGATATTTGGGGCTGTTTTGGCATGGCACATTTTCTGATTTAAGTCTTCCACAACCTTTGGCCACAAGGGCATTTTTGGCCACTACTAAATTTGAATGGCTGCTATATCAGAAGGTTCACTGCTTTCTACTTTTATAGGAATGAAAACATAACATGCGTCTTTCTTGTTCCTTGGGGAAAAAGGAGCGCTGAATGTGAAATCTGAGAACGTTTTCCTGCTGTGCTCCAAGTGCAAGAGCACTCACTATAATTTACCAAAAGTGGCTGCTATTTATGCCATAAAGCATGTGTTTAACATTCCTGCAGACCAGTATGTTTGTGTATTGCTCTCCCTCTCTCTCTCTCTCTCTCTCTCTCTCTCTCTCTCTCTCCCTGGCTATGTTCTATTTAAGTGGAAACTGTCCCCACACAGCAGCGGGCAGGGCCTTCTTCACAAGAAGATGATCTCTCCCTCAGCGACGAGGCCGACAGGAAGTGGGAGTTTACATTGGCCTACTTTACCCCAAAAGAACTGAGAACTCCACTCCATTTGGCCTGCCACCATCTTCCCATCCCCCCCTCAGCTGTCCCACAACTGGCTCCTCACAGCAAAGGACATTTTCACCGGGTGGAGCAGGGTGGCCACAGGAAGACTGTCCTTCAGTGGGACAGCAGTGAGAGCTCAAGGCTTGGGAGACAGGAAAAAGCTGTCAGCGTCTCATAAACACCGCTCATTCTGCACTCATGACACACAACCCTCAGACGATGAGCACTTTCACACATGAACTCTAGCCACCACGGGATGAAAAGAGGTTTTACTCAATTGGCAGGTTCACACACATCATACATCATGGCCTGGTAAACATCATAATTTGAATCTAATAATTATCCCTCTTTATTCAATTATTGAGTTGCCTGGGAATCAGGTAGTTCAGTAAACACCACACTCTTCAGGTTAATCTTTGTGTGTGAGAGTGAACAAAGACTTTAATAGAAACTGTGCAATGTAAGTGTAAATGTAATTAGGGATGTTATACATCTACTTTGAATATGGAAAAATATTTTTTCTCTGTGGGTCTTATTTTGGCAGTACTAACTGTAAAACATGTATTTATTTATTTTTTTTAAAAGGTTGTGAGCTTATAATATAAGTTATTAAAAACATCTGACGTGTATCTAGTTTTTTCTATAGCAAAATAGATGTTCAGGTGGTCGTGTGGAGATGTGCAGTTCATTGAACACAAGCGCATTACAACCATGCTCTGTTCCCCTATCAACAAACTGCATATCTAATGTGAATAATGGATCCAACACATGACCTACAACACAGTGCAATGTGTAACTGTGGTTTGAGAATGAATACAAAACAAAGCACTTTTGTTTTTGTTCTTATATTTTGTCTCTTATTCTTTATTTGTCCAACAGTCTTCAGAGCCATGACCTCCTTGAGACAGTAAACAGCTTCTCTGTGCACTTGTGACTATCACCTGAAAGTCACTGTTTCCTCACGGTCACTTGACAGCAAACTGATTATCTGCATAGGATTCCAAATACAGCGTGACCTTATGGCCGTGTTACTTGGGAATTAGGCTTTGGTGTGTAAAATATAACTCCACTGGTATGGGTGTTCAAAGACAACATGTGAGGGAATGGAAACAGGGTGCTTTGTACTTAAGAATAGAAGCATCGCTCTGGAGTCTAGACCACCCTCTCCCCTCCCCAAGCCCCTTTTTGATCCTCATACACCTACTCCCTTAGCGTCCTCTGCCAAAATTAGCACCTCCTAATATCTGTCCCCTCACATCAGAACAACATTTGTCAGTAATTTTTTCGAACAGCAAATTGATCTAAGCTAAGATGTAACCGTCAGAATGCAGAGATAATTTTTAAAGGCATAAAGTGCAAATGGAAAAACAATAACACCGCGAGTATGTCTGATGATAAATTTGATCAGGCTGTGTGGAGTTGCCCTGTGGCTGGATGGGAGACGTGGTTGGGCGAGTTTGGGGGGTGGGGGGCATATTAAAGAGTAATGAATCACACACACAGTCACAGGGTCGCCGCTTATGAATGTGCTCTCTGTTGGTTTTCCTGGAGCCTGGAGTTTACTAACTGATGACGCAGGCTGGACTTGATCAGAGACATGTGTTGCTGTGGACTCAATAGCAGCGAGAAAAACGAGCGCATGGGTGAAAAATAGGAAAAGAGAAAAGAAGGAGAAGCAGGATGGCGCCTACAGACTGTCCTCCTGTGTCTCCTATTGAGCAAGGAAAACCCTGCCTCGTCGCCCTTGACAGGAAACTGTACATTCTCAGAGCATATTGACCCAGCTAACGATCACTAATGCAGCGTTCTGATGTGGCAATTCACTGTGGGCCAACGACTTCTGAAGTAAAAGGTCAAACTAGCATTTTTAATTGAGGATTGTTTCAATTATTGCATTATTGGCTTTTGTAGGTTTAAAGCCAATGCACCTTGATGCATTATTTCCCAGTCTGTGTCGTAGTGGTGATACGGTATTTCTAAAAATCCTTTCTACATAAACATTTAAATTTGATACCTGGACATATGGGTGAACGGCGACTGGACAATTTTAAGATACTACTCCGCCTGAAAGTTGCAGAAATAGGCAAAAGTGAAAGAAGTAGATAAAAGGGTATATATTTTGATGAATTTCTTAGCTAAATTGCCAATTAGTTATGGGCAATTGATAAGCACAGTGTTCATCAGATGTGTTGAGTGGGAAATATCACCTGCTTGCCACATTGAAGTGCACCTGAGCATATTTTCCCAGACAAGGTGCAACAGGACGTTAAGCTATTGCCGCAGGGCTTAAAATAAGATTATGAAAGAAAGTAATGCAGATTTGTAGACACCTGTCAGGGCATGTCACGGTGTAACAGTGTGTAAACAGCATCAGGAGGTGTACTATGGGAAAGAGATTCAGTTTCCTCAAGTTTTGGGGCTTGTGATATCTTAAAGTGAAGACGGTTGCAATTATAAGCAATGTCCTGGCAAGCCAGGTCATGCCATGATATAAACCAGAATTATACTGACAGGAATTGATCACTGAGTCACAATGGCGTCTATTGTTTGTCCTTTCCCATGAACAACCCAACAGCTTGATTGCTCAGCAGCGTGAGCAGCCATGTTGGTAGTTGGATGGGTTAAAGACTGAGGTGTCAAGTAGTTGCCATTTGTTCCAGGGCTGAGATCAAAGAGGGTTAGGGCTCACCCCGGGAACAGATGCACTGCTTCATAACACTTCGAGGGAAAGTAAACTGCCACTAAAGTCATGTACACACTTGCACATGCGGCAGCTGTCATATTCTCATCAATCACCAAGTGTGCTGTCACTGTGTCTACCATACGCATCTCTCTGCGTAAACATAGGTGCAAACTCTGAGATACGTGCAGTCTTCTTCTGTGTGGGAGGCCTTTCCAACAGCTGGCTCTCATGGAAAACACCCCTCGCTCCCACAGGCCTATCCTGTCACTGTGACGCACTGCCTGGATCTCAAAAGGAGATGTAGACCTGAAGGAGTCGATGCAATGGTGCTCCAGCA
Organism: Eucyclogobius newberryi; assembly: GCF_026437365.1. Taxonomy (NCBI): domain Eukaryota; kingdom Metazoa; phylum Chordata; class Actinopteri; order Gobiiformes; family Gobiidae; genus Eucyclogobius; species Eucyclogobius newberryi. The sequence goes on from NW_027315823.1 coordinate 17,590,635, forward strand.
TTTTAAAGATGTGCAACTCAGCTCTCAAACAATAGGCGCACACACACAGGCTGAGAAACAAGCCAAGCTCAGTGCACTCACGCAGCCATATGCACATAACCAGGCACATGCTGAAGCCATTATCCTGTTGCTTGTTAAGTCATTACTCTATTCCTTGTTATTTTCTCAAGCAAGAGAAAGCAATCTATCCACAAAGACCTGCTCAGAGATTTGCCACCCGAATGAGCCTTGGGATATTGGACGTTACCCTGAAATTTGAGGAATGTGGTGAGTCTGAAACCTAAGGAAAAGTAAAAACATATAATTTGGAACAGAGAGGCTAATTTCTAGGAACCTTAAAGTTGTTGCTGTTGCCAGGACTGTATGGGATGTCCACAGGGAGCTTGTATCATGGACATTACTGATGACACTGCAGAATAGCTCCAGTCCTCCAATAAGACGAGGAGGAACTGACATAGTCCGAGAGCTTTGACATATTCACGGTGGATCTTGGACATCTGGTTTACATTTCCCTTCTCTCCCAAGACAGTGTGTGCTGGCAGCGGGGCCTTTCAATGAGCTGGTCTTTTCTACTTCCTGTTTAGCATAGTGTGTGCAAAGTGCAGTGCAGATGCTCATTACATAGACAATTATAATCGTAGAGTGCTTTTATGGAAACATTCTGCCCTCCAAAAATATGATCTTCCCCACCCCCAAACGTCACACCACATGGTTTATATACAGGAATGCCGCAGCCATTTCACATACATACATACATCTTTTTCATTCCACTCCACTCTGAGGCGACCTACAAGCCAGCACACTCTCACCACTCCGCTAATGAGTGCCACATGCCCCCCAGCTCTGGACACTCGCACCTCGGATCAAAGCCCTGGAAGAGCAAGGGACAGCACCCCCACTCCTGTCTCCTCACCCCCCACCCATCGCCACTTTGACACCTAGACGACGCGTTCCCAGGAGCCAAATGGGGACGCACCTGTCTATATTTTTGTCTGATGTTTGAAGTTGATAGTGTAATTTTTCAAGCAGAGGGAAACAGGCTACAATATTTAGCTATAATCTGGTGCAGAACATCTCTTTTTTATGAGCGTAATGTCTCTGCACATTGTAGGGTTGTAATCGACTAAAGAAATTCTTGGTAGTCTAAAGACATTATCTGTGCATCGATTAATTGACTAAAAGAGGCATGACATAGCTGACAAACGCTCTTTAATCTATTATTATGCAACTCTATCATTCGAACATGTATCTGTACCAAAAGTGCACTGACACGTTCCTATGTTTGTGAATTCTGTTCATTGACAATGGCAATAAACCCTTTCTGATTCTGATTCTGACAAAACCATGGGATTACACTTCCAAATCTCAGAATAACTCACTACATGCAATCTCCTTTCTGCTGTCGACTAATAAACATTTTGTCTGACACCATCAGCCAATTAACTGACTAAATGACTAAACGACTACAGCAATAGTACATTGTCCCTTCAAATAAAGAAAACTGAACTAAACTAAGTGAGGGCATAAAAAGCAGATGCCATATTTCATAGAGGGAGTCAAAACAGATTTACAAAGGAAATGGAATTACAGCAAAAGGGATTGCCAAAGTCTGGATCAACACTCAAAACTTTCAACCAGAGGCTTTCTATTGCTTTTCAAAAAATCTTCACCCCTCTGCAGCTGAAATATTGCCGGAGTACTTTCCATACTCTGCAGCTCATGGGCGGGTAGACAGGAGTAGGAGGGGGCTAGCCAGGGCAAAGGCAGGAAATCCCAGTGCAGCATGAACTATTTTCCTCCATAGTTTGAGCAGAACAGCTCTTTGTACCAGCCCCCCCACCCTCCTCACCCCTCTTTGTGTCAGGCCCTAGTGTCTAAACAGCTTCTCATGACCGCCGCACCAGCCTGGCACTGCACTAGAACCTCTGCCGCCACGGTCCAAGCGTTTGTCACACAATATCGTGGGGTGATTCATGGCCTTGCACTCTTGTGGGCTGTTAGTCGGTGGAGTCAGGGGGCTGTGCAGTGAGCGGATCAAACGATTAGGGTTCCCCTCCATCGCAGTCCAGAATCCCACTGCGGTTATAGCTCCGAGACAGACAGGCACCTCACTTTTACACAGAGCCCCCAAATGCCAAAAACAAAAACTCCAAAGTGCACGGAGAGTATGAGCCAAGACATCGAGAAGGCAATCAGAGCAATTTGTTTTATACTCACAGTCACTTGATGCACAGGCTCTTCATGTGACTCTAATAGAGAGATAGTTCTGCACAGCAATCTCAATTCTGTCTTGCTTAATGGTGACACACATTCCATTATATTAAGATTGAGTCGTGGGAGGAATAGTGAAAGCCGACTTGTTGCACTAATATGTGAGTCTATACTAACACACACAGTTTTAGTGCTGATCTTGGGAAGTGATCGTCTCATGATTGACTTGGATATGTTCGACACACTAGTCAGAGCCCATGCGAAGCCTCCAAGGCTGCGGACCAGGCAAGTGTAGCGTGGCTGGGAGTAGGAAAGGCACCTTGCAACAGCTGGTCTGAATTATTGGTGGGGTCGGGGGGTGCCGGGCTGGGAAGGTGGAGGGGAGACATGGAGACTCCTGGCGCCAGGATCAGGCCAGCAGGTCAGGGAGGATGACGATTACCAAAATACTAGCAGGCAGCCGTGGCCCAACGAAGAGAGGGGGAGTTCCTGGCTCCCAACATCCAGCGACAGGATGGGCAGGAGAGCGGACCACTGTAGAGGAGTGTGTGCAAGTGAGAGAGGGACGCTCCTACTTCCACTTCCTATGAGATAGCCCCTTCCTGTCATTGAGAAGCATAAAGAAAAAGCATTGGTTTTTAGGGCGAAAGGACCTATTGTATGAGGAACACAGCCAGTCGAGTGGAACAGGGTTAATGAGCCTCCAAATGCGCTGGACTATTACTGTGGTCAAGTGTAAACGCTGCTCTGTTGCTCTGAAGCCAGCTGCATGCAAGGTGCACTCCAGTGAGTAGCCTCTTTGTGAAAGCTCTCAAACCAGGCTCAACAGTGTGGAATCATGGGGAAAGGCAGTGAAATGGGGCCCTCTGCTGATTACAAATGGTCTCACTACTCACTTTGCCGTTGTTTACTGTTTTAAATATATGATGTGTAGCACAATCATTCAAATGTGAAATTATTACATATTCTAAATGTATTTATTTTTTATTGAGGTGTCCGTCAAGTTTAACAGATTTGACCACTATGAAAAACATGAAACTAATCAAATCAACAGGGCATAGACATATCAATAGAGAAAATGTCTCATTGTCTTATCACACCCAAACGGCCCCTTATTACATGTAACAAATCAAAGCTTTGTTACATGAAAATGACAAGAATAGACACTAAATTGAACTTGTCGGTGTAATTACAACCTGGTGGCAGTAGAGGGTAGTGTTGGGTATAATGTTGGAACAGTCCTTAAGGGTTCAAGTTTCATATAGTATCAGAATCAGAATCAGAAAAGGTTTATTGCCATTGTCAATGTTCAGAATTCACAAACATAGGAACATAAAACAATGAACAATGATTAAACAACCTATATAAGTCAAAAAGAAAAACAATTCAAATCTGCTAAAGGATAAGAATAAAATAGACTATAAGGTAAAAAAGAAAAATAGGCTTACTATGTACACAAATTTACAGAGAGTGAAAAATGCAGTGGGTGATTAGATTATGGTTAAAGTGACAGTGTTTAGTATAAAAAGTTAACTGATATCAATTGGGCCATGTGTAATGTCGGGACAGAAACTGGTCATAGTGTTAGTGTAATTTTCCTAAAATCAATTTTGATACTAAGGTAAAGGCTCAATACTAATTTCGATACCACACAATTTAATCTAAAATATCATGTGATCTTTTACTGTTCTGTTCTGATAATTTCCCCATGTGGGACAATAAAGGAATATCTTATCTTATCTTATCTGATATAGATCCAAACCACATACAACTATTCAGGAAAGGTCAAAATTGTCCTGATAACTTGATAACTTGATACAGTATATAGTATATACATTTTTGAACAATCCAAACTGGTTCTGACACTGAAAACATTACGTTATGGCACCAGTCACAGGTAAATTCTAGTATGATTTCTCTCTGTGATGGTGACTCCATTCTTGACCGGTTCGATGACCACAGATTGGTGACACGCTGAGGAATTGTGTGCTGAATGCAATGTGGGACAAAATGGGGACTGCAACGTTGACGTAGCAGCTGTCTGAATGGCTGGCCGGCTGCCGGGAAGTAGCACTTCGCTGGATGCCACGCTGATCCTTGTGTTTTGTCTCAGAGAAGGTCTGAGGAGCACGGGCGCTCCCTCAGGACCTCCTCACCTGCTCTTTCTGCACTTTCTCACTGCTCCATGTCCCAGGCCCTGCATAGCTGCAACTAGCTGTTAAATGTTGGCACAGTCCACAAAGGTCCACAAGGAGCCTAGGTGTCCAAAGGCTGTGTGCGCTAAGGAGGTGAAGACATCCTTTACAACAAATAAAGAATGATAAAATACATAACATGTCCAATAAATAAAAAATCTAATATTTGCCCTTATGGATCAGAGGCCAATACAGTGGAGATTAAGCTTTTAAAGTAAGGAATTCCAGCCCAGTTGCTGTGATTATGTCAGCTGTTGGCACCTCACAGCAGGATTCCCAAACATTTTCATGCACCCAAAGACGACAACTATCAGGTTGTAGCTTCTGACTGGATTTTATGTTTTTGTTGTCACTCACATGCAAACACATGGTTTAAGTTAAGCCAGTGATTCTGAAGTTTTAACAAAGTAGAGACAAAAAGATAACATTGATTCAATTTAAAGGCTTCACTCACCATTTAGATTTTCAATGTTAGTTAGTGTTTTACATCATATTTTACTCATTATAGAAGGAACCATTTTATTTGTGGTGAATAATACTAGCATAGGTTTTAACGCATTGTGTTTTCTAGAACATTTTTATGAATTAATGCTGTTCACAGCAACATACCATACATTTGCCGAATGTCTCTACCCTCTCTCCATCCATTTCACTCTACAATTGCACTGTCAAATAAAGCCTTTTGGCCAAAAACTATGTTGTAAACTATATGCCATTATACCTCAATTAACTATTGGCGATCAACAACGCCTTACTTCATTGTAACTGGGCATAGCAGCATAATGTACATGAAAATGATGTGAGATATACAGTTTATGATGAAAAAAACTATAAATCAGTAGGCATTCATCTGCCCTAATCCCCTCTTCACATGACATCTGCCCTGAATGTGACTTTGCTTTGAATCTGCCTGGCAACCAAGTGGACTAATTGAACTTAATTTGAGCATATCCCACATGTCTCTGTGTGTGCTGGAGCAGTTGCCCAGAACAACAGGTGACAGAGGTGCTGATGGTACTTGTGTGGGACTATGCCCTTGAGTGAATGCATGAATGCATGTGCACATGGACATAAAGGACCTATATGAAGGCTTGGAGCCTATGTAAACTGTGAAAGAGCTGCCACGCGCCCTGCTTGAATGCTTGTCATTGTGACAGCAGCACTGGCTAAACTGCCATTATGAACAAGGCTGAGTATAAACGCCAGCAATACAGGGCACCTTTAACAAGAGCACATCAACACTGACAGTAAATTACCAGAGAAATATCTACTCTGACACTTAGATGCTCCTGGTCACTAAATGGAGGTCTCGAAAAAGTCTGGACAAGTTTCCAAGTCTATTTAAAGTCAAGCACGGGCTACAGACAAGGTCCATTATAACCAGCCATCTCCAAAAAGTGCCAAATACAAGGGAACATGTGGTGACTGACGGATCTGTGACTTTTGAGAATAGTTCAGTTAGAAGGCTGTGAAATATTACGTGAACAAGACTTTGTTCACTTGCCTGTATTTACAGTAGCAACAGCACAGTAGTTACTGGTGAGTGTGTGGCCTTCTTAACCTGTTCCTCTGCTTTATGAGCTGGATGGGGCATCAGCAGCTCTGGAACAAGAGCTCTATCTGGGATCCTGGAGTGCGTCAGATTGTCTGCAGGCCTGTGTTTGGATAAGGCTGTCCACCCATTGTCTCTGATGCCCCAGCTGGGTCGAGGTATGCCTCCATGTTCTTGAAATAGAGGAACAGCTGAGGGCTGCCTTACATTCTGAGAGCAGGGCCGGTCAGGCAGGCCAGGCCCACTGACTACACCACACCTCAACAACAATGAGCCGGCCCAATTGTCTGGAGCCACAGCTAATAGCAAAGTATCAAAGCCCAGCGGCTAAAAGACTGATTAAGCGCAGGCTGTGTGGCAAATATCTGTGTATGGCTGTGCGCATGCAGAAGAGTAATTGAGGCTTTAGAGAGCGTCAGTGACATGCGTCTCTTTGTCTCCACTCTGATGAACCCACAGCAAAGACCTGAGCCTACAGCTGCTGCAAGGTATTGGGAGCAGGCACGAGGTGATTACAGAAATATCCAGAAGCTATGCATGCTTTGATCCAAAATGAATTGCTGTTTCATTGGTCAAGTTTAGCTACATCATTTGGTCATGTTAACGTTATGGATATATATATATATATATATATATATATATATATATATATATATATATATATATATATATATATATATATATATGATCAAGTCTCCATTACTTTAAAGGAGACCACACATACACCACAGAGCAAATAGTGTTTCGTCAAAAATATTACGCATAGCTCTACTTCTACTGCTGTAATCCTCTATTGTCCTGCAACAAAGGGTCGAGTGCTCAGAAAAGAATCTGTTTTCACCTACACCCTATTCCCGCCCACATCCCTGTTCACAGTTAAGATTAAAAGAAAAGAAAATGTAAGGCTCTAAATGATACACGTAGAGCTCTAAAATGTCACAGAGCCACATTTCAAAAATAAAAACATGTGAATGACAATCCGTTGCTTGCTTCGGTCACAATGAAGAGTTCTGCAGTTTTGAACAGGAAATACGGTACTATTCATTCATTTTCTGCTGCTTGTTCCCGTTAGCGGTCACGGGTGACAGAAGCCTATCCCAGTTACTTTGGGCCTTAGGCAGGATACACCCTAGACAGGGCAGGAAGTAGTAGGTACTATTAATTATTGAGCCGTTTTAGATAAATATTGCAGTTTTCAATGAACAAAATGTAAAATGATGATCTGGCTATGTTATAGTTCAGTAATAAGTACCTGAAAAAAGCATAATATGTCTCCTTAAAAACCCTACTGGTTACATGAGAACAGTTGGAAAAGGGGAGGGTGTTGGCAAGGCCAACTGTGTGTTTTGACCTTTGACATCAAACGAGATAAGCTTCCCTCTATCTTAGCTCTAGATATACCACTAAATTATATTTGATCAAATTATTTATCTTAAGAAGCTTTGAAAACCTCTCAGAGATTTGCAGTATCCTGCTATATTCCTATTAATTAACTCTCCACATCCGAGGAGGTAATTATTTACTGTAGCCACAGTTGCCCTGGGGCTGACTGACAGAGACACGGCAGCTAAAACTGCACTCTGTTCTCCTCTAATCTTTGAGCAAGGGGTACATTTGAGAATGGTACTGACTCTAGTCATAAGTTTTGATCTATGTGTATCTGGCTGCCTAAGACTGCAAGCATTCAGTGTATGATGATCTAAAACAAGTGTGACTGACCCTCAGATTAAACTCTGATACCACAAATGTATCCTCTTCACCAGACTGAGCTCTATGGCAGCAATAATCAAAAACTAATATGTGTTTAATAGCACATGCAGGAGCGTTAATGGGCAGAGACCCATTTGAAGCTAAATGATTTTGTGAAACACTGGGGATGTAAGCAGAGCTGTTTCTTGAAGATTTCAGCTGTTGCCATGAGCAGCAGTGTGGCGGTGCGGAGAGATGCAGCGCGGCAAACACTCCACTACATGTGTGTGTTTATGTGCATTTATTTAAAGCCAGCAGTTCCAGGGGCTTTGGGATTCATCTCCTTCTCACGTGTTATCAGCATGCCAGCTTTTCAAATGTGTACCAAGTGACATAGTACATAAAGCAGTCACTGGCCCACTCTGAAGAGCTCCTTGTCCCAGAATAGCATGGACCCGCTCTTATCTCACTGATGCCCAAGAAAGTTTAAGCCATCAGTGCAACACCTCCCGGTCTGCCAGGCACACCGATAGCAAACAAACATGGCTGACACAAGCTTTGAAGTGTGAGCTTAGTTTTCTTGTTTAATTATAATCAAATAGAAATATGAAAACGGCAAGCTCCATCCAAGACTACAGAGAAACTAAAAGCAAACGTCCACACAATGCCCTTCCTGCCACAACAATCAACCATTCTTATAATTAAAACAATCGCCTAAAGAAGACAAAGTTCAGAGAAACATTCATTTGGTTTCGGTTCTGTCTCTACACGTACACATACACACACAGACACACAGAAACACACACACACACAGAAACACACACAAACACACAGAAACACACACGCACGCACACACAGACACACAGACACACACACACACACACACACAGACACACAGAAACACACACACACACACACAGACACACACAGAAACACAGAAACACACACACACACACACACAGACACACAGAAACACACACACACACACAGAAACACACACAAACACACAGAAACACACACGCACGCACACACAGATACACAGACACACACACACACACACACACACACACACAGACACACAGAAACACACGCACACACAGACACACACAGACACACACAGACACACACATACACACACTCACACACACACAGACACACACACACACACACACAGACACACAGAAACACACGCACACACAGACACACACAGACACACACAGACACACACATACACACACTCACACACACACAGACACACACACACACACACACACACAGACACACAGAAACACACGCACACACAGACACACACAGACACACACAGACACACACATACACACACTCACACACACACAGACACACACACACACACACACAGACACACAGAAACACACGCACACACAGACACAGACACACACAGACACACACAGACACACACATACACACACTCACACACACACAGACACACACACACACACACACAGACACACAGAAACACACGCACACACAGACACACACAGACACACACATACACACACTCACACACACACAGACACACACACACACACACAGACACACACATACATACACACACACACACACACACACAGACACACACACACACACACACAGACACACACATACACACACTTTCCACCTAAACTTTTGAGACTCTCGTCTACAGTTAATTTCTCTATCAGGAATGCTGGACTCTGGCTTTGTCTATTCTGAGAAACTGTGGTCCCGGGGCCACTCCCCCTGCACTGCACTCTCCCCTCACTCTGAAGGTCAATCTGCTGGAGCCACTGAAGAGCTCAGGCCCAGAGCAGCAACCAACTGTAATCACATATTTATGTGAAGTGTAAATATTGTGGTGTTGGCTTGAGCCATTACAAAAGTAACTGCATGTACATACAAACAGTTGTCACTTACTCTTACAGAGCATTGTGTGGATCATGTGCACCAGTTAATCTCTATTCATATAATAGGGTGTATATATAGCTGGGTTTAATGCTGCATGGCTCCAGAAATAATCTCTTCTAAAATTTCCCCTGTGGATACACATAAACGCACTATGATAAAAGCTCCTAAAAGTTACAATTTACAAGTGGACAACTAGTGCAATTTTAAAGATGGTCCTACAATGACACCTTCTTGTGAATATGCCCAGTCAAATAACTCCAGGATGCTGTAGTCCTTCTGCTGCTGCTTAAACTGTACAGTGAACAAAATAACCGAGATATAAAAATAGCCGCCCAGGGTTTAGCGCAATGACAAAAACGTAGCTTTCCTTTTGTGTCAATTGAGACGGGTGCGAAGCACCAATGGGCGCTGGAGGAGGTGGCATATGCTAATAAGAGACAAATGTCCACTGACCGTGACCTTGAGGCACACAGTATAAAGCACGCAACCTCTTTACGGGGCAGTTGTTTGGTTGTGGTCCGTGGGTCAGTGGAAACTTGGGTAGGTTTTACTTGGCTTACAGAAGCTTTTCTCGGTAGTAGAGGGACATTGACTGGGGACATGTGGAGGGCTTTTTACAACTGACTCCTTCATCTCTTGTGGAAAATGTGACGTGAACACAGATAGTTTCCAAAACCAATTGCTGACTATTTTGTTTTCTTACCAGAGGACGCCTCGTCAGTCCACTGTGTGTCCTGGGTGTGTCCACCGTGTGTCCTCCGTGTGTCCTGTGCGTGAGCCCCGCGAGGAACCCTCACCATGTCCCGCTTCGACTTGAAGGAGTTTGGGGAGGCTGCACCGTTTTTGCGCAAAACCGAGCTGGAGCAGCTGGCGGCCCAGACCCTCGCTTTTGATGGTGAGTGACAACCACCTACACACACAAAACACAAGATAAACCTCTGCGTGAAAGAGAACAAGCAAACTCAATTAAATACATTTGAATTTAAAAGCTAAATAACAAGAATAATATTGATAACAACAACAGCAGCAGCAGCCTAATAATAATAATCACCCTAATAGTAATAATAATCCCAGTATAATAATAATGTTGTTAATAATAATAATGATAATAATGACGATGATTAATGTTGTTAATAATAATAATGATAATAATGACGATGATGATAATAACAATAATGATAATAATGATGATGATAATAATATAATAATAATAATATTACAAAGGCTAGACTGTGGGTATAGGCTCAGGTCTCATGGGGCCTAATTAAACTGTGAATGCATTTTAAAATAAAAGATCTGCTGTGTGTGCTTCATTGATCAATTTGCTTGGGCCTTCTCTACAATCTGTAGAAAAATGCCTCGCGATTCTTCCATCATTTCCTTCCACCAAATATTTAGATTCACAAGATGCAGACGGTTTGTTCATTAAAATGATCCATGAAAAGTGCGAGGCAGACACCAACAGAGCTTTATGAAGCCGTTAATACAGCAGCTGTTGCAGGGAAAAAACGGGCCTGGATCCCGGACGAGAAGGAAGCCTACTTGGAGATAGAGATCAAAGAGCGCAGCGGCGACAAAGTCACCGTGGAGACTAAAGACGGGAAGGTAACGGCGCCTTTACACAAATAACACAATATGTGGAACACGTTTGACTGAGATCTGTAACGCTGCATTCAGACCCTGACCGTGAAGGACTCGGACATCCAGCAGATGAACCCTCCTAAGTACGACATGCTGGAGGACATGGCCATGCTCACGCACCTCAACGAGGCCTCGGTGCTCAACAACCTGCGCAGGCGTTATGCGGCCTGGATGATATATGTGAGTCTAAAGACACTTCTGCGCACCCAAAAGCCTCCAACGAGTCCTCCTCACTTTGTCTTTTGTGCGCAGACATATTCGGGACTGTTCTGCGTCACCGTGAACCCGTACAAGTGGCTGCCGGTGTACACGGCCCCGGTGGTGGCTGCGTACAAAGGGAAGAGGCGCTCAGAGGCGCCGCCGCACATCTACTCCATCGCAGACAATGCTTACAATGACATGCTGCGCAGTAAGTTCACACACTTTATGAGCATCTGTAGATCAACTCTCCAAGTCTTTGATTTAGCACGGATCATTCTTATTTTAGATCGTTTTGTTTGCTATTGGAAACACACAGAACACGGGCCTGTTGGTCCTTATTACAGCCTTGTGTTGTTAGGTCATTGTCAGCATATTCAGCTCTTTTGTCTTTGACAGATCGGGAAAACCAGTCCATGCTTATCACGTAAGTGCACTTAAAACTATGTTCTTCTTCTTCTTTTTTAATATAGTAGCCCATTCATAACCTAGTAAAACAACTCAAGGCTAAGCACCAACCGCTTTTCTTTTAAGTTGTGAAGATTTTTGTATATTTTTTTTCTCTTTTGTGACGGGTTTTGCCTTTTGTATGTCATATCCACACCACTTTAGCGGAGAATCCGGTGCTGGCAAAACTGTCAACACGAAACGTGTCATTCAGTATTTTGCCATTGTGGCAGCTCTTGGGGAAACAACTGCTAAGAAAGGAGTAAGGCCGTAATGGCATCCACATCTTTGTGTTTCCCATTTCCCCTTTCAAGCTTAAGCTTTTTCTGATTTGATTTTTGTTTTTATTTTTGATCTCAGAAATCATATTCCCTTAAACCTTGTCCATATACTTCTGTCTCTCTCCCAAGAGAGCTTTCATGTTTGAGTCTTCCCCGTGTTGTGTGGCCCCTTTCAGCCACATTTTTCCCTTTTTTGTTTATTATTATTATTTTTACAGTTGTCCTTTTCATTTTTTTTCTTTTGGGAATTCTATTAACGTGTGACTTTTTTGTTTCACTCCAGATTTTTCCCTTTGTTAATTTTTTTAACTTGAACTTGTGTTATGGCGTGATTTTCATTTTTTCACCCTATTTTTGCGCCATTCTCCTTTTTACATCAATTTTAACAATCATAATCTCATGTTGTATGAACGTATGCTATTGCTTATTTATTTATAGTTTTAGTTTTACTTTTTTTCTTTTTGCAGCATGGCCCTGCCACTAAAACAGGGGTAAGTTACATGTCTGAAAAAATAATTGATTAAGGTGTTTGCATAAACTGACATGACGCCTCTATATCAGGGGACCCTGGAAGACCAGATCATTGAGGCAAATCCTGCTATGGAGGCATTTGGAAATGCCAAAACACTGAGGAACGATAACTCATCTCGCTTTGTATGCACAGGTTTTGTATTGCACAACGTTGGGTTTGGCATTTTTTTGAGAATGCAATTTTTTGTTTTTGTCATCCCGTAGGGCAAGTTTATCAGAATCCACTTTGGACCGACTGGCAAACTGGCCTCAGCTGACGTTGATATGTGTAAGTTTGTCAAAGGGGCTGTTGTAAAGAACTTATTTCAATACTTGTTTTGTTTTAATTATTTCTCTATTTCTCTGTTCATTCAGATCTTCTGGAAAAATCCAGAGTGATATTTCAGCAGCCTGGGGAGCGTAGCTACCACATCTTTTACCAGATCATGTCCCAAAAGAAGCCTGAGCTCTTAGGTCAGTGTCAGCAACACACATGTCCACTCTCTTGACTAATACTAATACAATGTACTTTGCAGACATGCTACTGGTGTCCTCCAACCCCTACGACTACCACTTCTGCTCACAAGGAGTGACCACTGTGGAGAACATGGATGATGGACAGGAGCTCATGGGCACTGATGTAGGAGCCTTTATCTATTATAAATAACTGCAATATTATTAAGATAATTGGTTGTGTATTTTAAAATTATGCATTACTCATATACTCATTTGCATTTTAGCATGCCATGGATATCCTAGGCTTCCTGCCTGATGAGAAGTATGGCTGCTATAAAATAGTTGGTGCCATTATGCACTTTGGCAACATGAAGTTCAAGCAAAAACAGCGCGAAGAACAGGCAGAGACCGATGGCACTGAAAGTACGAGCCACTTGAAAACACTTTGGTCTGATACATGTAGCATTTCAGCCCAAGAGGATATAGTTTTATCCGATGTGTGAAGTCAGTTAGGACTGCAAAAGTTATAAAAGTCTTATTTTGTGTTGTGTGGACAGGTGCAGACAAGGCCTCCTACCTGATGGGAGTCAGTTCAGCTGATCTCATTAAGGGTCTGCTACACCCTCGAGTGAAAGTGGGCAATGAGTACGTTGTAAAAGGACAAAATGTTGACCAGGTAAGAATGCAGTATGTAACAACAAACAAACAAACAAACAAACAAACAAACAAACAAACAAACAAACAAATCATTCTGCAGTGTGAAAAAGCACAAGTCCAAATAATAAATGTTGGGTTAGCCTAAATAATTAGGAGTGGATGCTTTGTTAGTGATTATTATTTGTAATGATTTTAATAGGCATGTGCAATTGCAGTGTTGACTCTTCTCTATAGACCTCAGTGGACCCAAACTAACAGCGTTTCAACAGTGAGTCTCTGGCTAGAAGTGCTTAGCAAATGTATGAGAGATATTTTCATCCGACACAGGCATAGACAATCTAAAGTATATTTAAACCTAAATGGAAAGTATATTTACATAGAAATGAAAAGTATATTTAAATCAAATTTACCTCAAATATAAAGCCATTACTGCCATGAGAATCACACAATGTAAAATAACTCCTCTATGTTTGGTTCTGTTTGATGTACCATGATCTTATCGCTAAGCAACAGCCTGGATACATCTGTCGCCTGTTGTGCAGGTCAATTATGCTGTCGGTGCTCTGGCTAAAGCCACGTATGACCGCATGTTCAAGTGGCTGGTGGGACGCATTAACCGCACGCTGTACACATCGCTGCCTCGCCAGTTATTCATAGGAGTCCTGGACATCGCTGGCTTTGAGATATTTGATGTAAGTGGGACATATATTGTATCACATGTGTTATTTTTTTTAAAATAACATTTGTTATACTTTTTTTTTGCAGCTCAACAGCTTTGAACAGCTGTGCATCAATTTCACAAATGAAAAACTGCAACAGTTTTTCAACCACCACATGTTTATCCTGGAGCAAGAAGAATACAAGAGAGAGGGAATTGAGTGGACCTTCATTGACTTTGGTCTCGACCTTCAGGCTTGTATTGATCTTATTGAAAAGGTAACTCATGGCTAATTAAAATTATATTAAACTCAATTTTAGCATAGACTGTTTCAGGTTAGAGGGATATAACAGGCACTTTTTTACTTTCAGCCTCTGGGAATTATGTCCATCCTTGAAGAGGAGTGCATGTTCCCTAAGGCCACGGACAGTAGCTTTAAAGCCAAACTGTACGACAATCATATTGGAAAGTCACCAAATTTCCAAAAGCCACGACCAGACAAGAAACGCAAATATGAGGCCCATTTTGAACTGATGCATTATGCTGGCGTGGTGAGAACAGCTGTTCATTCACTCAAAAACATCAGTACAACTTACTTCATTGTAATCACGTGTTGGCTTTGCAGGTGCCATATAACATTAATGGTTGGCTTGATAAAAATAAAGACCCACTAAATGAGACAGTCGTAGGATGTTTTCAGAAGTCAGCCAACAAGCTGCTGGCCTCACTGTTTGAGCACTATGTTGTCTCAGACACAGGTAATATAATTTAAACTTATTTGCACTGAATCATAATAACATAACTGATAAATCAAATACTGCTAAAACAGCAACAGGTGAAGCCAAGTCAGGGGGAAAAGAGAAGAGGAAGAAGGCAGCCTCTTTCCAGACTGTGTCCCAGCTTCATAAGGTGAGATGTGTGTGGGTAAGAATTGACTCATGTTTTGAAACAGGTGGAGGAGGCGGCTCTTCTTTGTGGATTTATGGGATGGAGGCCGTTAAGACTTGCAGTGATGTTTAGGGCAATGATCACATGAACATCACTTTAAGTCTGTGCTGTCTCCCTTCACTTAACACCAGCGTTGTATAAAAAATAAACTGATGGTTAAATGTATTAAAAATAACTATACCTCAAGTATCTGACATTCAAATTCTGAAATCCAAATTTAAGCATTTGTCAAATAGCTTTTTCCCTTTATATCTTCAGGAAAACCTTAACAAGCTGATGACTAACTTAAGAAGCACTCAGCCGCACTTTGTGCGCTGTATCATCCCGAATGAGACCAAGACTCCCGGTAATAAGCCTGTTAAGTGTGGTATATGTACTATATGTAGTTCTGTATAAGATAATGTGACAGATTATGTGTGAAAAACATTCTCCTTTCTAGGGATCATGGACCCGTTCATGGTCCTCCACCAGCTGCGCTGCAATGGTGTGCTGGAGGGCATCAGGATCTGTAGGAAGGGCTTTCCTAACCGCATGTTTTACGCTGAGTTCAAACAACGGTAAGACTTGATCTTTGCTGTTGTGCATGTGTGGCATATGCTAGAGATTAAATCATATCGTTTACATAAAATACTGTACTACATAAAATATTGCCCATGGCTATTTTTGACATAATTTATAACATTAGCACAGCAGTGACCAACTGCACTGTGATTTGTAAGGAAACATTTCCCACAGACTGTTGGGTCAGACACACTTTTTTTAAATGTAGTATTGTATTGTATAATTTTATATTGTATTGACCATTATTGCATAAGCATAAAAATATTCAGGCCGAATGCCAACTTACAATGACATTCTCAGGTCATTACTAATGATAGGTTTGATCACATGTTTCACAGTTATCGCATCTTAAACCCTCATGCCATCCCAGAAGATACGTTTGTGGATAGCAGAAAAGCTGCAGAGAAATTGCTGGGTTCATTGGACATCGATCATAACCAGTACAGATTTGGACATACAAAGGTAAGACCAATAAAGCCACACACTTCCCTGTAGACTCTGTGATAAACACCATGCTTGTCTTGTGTTGTGTGGCAGGTCTTCTTTAAAGCAGGGCTGCTGGGTTATCTGGAAGAACTAAGGGACCAGCGTTTGGCCAAATGCCTGACGATGCTGCAGGCCCTGGCTCGAGGAAAGATTATGAGATTAGAGCTGCATAAGATGATGGAGAGGAAGTAAGTCTTGCATATATGTTCTCTTTATTTTTTGAAATCCCCCAAAGTCCTCCATCAAATTACACACAATAAAATCTGATTTGACAAAGCTGAGAAATACAATCAATCTAAGCCCAAAGATGTTTTAACCAACTGATTTATATGGAACATTGTAACTTCCAAGGGCTGTTCTCTCCTGCACATAAAGAAGCACCTACGCACACCAAACATTACAATCTTGTAATGTTTGATTGTAATGGATTGCAAAGAATTGTTCTTATCTCGTTCCAAGCCTGATGTATTGAAGTTTTAGCTAAAAAAAAAAAACATGGCTTAATTTTATTTCTCTGTAGGTTTAAAAAAAATTTTTTTAAAAAATCTAATATCTAAACAAAATAAAACAACACATTTAAACCTTGCTTTATACATTTTTCAGATATATTTTTGTCATAAAATAAATATACAAATAAATAAAATGCCTCATTTATATGTAATAAAAATATATTATATATATATATATTTTTTTAATGTACATTTATGTAACTACTGAAAAAGTTTCATATTGATAAATGTAAGACTTTGTCATCTTCATCTGCAGTGTCTTAAAACTGAAAAGGGAATGGCATGTGCATGAACAACGACAGTTGTTTGGTGTGACAGGTTCAATAGTGACTGGATGAGCCGCCAGTCTTTCTGTGTGACACTCTACACCCCAGTGTTCACTCCCTGCTACTGCTATGCCAGGAATGGGCAGAGCAGTGTTATCGGCGTGTGCGTGGCGTGTGTGTGTCCTTCTATGGTCCACGGTGTGGCCTCGCCGTTAATAAGACACACAACAGTGGGTTTAGTCCATTCTCTCTAGAACGGTTTAAATGAGACAATGGTGGTGTCCTCAGAGCCAGGTGGTGACATGTGTCAAGTGGCAGCTGCTGCTTGGGCCCACCCTAAAAATACATGCGCCCACCCCGGACTCCCCATGGCCTGGGCCCTTTTGTCCACGGCGCCTCCACTTCTAAGCGGGTACATTGGCGGGATATGTGGCGGGTGACAGAGGATTAAAAGCCATGGCTGGACAGAAGGCTTCAGTTTCTAAATAAATGCACATGCTCACCTTAGAGGCACACAGCGTGGAGTCATGTCAAAAATGTAGTCAGCTCCCCACCCTCTCTCGCTTGCAAAGGTTAGCCCTCAAATTCACTGTCCAAACAGTGACGCAAAGTCCTTGAGTTTCCATATTTAGGGCGACAGGGACTAAATCAATGTGCACACCTAGTTTGGGAACGCATAAAATATCATTGGGTATATGATTAGATGCACCACAAGGAAAGTTGTGCCAACAAATCAAAAGAGCAAGGACAAGTGGATGAATATATAAATGGGGAAGTCCAGGATAAATTCATCTGACCTTTGCAACCTCATCCAGTTACTTGAAACCTTTAACACAAAAGGTTTCGACAAGGTTAGCAGGTCTTTCACCACAAAAATAAGTTCTCTAGTAAAAAACTAAACAAATGCTTAAATAATGATCACTCCATCGGCCCCATGATCATTACCATTCATTCTCTATGATCAAATTGAAACTTTTGAGATTTGAAAAATAAATAAATTGGGGGGCAAAAAACAAAACAAAACTGGTGCAGGTTAATTACTCAAATCAATATTTTATTTTATTTTCTAAACTTATGTTAATTTAATTTGATACAGTCAAGATTATATTAAATTAAATTAAGATAAGATACAGTCAAGAGGGGGTGCACGGTGGCAAAGGTTTCCCGGACCAGACCAACATCACATGATCTCTCTGGAGTCTGCATGTTCTCCCCGTGTTACTGTGGGTTCTCTCCGGGTTCTCCGGCTTCCTCCCACCGTCCAAAGACATGCATGTGTTAGGTAAGATTGGTGACTCTAAATTGGCCCTAGTGAATGAATGTGAGCGTGAACTGTCTGTGTCTCTGTGTTGGCCCTGCGACAAGTTGGCCACTGTCCAGGGTGTACCCCGCCTAAGGCCCGAAGTCACTGGGATAGGCTCCAGTCACCCCGACCCCGAAAGGGAACAAGCGGTAGAAAATGGATGGATGGACAGTCAAGAGGATGTTTCATACTGTAAAAACTATTTTCTTTTCAATGTGATTTTCGTTTGTGAATATTCTGACCAAAAGTAAAACTTTCTGTCAATTTGAGCTGACTAAATAATAATTGTAGTGTGGCCTCAAGGATGAGGTTTCTGCCACACTCCATCACACTTCTATTTTATATAATTTTATTCTATGTACATTACTGTATTTATAAAGTGAAAATAAATAAAATTGTATATGATCTAAGTCTCAGTAAGTAATACATAATCTAATGATATTAACTGGGTCAATAAACTAACAATAATAACTTTATACACTGTTTTTGTTCTGCTCTTTTCTCAGGGAGGCCTTGATGATCATCCAGTGGAACATTCGAGCTTTTAACGCGGTCAAACACTGGCCGTGGATGAAACTCTTCTTCAAAATTAAGCCTCTGCTGAAGAGCGCCGCCACAGAGAAGGAGCTGGCCTCTCTGAAGGACGAGTTGAATAAGCTGAAGGAGGCTTTGGAGAAGTCGGAGCTTAAGAGGAAGGAACTGGAGGAGCGGCAGGTCAGCCTGAGCCAGGAGAAGAACGACCTGTCCCTGCAGCTTCAGGCGGTACGGCACACAACTACCACACCTCTACCACACTGTGGAGCCTTAGGATTATACATCCATGCAAGCAAATTCCAAGAAAATAAAACATGCACATTTCAATTGTAATGTCTGTTTCACTCTAAAGTTATTATTTCATATACCGAACAGAATGAGTAGAAACAAATAATTTATCATGTCAGATATACAAAGATAAACAAAGATATATTACTGCTACGGGCGCTTGGCAAATGTTGTTATGGTCCAAAGTCTATACCTTTGCAGAAACAGTTTGTGTTTTGTATATTGCTGGCACTTTACACCTTAGTCCATAGGCTGACCACTACAGTTGAAATTAGATGTTTGGTTCATTTACATAAATGTCCAAATAAAAAAATAAAAAAACACAAAACAATTATTTTCTATTTATATTGTAATTAAGCCGAGAGGTTCATACTGTGACACTGTGCCCTCTTGTGCGCCACAGGAGCAAGACAACCTGGCTGATGCAGAGGACCGATGTGACCTGCTCATCAAGACCAAGATCCAGCTGGAGGCCAAAGCCAAAGAGCTGATGGAGCGGCTGGAGGACGAAGAGGAGATGAACGCAAACGTTCTCGCCAAGAAGCGCAAGCTCGAGGATGAAAATGCTGAGCTCAAGAAGGACATCGATGATCTTGAAATCACCTTAGCCAAAGTAGAGAAGGAGAAACATGCCACTGAGAACAAGGTCAGAACAGAGGATATGCTAATATATATATATATATATATATATATATATATATATATATATATATATATATATATATGCTTAAATCAATTTTTACATGATTTGACTTTGTACTTGCTAAAAGATGCAATTGTGTAAAAATAAAACTTCTTCAACCGTTGTAGGTGAAGAACCTTATTGAAGAGATGGCAGTTCTGGATGAAACCACTCTTAAGCTGACCAAGGAAAAGAAAGCTCTTCAGGAGGCCCATCAGCAGACTCTGGATGACCTGCAGGCAGAGGAAGACAAAGTCAACTCCCTGACCAAAGCCAAGACCAAGCTGGAGCAGCAAGTGGACGATGTGAGTTCAACTGTCACCTTCGTCTTTATACCAACCTTTGGAGCTGAAATGACTGTTACTAAGTTTGCCCTTCTGCCCCAAAACCAGCTGGAATGTTCTCTGGAACAGGAGAAGAAGCTCCGTTTAGAGCTAGAACGGGTTCGGCGCAAACTAGAGGGTGATTTGAAGCTGTCCCTGGAGTCTGTCATGGACCTGGAGAATGACAAGCAGCAACTCGAAGAGAAGCTGAAAAAGTAACATTGATATAAAGTATTTCTCCTTCAGTCAGTCATAAAAATGTGCTCTCCTTCCACTGTTGTAAATAGAACAGCAAATTGATTATATAACATTTTTTCTCCTCTTTAGAAAAGACTTTGAGATTAATGAGATGGGTGGGAAAATTGAAGATGAGCAAGTCCTGGTCAACCAGCTGCAAAAGAAAATAAAGGAGCTACAGGCAAGAACTATTAAACCAAATGCTTGACGCTGCTAATGTATCTGTGCCAACAAGTAGTGTTGATGTTAAAGGCGCGCTGTGAGGAGTTAGAGGAGGAGCTGGAGGCTGACCGAGCCTGCAGGGCCAAAGTGGAGAAGCAGCGATGTGATGTCGCCCGAGAGCTGGAGGAACTGAGTGAACGTTTGGAGGAGGCTGGAGGAGCCACTTCAGTTCAGGTCGAGATGAACAAGAAGAGAGAAGCGGACTTTCTGAAACTGCGCCGTGACCTGGAGGAAGCCATGCTGCACCACGAGGCCACTGCAGCTGCACTGAGGAAGAAGCACGCGGACAGTGTGGTCGAGCTGAGCGAGCAGATCGATAGCCTTCAGAGAGTCAAACAGAAGCTGGAGAAGGAGAGGACTGAAGCCAAAATGGAGGTAGATGATCTGGCTTCTACAGTGGAGCAGCTGTCCAAAGCCAAGGTCAGTACAAAGTAACCCATAAACGGAAGGGAAAACATTTCAAAATTGTAATTTGTCATGTTTAAATGTGTATAAAGGACCAAACTCATAACATTAATGTGTTCAGGCCTCTTCTGAGAAATTGTGCCGCTCGTATGAAGACCAGATGAACGAAGCCAAAGCTAAAGCAGAAGAGCTCCAAAGGCAGCTCAGTGAGACCAACACCCAGAAGGCCCGAGCTCAAGCTGAGAGTGGTAAGGCCACATTCTCATGGTGGCACCAAATGCAATGATTTAATGCTGCTCTGTCAGGCATGGTCATTTATTATAATGTCCACAAGAATACAGAATAAGAACATAACATTTTGATGATGCTTCAAATGGTTTGCCTAATATAGATTGTAATGACTCTTGTCCATTCAGCTGAGCTTGCCAGAAAGCTTGAAGAGCGAGAGGCCCTGGTGTCCCAACTCCAACGTGCTAAGAACTCTTTGGGTCAAAATGTAGAGGAGTTCAAGAAGCAGCTGGAAGAGGAAAACAAGGTCAGCCTCAGACAGAATCCATTACGGCAGTTTTTATTTCAGCTTATGACCCTTGTGTTGTGTTTAGGCTAAAAGTGCTCTGGCTCACGCGCTGCAGTCGTCCCGCCATGATTGTGATCTCCTGAGGGAGCAATATGATGAAGAGCAGGAGACCAAGGCTGAGCTGCAGAGAGCTCTGTCTAAAGCAAACGTGGAAGTGGCTCAGTGGAGGACCAAGTACGAGACTGACGCTATCCAGAGAACCGAGGAACTGGAGGAGGCCAAGTGAGTCAGGGTTTATCAAAATTGAATACTCATTATATAACCAAAGCCTTCCATTTATATTTTTTATATTTATTTGGCACTCAACTGTACTCCAATCCAATGCTGTATTCTAATAATGTAATGCTCTGATACCTCTGTAGGAAGAAGCTGGTGGTGCGTCTCCAGGAAATGGAGGAGACTGTGGAGGCATCAAATGCCAAATGCTCCTCTCTGGAAAAGACAAAGCACCGGCTCCAAACTGAGATTGAGGACTTGGTTATTGACCTGGAGAGAGCTAATGCTGCAGCCACTGCCCTGGACAAGAAGCAACGTAACTTTGATAAGGTAGTGTAGATTGGGGAGTAGCACAAAATAATCCTACAAGCACAAAACCCAAGTGACTGACGCTGTTCTGTGCAGGTGCTGACTGAGTGGAGGCAGAAATATGAGGAGTGTCAGTCTGAGCTAGAGGCATCTCAGAAGGAGTCACGCAGCCTGAGCACAGAGCTGTTTAAACTCAAGAACTGTTATGAGGAGACACTAGAACATCTGGAGGCCCTCAAGCGAGAGAACAAGAACCTCCAAGGTACAACCTCAGAAGAAGCAAGACAGTAGAGGTGTAAGTTCCCTCTGGACTTAAGTTCTAACAACTGCCTACTGTTCACCAGAGGAGATAAGCGACCTGACCGATCACATCAGTCAGGGCTCTAAGACCATCCATGAGCTGGAGAAAATCAAGAAGAGCCTAGACATGGAGAAGAGTGAGATACAAGCTGCTCTGGAAGAGGCTGAAGTAAGGATTGTATTTTTCTGTGTGATATGGTCCACTTTTCATCTTTGTTTATCACATGCATTCTCCTCATAACAACTCAAATCTTGGAATGTTCTGAAGTTGAGTGCCCCATTTGTTTTAGGGCACTCTGGAGCACGAGGAGAGTAAAACTCTGCGCATCCAACTGGAGCTGAACCAGATCAAGGCAGATCTGGACAGAAAACTGGCTGAAAAGGATGAGGAGCTGGACAACCTGAGGTGATTATCATAAAGCAAACTTTATTTCACAGGAGATCATTTGTCTGACTCACTACTTTATTGTGCACAGACGTAATCACCAGAGAACTCTGGAGTCCATGCAGGCCACACTGGATGCAGAATCCAAGTCTCGTAACGAAGCAGTGCGCCTGAGGAAAAAGATGGAGGGTGATTTGAATGAGATGGAAGTGCAGCTGAACCATGCCAACAGACAGGCCTCAGAGTCCCAGAAGCAACTTCGGAACCTGCAGGTCCAAATGAAGGTGAATACACTTTCACATGAAGCAATCTGCTTGTATACACACAGTGAACTGTTCTGCATCATTTCAAAGCATCAATAACACAACATATTGGACTGTGTCTCCCAGGATGCTCAGCTGGAGCTGGATGATACACTTCATAAGAATGAGGAACTGAAGGAGCAGATGGCTGTGACTGAGCGCAGGAACAACCTGCTGGCGGCCGAAGTGGAAGAGCTGCGGTCGCTGCTGGAGCAGAACGACCGCGCTCGAAAACTGGCCGAGCACGAGCTACTTGAGTCCAGTGAGAGGGTCAACCTTCTGCACTCTCAGGTGAATAAACTACAGGGACAAATACTGCATCTGTCACACTGACAGAACTATTGTCGATTATGATTTGAAGCAATTCTAATTCATACTTCACCACGTAATAAATACTTGTTTTTTTAACATTTTGGTATAGAACACTGGATTAATCAACCACAAAAAGAAACTTGAAAGTGATCTAGTCATGCTGTCTGGAGAGGTGGATGAAGCTGTTCAAGAGTGTCGTAATGCAGAAGAGAAGGCCAAAAAGGCCATCACTGATGTAAGAACTATATTCATTACAAACATGAGTAAATACTTAATACATGTGTAAGACACTTTTCAATCTGTTGAATGAAGGCAGCCATGATGGCAGAGGAACTGAAGAAAGAGCAGGACACCAGTGCTCATTTGGAGAGGATGAAGAAAAACATGGAGCAGACCATCAAAGACCTACAAATGCGTTTGGATGAGGCTGAGCAGATCGCTCTCAAAGGGGGCAAAAAGCAACTGCAAAAGCTTGAGGCCAGGGTAAGCGGCACAAAATGTCATAATTAAACATTATTATAACATATCCATTTAGCATTCGTCATATAACTCTGTGATGGTTTACTAGGTCAAAGAACTTGAAAATGAATTTGAAGCTGAGCAAAAGAAAAGCCAGGAGTATCAAAAAGGAGTACGCAAGTATGAGAGGAGAATCAAAGAGCTCTCCTACCAGGTAAAACTACTTGAGTGGCTGTACATGTAAAATGATGCAAACATTATAAACAAGTTTGTTGATACAGGCAGAGGAGGACAAAAAGAACATGATCCGTCTTCAAGACCTCATTGACAAGCTCCAGGCCAAACTGAAAAGCTACAAGAGGCAGGCAGAAGAAGCGGTGAGTCCTAAAATGTTACTTTTCAACAAAACCAGCCCAGAAGTAGAAGCAAATACATACAAGTTAATAGTTCAATTACTAAACCCAATGTTATGTTCAGGAAGGGCAGGCCAACACCAATCTATCCAAGTATAGAAAACTGCAGCACGAGTTGGACGATGCAGAGGAAAGAGCTGACATGGCTGAAACCCAGGTCAACAAGCTCCGTGTGCGCACTCGTGACCCAGGCAGCAAGGTCAGTGCACAAATCATTCAAGGTCAAGTACAAAGCTTGTTCGGGCAAGTTGTACAAAAAAGATTCAGTTGTAGTCATCTGGACACTAGGATGAGTCAATGTTCGGTCAAACATATTAAAAGTAACTGGCGAAGCTTGTTGAGGATATCATCTCCTAACTGTGTATGTTGTTGCTAATAAACATCTTGTTTTTCAGCATGCTGAGTGATTCTGTGGACGAGATGCTGAGCATACCAGTGACAGCTGAGTGTGACAATAAAGACTTTTGAACTTTCCCTGCCATTTCCTCATCTTTATTAAAGAAAATAACACTGCACCGGGGTTTTATTATTTTATTGACCAAGAGCTGTTAGCCACAAAGAAAATGTTAAATCAACCACTCAAGCGATTCTACAAGGAAATTATTTATATATTGCTACAATTGAAGCAGTAATTGTGGATTTGATGTTTAAATTGAAGTCAAAATATGCCCAACAAAGACATTAATTGGGTTGTGTTCAATACATCTACAGTGTATTTTTTACAGTTCAAGGCCAAAAGCACCTCATTACAATGTGTAACTGCATTTAAGTTATTCAGAGAATTAAAATCATTTGTAGAAAGAACCCTGTGTCAATTATGCTTAGTTGTACAGCATCAGACATCCAGTTAGAAAACATAATAAAGCACTTGCAACTTGTGACATAAGACATGCTAACGGAATAGCCTGAACATGAAAGAAATCTAGAAAGCTCCAAAGCAAAAAGACGAAGAACATTAGCTGCAGCAATGCCTTGTGTACATTCAGGTGAATGACATGCTGGGACAGTAGTCTTCTATAGCTCATCGATAAGAGGAACACAAGAGGTAGCTGTGGGTTTGGGTGCTTTTTGTAACACAAGGACACAGTTGTGTACAAAGTGGAATATTTTTTTCCTTTTATTTTGATAGCATCCAAACTATTCACTGGTATTTTAAATAGGCCTGAAATAAGAATTATTGAAAAGTTTAACATTTTACAGAGTCAAACAATGTGTGGTGTACGCACACTTGAGCCTGCATAGTTTATTTTCTTCCCAAAGAATATCTTTTACAACTTGAACACATTCTTTTACAAAATAAAGACATTTAAATCAACCAGTTTGTTAGAAAGTAATAAAAAAAAAAATTATAATCTGTGCAATGGTTTATTCTAGTTTTACCAGAGCTAAAAGCTTTTGTTTTAAGATAAAAGGAGTGAACCAAAGTAACCTGAAAGTACAGAGTCCCTGGGTGAGCTTCCGCTGCTGAACGGAGCCGTTTATCTGGATGCGAGTGGTCGAGTGATTTGGATGTTCAAACTTGTGTGCTGATTAGAGACAGTCACTTGTCCACATACATACATACATACATACACCCTGAGATTTTGCAAGTTCTCCCACTTAAAAGGAGAAGTCTGAAAAATATGGAAATCACTTTGTATGGTTTTTAATAATAATCTGTCCGTGACCTGGAGGAAGTGCATCTACGGAGAAAATTTCAGACGCTTCCATATTTTCTAAGTGGGAGAACTTGCACAATTGCAGGGTGTTCAAATACTTACTTTCCTCGCTGTATTATACCATGTATCACTCCACTTAAAATCAGGATAATGGACTTAAGACACCTGCAAAAAACCCAGCAGCCTATTCTCAGAGGGCAGCTATTGGCACAGACTGAACTAGGCTTGTGACCGAGTGCTGGAGAAATTATGAAACAAAGTTTGTGAAATTTGATTTTTTTTTTTTTCCCCATTCGTCCCCTTTATAAAAGACTCCATTTCATTTCCCCAAAAGCACACAGCCACCACAGTTTTCCAGAGGTTTCTGGATGTATCTATTAAAGCGTTTTTTTTAGGGTGGGGACACGGTCGCCATTGCCCTTTGAAGAAACCTCGAGTGAGAATTTCACAGAATGTGTGAAGGTGCCCTCCAGTGAGACAGTCTTCCAATGACAGCAGTCACAGAGCACCTGGAGGCTTGCCTCAGAGGAGTCCTTTTCTAGCTCCAGGTTTCCATGCTCCCTGTGACTGCTTCCCCGCTCTCACCCCCTGCACACTGCCCACTCCTTTGCACCCCATCGGGAAATGCAGAGAAACTTCCACAGGTCAATCTTCCAGAAGGTCTTTATCCAAATCCACAAAGGGCTCATCAATATAGCTGGTAATGGCACAGAGAGAAGTTCTATCAGAGCCCAACAGTACTGACACGGTCTCTTTCCAGTAGCTGAACGGTATACAGGAGCTCTGAAGGGGACAAACATGAAAGGGGTCACTTAATAAGCTATGGAACTGTTTGGCTCATCACTCACTATCAACAGTCTTAGATCCATTACTTTTGCAAACTGATAAATAAAAAGGAATTACATTCTCCAGGCAGGTGCTGTCTTTGTCTTTGTTGAGGTAGTGGCGCTGCCAGAATCGGAGTAAGTTGTGGAAATTGTTGAGCAAACAGCCCGGATACTTCTCAGCGTACTCCTTCTCTCGCAGAGCGTTGAGGTAGAAGGGCAGCTTGGCTTTCCTCCGGGCCAGCATCAGTATTACCAAACTGGTGTTTAAACAGCTCACATTCTCCTAAAAGAGGGTTTATTGTACAATAGAGGTCCAGAGAAGTCAGTGGACATCAATCATATTAAAGTTAAAAACGTATTAGAATGATCGTTTTAGAAGTTAAGAAACCTGTGTGAGCGTCTGCACGTTGATGATGTTGACAAGTCGGAAAAGAAAGGACAGTCGGTTCTCTACTTTGGCCATGTACGACAACAGGCAGCACTCAGACAACACCTCCACTACTGCAAATAGTCCAAGTGTCAAATGAAATATCAGCACTGAATACCTTTTCAACTAGGTTATAACATCAATATAAAAACTATGTTCCTGGTTTTTATTTACCTTTGACATCCTCAGTCTGGCTTTCAAAGCGGTCAAAGGAAAGCACAATGCAGCGCACCAACATGTTCGAGTCCACCAGGGAACTGTTAATCTGTGTCAGGAAGGTCTGAAACTACAAATACATGTGTAAAAATATATAAAATCACAGATGAAGTAAAAAGTTTTTACTACAACAAATGTACATTCATAGTGACCAAAGGAGCAACTTTATTATCCAGGTTTTGTGCACATATAATGAAAATGTTTGTCATGTAAATAAGTAAGAAACTTTACCTTCTCTGGAGTGTTTACATATTTATTAAATCTTTTGAATGCATCAATGTTGAACTTCATGAGTTCTCCAAGCAGGTCAAAATAGCTCTGTAGGACGTCCCGTGAAGTACAGCCACTGTCTATGATACAGTAAAGTATGTGCTGTGGGGGGAAAGGTCAAAGCAATGTCACTTTGGACAGTAAGGTTCATGTTTGTTTCATCTGTTAACCAAATCTCTAGTGATAGTTCTGTAATTTATATTGCGTTTAAAACATTGACGCTCTTGCTTTAATTTAGTTAGAACACTTCAATGAGGTTTACTCTTTATCAGGGGGTCAAAAGTACCGGTAATTGAAGAGAGTAAAAACCCCACGGCTCCAGACTTTGTGGACAAAGAGTTAAAAATGAACATTTGAGCAATGATCGGTTTCATGTCCATTACTTTTTGAGCCGCTGGGATAAGATGAACAACTCTAACAAAAATAACAGACCATACGTAAAATCATTTTCTTTTCATTTTCAACACCGGCAACCCTTTATGTGAAAATGATGCCGTTACTCTGCACTTAAAAACAGCATCTTCTACACAACTGACGAAATAACAAAACATGCGTCACTGTCCTTATGATAGAAATCACAATGCAAGTACATTTCTTTAAAGGTTTACCTCTAAGAGTCCTCGTTTCAACAGGAACATTTGATCTGCGTAAGATGTAGCTCCTCTGAGGAAACTTTCCACAGCCCTGGCCTGCCAGAATCTACAGAAAGAAATGTGTAATATTAGTGCAACATATATTTATAGTTTATGCATCAGTCAGACAAAGCTAACCTGAAGGAAGAATCTGGGGGCTCTCTTTTCATGACGGTAAGGAGACGTGTGAGAAGACCTTTCTTCCCGTCACACACCAAGCTCCTGTCGGTGTTCACGAGTGCCTCCACCTCAGGAATGTTTGCCTTCATAGATATGGCACTCAGTTCATTCAGCTCCTGGCTGTTCAGTAGGAGATACTTGTTCCTGAAACACAAGCGTCAAGATATGAACATGCAGAGGTAAGAGACAAGTTGTAGATGCTGCCACTCACTCATGGTGATCACTAAAGCTTTGGAGGAGACGCAAAAACTGGATCTTAAAAGATATTTCCTGCAAAAGAACAATTAATTGCTTTTGTTAGTTCAAAACAAACAAAAATCAACCTAAAAAAAGAAAGAAAAGAAAATCTCCATACTGGGCTACAGTCGCAGTTTTCATTCTGGCCATGCACCACGTGATTTGAAGAAGTGTATTTCCTCCATATCAGCTTGTCAAAGAGGTTATTTAGGCCTGGAATGAGCCGAAACTCTGCCAGCATCTTGTGAACCTGTACCACAAACAAATGTTAATAGTGAAGCTAATACCCATCACAAAAGTGTCTGTACAGTACCTGGTTTCTCTGACGGCCCATAAGAAGGACACACAGCACATAGAGCACTTCTACTTTATACATAATCTCATGGACAATCTTCATTGACTGTGGCAGACGATGTCTCAGTGGGCTGGTGGCCAAGGAACTCTCATCAGAGGATTCTTTGGGGGAAATGATTGGTCAGCACAATTTCTATGACACAAGACGCACCAAATGCAGCCAAAGTTACCGGTGCTGCTCTGCTCTGCCTCCTCAGTGGCCATCTGCATGAGTGTGTCCAGCACCAGGGCATTGTCCAGCCAGGTGTACCAGTCTTCAAGCTCTTGTAGAAAGTTTGCCCCTGTGGCTTCAGACACCTTCCTGGTGGCCAGCTTACAAAGACGCTCAATGAAGCCAGGGATATTAAGCAAGGTGACTATGGGGTGAAAAACAAAACAAATGTTTATTTGTGAGAAACATAATTGACATTTTCAGCAACAGTAATGTGGGAATGTGGCGATACAGTGGGTCCAAAAGTGTTACAGATTGTCATACAATGTTGGATCATTTTATTTTTAACAAGAATCCCAATAAGGATTTCATATTTTTGACATGGATAATGTATTTGGCAATAAACATATGCGATTTATTTTGCATCGACTTACCCTGGTTAACCTCGGCACGCGAGGGACTGGCATTGCGTTTCTGCTGAGCGTTTTTAGCCAGAAGTGTGTGTTTGTCATCGTTTCCCACATCCGGTTCAGAGATGGTGACGGACAAAATGCGGCAGAAGTTTGCCAGCTGCTGTTGGTCAAAGCTCTGGACCAGACCAGACAAGTTTGGAATACCCTCCAACTGGATCATCTCCTTCAGAAATAAACTCATTTCATTCACAACACGCATTGATTATGAATAAACTAATAACATTTATGATGGATCTACTTAGAAAACTGTTGAGTGAAAAGGGTGATTAAGTGTTGTATATCTATGCCAATTTCAAGTTGTACAGTTGAATATTTTAACACACTACAAAGCAAATTGAGATTAAATGAATAAATCAATCAATCAACTGACCTTTTTGACACCCAGAATATCTTCAATTAAAGTAGCAGTCTGAAGGAAGGTCTTTTTATTTGTCATTAAGGTAAACAAAAACAAAACAAAGTCGTCCCTTGCTGCCAAGCTCCTCGTGACCCCCTCCGTCTGTACATGACAGGATTAAAGTTATGTAACATGTACGTTTGATACATATTGTTTTGTCATTGGGAAACAAAGTTTATTGAAACCGTACACTTACACATATGCAGCAGTTGTAGAGAATACTAAGGCAGTCCTTCACCAAATCATCATTCACTATAGCAACAAAAGCAAATAAATAAATAACTTAAATTGGATTGCAAAACATAACCCAGTGTTC
>NW_027315823.1:17626227-17761227 GCF_026437365.1 Eucyclogobius newberryi
CCACTTACAGTAAGAATACAAGTTTTTGAAGTCACACTATGATATATATATGATATATTTAAGATAGATATGTTTAAGTGTGGAACAATGCAACTAAAGCACTACTATCGCCATGGAGATGAGTGTGAAGCAGACCCTCCACTAGAACAGTTACATACATAGTGCAACAAGGTATAAATTATAGTGTGTATTTGACCAGTAATAGTAATAGTGACAGAAATAGTGATAGTATTCTGAGTATAAAAGTTTATGTGTAAAAGTAAGTTTTGACTATGTCTTTTGTAGCTTGATACACATGAGCACAAATGTGACCCTGGTAAATGTGTCTTTACACATGTTCAAGATGTTTATCGTTGTAGTACCAGTGAAAAAATACCTTTAGTTGTCTCTGATTCACGAATTAGAAATGATCCGGTTATGTTTTCTGGGAGCATGAGTAGTTCCACTGCTTTAAACCTACTGATTCCCGTGTATAGCCACCTAAGAAAAACAAGACAAACAAATGAGTAGGCGGCCAAATACACATTAAAGCCATTTCTACATGGAACAGTAATGCTCTGATGTCAAGTAAGGAAAATCCACTCTACTAGCATTTACCACTGGAGGAGTGTTGAAACATAGTGTCAGTGGAGAGTGGCTTGTTCCATGTTTCCTATGTGGGACTCATTACTATCGGGTCATAACATTATAACCTGTGACTCGCCTGTGTGTCACCTCGGCTGTGTACTTCGAGGGGATGTAGCTCTCGCACTCTGTAGTCAGTGACTTTACCATCATGAAATCACCGTCACTAGAGGAAAAACAAAATGAGACAAATTACTAAACGGCAAAGATGAAACAGAATTTTACAAGTGGAGTAAATAAATACATTTTAATGGAAAAAACATGTTGAACATGATTGTCTAGTGGAAAGTGAAGTTCATTTGTGGTGTTGTAATAGTGATAGTTATAATATACTAATAAATATACTTGCTCCTGTTATAGCCGATTAAGAAAATTAAGAAATTAAGGTAAATAAGAAGTATTATGGGTGGATTTCCATTGTTGGAGCTGTTTGTGAATCAAATTGCTACTGTCTCGGTAAATGTTTTATCAATGGGTGTCCGCGTCCTGTTATGTGCAACATTTTGAGGACTTTTTTCATTAGAAAGATACAATATCTTGTTTTACATTGTTAAATCCTTCTGGCAACGGCAGAATACATACTTTGATGTGACCGTAAGTCTATCTCCAATACGCATAGTGAGTTCTGTTTGGCCAATAGACGGGTAGTTTTGAAGAGCTACGATGATGCTCTCCTGAATGTCTGTAGAGAGAAAACAACACAGCAATATAAAAAGAATGTTGAAACACAGAATGAACTAGAATAATAATAATTGCAAATAATACCGGTGGATTCAGGCACAGAATGGTTTTCTAAAACCATGTGTGAGTGGCTCCTGGTTGGACATGTGCCCATCTTCTTTTGGCTGATGCAACTGAAAGAACATTAATATGAGAAAACGAAAAAGATCAGAAGTGTGGCATTATATCAGAATAGATCATTTAGCTAAATCTTCAGAATATGGTTGTAGAATAAGTGCAACATAGAGCTCGAGCTCAGTCGTAACCTGGCAATTAAACCCTGAACAAACAGGAAGCTCCCAAACCAGAAAACTTTCCAGCCACATCAGTGACCCTTGGTATTTATGCAATTTAGGTAAAGTTTGAAACAGATATGTATTGATTTTTTTTTTTAGCATAATTACTTACATTTACTTAATGGTATGAAAGAATTTCAGAAAAAAACAAAATAGACCACATTTGCAACTGAAAATATGAACATACCTTGATTAATTGTTTCTTAAATTGACAGTCTGTAGCTCTCTAAAGTCCAATATACTTTGCTTCCTATCCCAAATCCTATCTTTGGAGTGCCACACACATCTCGTGTCCTTGGTGGCCCTGATAGAGTGAGCTCAGGTTCCTCTGCTGTCCCGCTGAAGTCTGTTCTGTTAGTGCAGCTGTTGGTGGAAGCTGACTGAAGATGCTGCTTCCTGGCTTTTATATTTGCCCCACCGCGGCTTCCTGTAACTGCTATACATTGACATTATTCTGACACAGTCTTATCCCTCTTAATGTTTTCATCTATTGCATCTTGTCAAAGCCAGATTGTTCTTCCTCTTTAGAAATAAACAATGTTTTCCTCTTAATTGTAGGAAACAGTTCATACAAGACATTTCTTTCAGTTCTAGATTAGGGTGATATTATAAATATGCATTCTACAGCAACAGTGTTAAAACCTCTGAACTCAGTTTATCCTTCAGCTCTGAGATTCTTTACAAGAGACACAGAACTCATCACAGTGAATTACACTCTAAAGTACTGCCTTTTGTTTATTTATAAAGAACTCATTGGGATTTTAGTATTCATGGACTGAGATCTCAAAACATTTTTATTTTACCATCCCAGATATTGACTTTAACTTTGCTCCCTGACTGTGGAACAAAACACATTGAAATTAAATTATTTAATGCCTTTTAATGAATTCAATGTACTGTAAAGATTACCCACAATGCCATGAGTTTATTTCATATTATATGTGTAAGTGTGTGTTTATGTATTTGCAAATGTTTTATTGACATTTTATCGGAATACAATGAGTCTTGTTTAATTTGTATTTTGTATTTGACAGGGTATTCACGTGTGTGAACTTATCAATACAACTAACTCATGAATTAAAAAACAAATTTATAGGTGAAGAATTAAATTATATAATTAGATAATCAAATAGTTATTATGGATGCATTCTTTCAAAATGATGAATGCAAATACAAATCAAATTCAAATTTTGTTCAAATGTATAAAATTAATGTACATGTTGTGTGCATAATATCCAAACGTTATATGAAGATCTTTAATAAATCAATTATTTGAAATTATTTTCTTATTTGTACGGGACAGTGCATGTTAATGAAGATAATGAAGCATACTTGCTCAGGGACACGACAGTCTGCTCTACTGCCCCCCTGTGGCACCTGGTATTCCAACAGTCTCCCATCCGTGTACTAACCAGGCTCATCCCAGCCTAGCATCTGTTTTTGTAATCATTTAAAGTTAATTTTGGAAGAACAAAACATGAATTAAATAACCAACTAAATCTTTGATTGGAATTTTGATTGACCCCAGAAATAAGAAAATACAAATAACTCTTTTTAATTTTTAGACTTACTCACAGTGGGAAGTAAAAATAGTAGCTGCCCGTTACACAAATATGGTGTCTGAAGGGAAAAACGAAATTTTTTTGTAAGTATAACAGTGCTATCACATTCAATTTTATAGCTCATTACTTGTGTAGTTTGTTTGCACACACTAAAAATAGATTCTCTCAACTGTGACGAGGAAATAAGGCCTGTGGATGGAAACTTGCTCACCACAATCTACTTTGGTTTCACTCAGGGCAGAAAACAACAAAGTGTTCTTCAAATGTTGAAATGTTTTTTTAAAAAAAAGGTCAAAGACAATGATAATGCATATTCTTATACTTTATTCTGTAGTAATATAAATGAGTTGAATCAGCAAACAGTCCAAGGATACTTCTGCTTTCAAACCATGTTAAAATCACTGAACAAAAGAGAATCAGAGAACACACTTAAAAAAAAAAAGAAATAAAAGGAGTTATCCTAAATACAAAAAAGTCATATAACAGGGGTTAACATAATAGTGAACTTAAGAGTGATATTACACCTGCATAAACCATCCGAGTTTGCAGTTAGTCAGTGCAGTCTACACGTAGCAGCATGCTAACACTTGGATAAAGTCTAAGGACTGTCTCTCAAGTTTTTAGTCCAGAAATTAAAAAGCAGCACTGAAACTAAATAAAACAGCAATTTAAAACACAGAACTAGCTCAAATAAATAGAGAAATGAGTGGATCATGTTGTAGCTTAAATGTAAAACACAGATGTTTTAAGGGAATGTTATTACAGTGGATTTAATACTTTATATTATAATATTTTGAATCTGTTATATATTTTAATTAATGGGATTATCTCTACATTACACTTTATTAAGGATTCTTGTGGCATTCAGCTGCTGAATGAGAGGGAATGAGGGGCACATGAGTTATTTGTACAGGATAAAATGGTGGTGGTGATGATTTTAGCAGGACACCTCCATGGTCTGCGGTCCAGACTGGCTGTCAATGCTCCCGGAGCCCAGCAAACTATTGAGATTGTTGCGACTGCGACTGCTCTCCATGGAAGTAATGCTGGAAGAAGAGGTCGTGCGTGAGCGAGACAGGCGAGTCATTCCCACTGACGGCACTGAAAAGAGGAAAAAGAGAGGGGCATTAATATTCAAAGCACAACGCCCAGAGTCCCAGTGCAGCATGGGAACACAAAACCTGGAGAAAAGCATGGCATAAACAGTGCAGACCATGCAAACACATCCCACAAACAAAAGACTATCAAATGAACAGAAATAAAAAAAACAAAATTGTATGAGGAAAAGAAAAACGGCACAACAAACAAACCCAACTGTTCTGGTAAGACTCAACAGCATGCAAAAATATATCAATAAAAACATGCAAAGAAGAAACTGAAACCCTCCAAAAATGTACGATCATCTGTACATTGACATTCATCTATTGTCAGCTTAAGAGGCAAGTGGCTTTTAAATCTATGGACTGCTCAACAAGCTGGTACCTGATTCGTTGCTCAGGTGACTGAGAAGAACATATGGGACTGGAGGTCAATAATAAAGCAGGAAAGAGAAGAAGAAAAGGGATCACGTTGAAAGCGCGGCTGTAGCTTTAATTTGTGATCACAAAGGTCTCATTGCATCTCAGTGGTTGAAGACGAGGAAGAAAGTGAGAAGAGGGGAAAACGGGCCATGTTTGCAGACTTTTGAACCTTTGACTGTGAGTTTCACATTGTAGCCGAGTGTTAATATGGGAAAAGCTGCTTTGAGAAACACGCTGTGGTGTGTCACACAAGAGCACAGTGTGAAAACACTTTAATCGGCTCTAATCCTGCAGTGGCATTTGATCAACAGGGGTACTCTGACACACTAGCTACACTCAAAGGTGGCTCCAACAGCGATGGCTTTGGAACAGAGAGCTACAGCATAAGCTTTAGTTAAAACACCATCTGCACACTCACAGCAAAAGCACCATCTTACTTTTAGATTTTGTCTTTCCAGATGAATGACTAAAAACCTGACGACCTGTTTAACAATGCACTTTTGCATTTTTAAACAGGAGTGTAACAGAAAGAAAAAGGCCATTTCCAAGTCCACACAGATCTGAATAGAACTGGATCTGAAGTTTAATATATATAAGTGTCATTTCAGTCATAACAGCAGCACACAGGCCTCACCTATTGAGGGCTGTGGTTGACAAACACTGAAAAGAGCACAGAGGATATGACGTTACCACGAGCATCTCGTCTGCCCTCTGATAAAAAGCCTTTTCTTGTGTCCTCAGTCTGAAGCGCGGCTAGCTGCTTACATACATGACATCACAGGCTACAGTCCCCCAAAACACTCATTGCTCTCATGTAAACAAGAAATGTTCAACACGGACCTTGACCACAAAGACGTCAGCCCAAAAAAAGTGTTAGTCAGAACCATTTTAATTTGTTACCACAACAAGTCAATGTTTACTTACTGTAGCCCATGCCCTGGACGAAGTACTTGAAAGCTTCTGCAAGTTTTCCTGGCTGTAAACAGAAATGTAATGAGTACTTTGCTAAATTAATGAATGAATGAATGAATCTCAAGAAGCACCCACCTGCACAACCTGGGGCAGACCTCCGCAATCAGCCATCTACAAAAAGTAGTATTAGCAATTCATCGAGACACTTTAACCATATCCTGTAAGAACGTTTACCTTTAGGAGTGTGGTCTTGGTGGGATTTAATCTAGAATTGCACTCCACCTGAAACAGAAGACACATCTGTATTCAAAGGAGGCGAGCCGTGGTTTGAGACTTGAGAGGGATTTGGAACTCACCACAGCCTCTACAGCAGGAGATGTGTCACCCACCACTAGCAACGCAGGGCTTCTACAATGGTATAAAAACACACGGTCACAAACAACATTGCCTCAATGGAGGCCTAAACTATACCATGAAGCTCAGTTTAATTTCTCGACATGCTGTGTGGATAATGTGGACGGATGTTGCTGTACATACATGAGAGTGTTGACTGTATGCTCATTCAGTCCAACGATGGGCCTCTCGATTCCCAAGTCTTGACGGCTACAAAGAGAGTGGAAGATGAACGCACTAGACCCACGTCGTATTCGAAAACACAAGTGGTTCATGCCAAATAGAGCTACATTCTAGGCAAATATTTATATATGGCTTACTATTGGTAAGATCCACAGAAGAGGGCCAAGTTGTCCTGGTTAATATCTTGGGCGATGTGCAGCCGGTAGGTCTGGATCAGCTCTTGGTTATCAGTCAGCTCGTCCTTGGGAACAAACCAAACCAACAATTTGAACTCATGACAGCAGATTCAATTTACAAAGCAACATACACAGCTCACAACAGTGGAAACTGTGTTAAAGTCCAAGATACAAGTGTCTAAATGTGACACAGTGCGATGAGGTACGCGTACCCAAGGGAAATCAAGACAAGTCTACATTCTTCTACGGCTTCACTCTATTATTGAATAAAGGTCAAGGCAAAGAATAATGAAGAAAAGCACACAATAAGTAAAACTGATAAACCTACAGTGCTGAAATGGTGAGCCATGACGATATCCACCAAGTTACTGGTCCAACCAGAAAGCTGCACACATAAAAGAACAAGTCAAACAAACTGTAAATGTGCATCAATCTTCAATCCTTAGTAATGGGAGGCAAAACATCATAATATCGTTTGTGGA
Source organism: Eucyclogobius newberryi (assembly GCF_026437365.1). Classification (NCBI taxonomy): domain Eukaryota; kingdom Metazoa; phylum Chordata; class Actinopteri; order Gobiiformes; family Gobiidae; genus Eucyclogobius; species Eucyclogobius newberryi. Next base: position 17,633,096 of record NW_027315823.1, read on the forward strand.
GGTCTTAACAAAATGAAAGTTTAGTAAACGATGTAGTGCAAAAACGGGAGCTCAATTATTTATTGTTTTTGCAGTTTCCTGCTGTGGTTGTGCCGACCTTTGAGGCGGCCCAGTCGATCCATCCCTCTGCGCAGGGGTCCACGTTGATGAGCACCAGCCCCTCCACCAGGCTGGGGTGGTCCAGCTGAGAGTTACACACACAGGTGAGTGGGCAGAAGTCGACGTGGAATCAATGATGCTCGCGACCATCACATTATGACCAAATTGTAAATGAAGACGAGAGGAAAACCATAAAATCGCAGCCATCGTTAAACATGGCTGCGATTACTTGTTATTGTTTGTCTTTTGACTCTCAATTTTAAAAGAGTAAAATTAATTTTAATTTTCAAATACAGGTAATAATTCACACCACCATGTAAGCTACAACTGCCCACGCAGACCTTTTACACTAGAACAAATTGCTCAGTTCAGCTAGTGATGCATTTTCACAAACGAAGACACTGAATCTGAGACTAAATCATAAGAAGTGTTTTTTAGAAATGTCTGAAGACAAATGTGACATTCGGGAAATTAAAACATTAATCTTCTTTCTCCATAATAAGATTAAACTTTCAAGTTGATTCAAATGCAATGCACCAACTGAGGCTTTAAATCTACAAGTAGTGAAAAAACACTATGAACTATGAACCCAGTTTTAAGAAATACATTTTTCTTCATAAAACACAAGAAGAAATATTGTGAGCTCTGGAAAAGAATAATTTCCAGTTCACTGTCCACTGTCTTTTCATTATTCATATGTTGGCACTTGTTCGCTCCTCTCTGTCGCTTCTTGTATCTTCTGCTCCACTGGGCAAGCTTATTTTAGCCAAAAGCTAAGGACATGTGAAGTGAAAAATTGTGTCCACCAGGTTTTGATTTATTTTTGTTACAATTAATGTACATAATTATCATTAAGGCTCAATTTTCTCTCTAATGTAATGCTGAAATAATAGTGTACAAATACCAGCTTTATACTCACAGCAAAACGAGAGAGAACATACGCTCCAGCTCCAACACCAATACCAATCACACTGTTGACCCTGCAGACAGACAGTTAGTCCAGCTCTGCAAATCAATACTTTATTTACGCATATAATGATTGATTAGTCGTCTCTGAGCAAGACACTTACTTGAGCTGAGTTAACACTGAGGGCAACATTTCAGCGAGCTCGTCCATGGTGGGGTAACGGTACCTGAACACAGACACGCCCAACATTATTGTAAGTACCGCCCATGTCCCATGTAGCCAATACAGCTCACAGAGTAAACCAAGTCTCTTTGTTTCATTTACTTTGCTGCAAAAAACACCAAATCCTGCATACTAAACTGATAGTGGAAAAAAGGGTTGGCTGTCCATGTCGAGAAACTTACCCACTGGGGAAGGGCGGAGCCCCCTCCTGTTGTCCGGGTGCGTCCACGTGAACCACTGCAAAGTGCTGTGTGATCTCCTGCATGTCTTCATAGTTAAACAAGGTGTTGAAGCACGACTTGTCTAGAGGAATAAGTCATGTTTATAAGCGATATGTGCAATGTAGAGAATTATAGCTAAAATAAAAAGTTTTACGGTTGAGGCCGATGTCATGGTAGGTGAGGATGACGGGTCGGTTGCCTTTCGGCACCCCTCTCATGGTAACATGGAGGACACCATGGGGAGTCTCAATGTCATGCTCCTGTAAGCACAAACAATAGCCAATTGTTACTATTAAGAGTCAGAAATGATGTTGATTTGAAGTCCTCATATGTCATATATATATACACAGAGCACTGATAATACAAACAGTTTTCTATGGTTGAATCATAAACCACAGCAAAGATAGCTAAGGTATTTATTTATCTTACTCAGGAAGTAAGTAATCGTGTCTCATGTCCCCCACATTAAAAACGTTCCACATGTTAAATATGCACAAATCAGAAGCCAACCATTCCACAAAAAATCCACAAAGTATACAACAAATGATCAATGCTTGCTCATAACAGATTATGATGCAAATCATGTAATTACGAACATCCAATCCAGTTTCCACGCAGCCTTTGTGCTCTTGTACAAACAAAAGACTGAATCGACTATTGTTTTTTATGAAGGAAAAAGCTAAAAAATCTGCTCAAAAGCCATGAATCTAGATCACAATCCGTTTCTGGAGTCTGGTTCCTCACAAAGTCAGCATGACTTAATACAGTTGTGTGATTAAAAGTCTGAAGTCCATCAAAGTGAGCAGAGGTAATAGTGAGGGACAAAGTTCAGCTCCTGATAGATGTGGTTTGTCACCGTCTCTTCAGAAGTGCTCAGATGTTAACTCTCAAGGACAGATCTGCACTCGTTCATATCTGTAATCTCATTTTAATAGCAACATTAGGGGACAGAAAGTAGCTGAAGGTTACGAAGCCTTGCACATAAAACACTAGGCAGAATAAAATCATAAAAAGCCACAATGTTATTATAAAATTGCATCGTTCATGCTGTCTGCAGGCCCCGAGCCCCTCAAAGCTGACATGGCATGGAGGGGGGCAGGACACCCTGTTTAAGAGGGGGAAGAAAGGTTCAGGAGCACGAGCTAGAGATTTGTCATTTTGGACAAGGACAGAGCCAAGGACGATTGATTATAAACCAGCAAAAAACAAAACAAAAATGTTTGAGATATGATGAGTGTACACTGCAGATCCAATGCAGTAAATGTCAGGGAATGATCTTGAGATATAAAAACTACAGACAGATGACTCTGGAAGTGACTTTCAGTAACTGGAGCATGAAAGCTCAGAGTGAGGACATGGGACATGACTAACACTAGGGTGTGTCTTAAAAAAGAAAGGGTGCATAGCAATAATTAATCCTCTGCCTGCTGTGACCAAACATTTAAGGATGAGGTGCATCTGCTCTTAAGTGGCTCCTGTATCGATCCATTCTCTCTTCTCATCATAACCCTCTTCCACGTGTGTCTGGTTACAAACACATGAACAAAGATGGTCTTTACTGGAACAGGCGGGTGGGGCAGGAGACCGCCGTACTGCAGCTTTTTACAGCATCCCAACACTGGATGTACACTGCAGATGGGAGTGAGACAGAGCATTGCTTGGGCAGAAAGTCTGTACTTGATTTTTGCCCCAAGTACATGACGGTTAGTTTTTTAGAGTGGAGGAAAAATGAAGAGCAAACAAGTCATGCCCCGTCCCACCTTCTCCCCCCATGTTATTCACGCCCTGCCCAGAGCTGCATCAATCACCTCTGAGGTCCAGATCAGGGGACACAAACAGGCTGTGAATTGCCACTTGCTCAACCGCACACACAGCAAACTCACGCACATGGGGCATTCGAGGGGCGACTGCTCTGCATTCAGCGCACATGAATGGAAATAAAAATCTCAGGGTGTGGAATTGACGGGGAAAAAAGAAAAGTAAGGAAACACATTATTCCGCTTTTGTGTTTTGACTTTCCACTGTGGATGTGAGTGAGTGACCTCGCTGTGCATCTAAAGGGTTACAAAAATATACTGCAAGTATAGCACATATGACATGGTTCAAAACGAGCTCCTGTGCAAAAATGATGCACTATAGGGCTACAATGTCAACTAAACTGGGCTTAGGTTAAATGAACCACACCATGCATGTTCAAGCTATTGAGGCTTTTCTAATAATACTTGTTTACATAAGCTGCTGTGGAGAAAAATATTCCCAAGTCCAGGCTGAAAGTGTTGACTGTTCTTTAAAAACACTGCACAACTGCCCCTCTAATGAGAGGTAACCAGGTGTCTCAGTGTAAGACGAGGATGTCACTCACCACTCCATTCCCACAGCATGCGAGCTGGTCCAAATCCAAAACAGCTGACATGTTTTTCCCACGCGGCGGCAAATGACTGTTATGCTATGTGCAAGAAGGGTGTGCTGGGCAGCTTTGAAGGCTTCCAAAAGGAGGAGGAGGAAGGTGGGGAGAGGGGCGGGAGGACAGGGTAAAGACAGAAGAGGGTGGATAATGTGAATGGGAGGCTAAAGAGACGGAGACGAGAGAGAGACAAGACGAAGGAGGGGAGTTGGAGGGGGTGGTGGCTGGAGGAGAGTGAGACTGCAGTTTGTGCTTTGGTAGTCTCAGCGCGTACGTACATCAGGCACCGTCGCCTCTAATTGGATTGCAGAGGGTCAGGTGGGTAGTAGGAGGGGGTGGGGCTGAGGAGGACGGAATAGCAGGGGGAAGGGTAATGGGGTACAGCAAGGATATTTCACGAAAGCGCAACTGAGCTCATACCACGAGCAGACTTTGACAGCACGCCTTTAGCTTCGCATCAGCAAAATGGCGGCTTGTATTTACTATGGTGTAACTAAATGAAGGAGAATGGATAGTGAGGATCACAATGCATCTACAACGTGTGTCTCACACTAAACTGAAGTACACCGCATCATTGACCTTTTGACTCTGGAGCACATGTTTTAGCTCCTTCATGTACTTTGGTTTCCAAATGTTGAGAAAACATAATATTTTAGTTAAGTTTAATTTGACCCCTGTCTGTAGGTCATCTGAGTCTTGTAGTTTATTGATCTACCACTCCTAGTATGCTCCGTCATCAGCCCAAAGCAAAAAAGCCTTCGACTCTCAGAACCATTGCACAGAAGGTAGGACACACATGAGGCTTCTTCTGTTGTTGTGTTGTCTGCTTAGCCGCTAAAAGATGGGGATAGGTTTGACCTTAACCAAAATGTATGAGCCCAATATCATTTTGAATACCTGTCCACGGCTGATGATATTTAGAACGAGCAGAATACAGTTGTGCATTTGAAAGAATGAGATTGAAAGAGTAGAAACATTGGTGCATTGAAGTGTGCACCATAATGACTCATCAAGAGTCGGCAGGCCTCTTTGTTCTGGTGGTCACAGACTCAAGCCATCGACATCAACACAAAAATGTGAGAAATAAGCCTTAGCCACTGGTGAGGGACTTCTTACATTAAAGGATCAGACGGTAAGCTCTGTCCTTTCAGAACTACACTCACATGATTAAGCAGGGAATAGCGGAATACCAAACTTAGTGTGGAAGAAACTAAAAGTATTAAGACAACAACAAACTATACAAAAAAGTACTGGTAAATATATAAAAAACTTTAATAAAAAAACTATAGATGTAATAAATCATGCTATATAGTGACCAAATAGGGACCCAAATGGGCAAGATGCATTCTTACTGTGCTCTACTGCCCTCTGCTGGACACACTGCAACAGTGGCAACAAGATCAAGAACAACCCGACATCGCCACCATGAGGAGAAGGACTTCATTACATCCCCATTTGTGAAACATTCAACCAAGCTAGTCGTTTTAAAGACTAGGATTATTTCCCTTCACACACACGTGTGTGTGTGTGTGTGTGTGTGTGTGTGTGTGTGTGTGTGCTATAGATACACACAAATATATTTATTTGTGTGTATCTATATCTATATATAGATATACAGTGTATACACAGATTTACCATGTGCAGTTTACATAAAGTACAGAAGCTGCACCTGCACATTACAATTCAATCCCTAAAAGTACCAGCAGAGGGCGCTACACGAGCACAGCTAGAGGAGGAGAGCGCAGGATTTGTCCTCCAGCTGCGGAAATGTCACAACAGAGGCACAGATCACCTCCCCCACATCGAACCATTTATTGACAATCTGCTGCTAAAGCCTAATATGGAATCTGGAAGTATGTCATCTGTGGACATGACCTACTGAAATATGAACTGTCAAAGAGGGATCAGATACTATATTTAAGCATTTGATCAGATTACAGTGGAGGGCAGCCCATGTAGTTTCAATGGTGTTTGAGCATGATTCAATGATTCTAGCACTATTCACTTATAAAATCACACTAACCTTCTGGTTATGTGTTTGGACCGACTGGGGGCAGTAGTGAAAAAAGGATGAACCCATTTTGTGTTTTGGTGCAAGCTGGACATGGCATGAAACACTTGATGAAAGATAATAAAATCTATTCTTTAACTGTAAGCAGCTTAAAAATAAGCAGTGTGCCGACTGAAAGTGTGTCGCGGACAACGTACGCTCCGAGGAGGGCAACATGCTACTCTCTCCTGCTGGCTGCAGAGCGAGGTTATTTTTAGCTCTGGTGGGTGCTCAGAGTGACTGTGGAAAGTGAGACAGGGATTTATTCACAGGATACTCCGGCAACAGAGTCTTTGGATAACTGCAGAAAAAAAAGCTTTGAGGCAAACACAAAAGCCCACCAGAAAAAAAAGCATTGGCCAAAGATCCAATTTGAAAGCTATATAGCTTGGGCAAAACGGAGAATCAAAAAGTCTGAAAATCAAGTGGGGTAATTTATTAGATTTCACTTGAATAAAAAAAAAATCTTCTTTATTCTAAAGGAAAAGAACTATAGAGGGTTAAACATTCTGCCAAATATCAGCAGAGTTATTTTAGGCATTCTCTGGTGTGGGAGGGGCACAGAAAACTGAGCTTAAAAACAACTATAACGCAGGTTTCTGTGCAGGACCGGGATCATTGTGATTCTTCAGACAGTCACGCCTCACTAAATACACAGCAATGTCCAGGCGCTCAAACATGTCCATCTCAACCGATACTGAGTTATACAATTCAACCCTACAACATGACACACTGGGAGGAACAATTGTGTATCCCATCGCTTTGATTCTGTTTAAAACCTTAAGGACATGATGTAGCTAACATCAAACTATGAACCACACCAGGCTATCAGTGATTCATTAAAAAAAGGCTCGTCTTTAACATAAATGTTCCCTGTATTTCAAAACGAAATATTCGTTTGTTGATTGAAGTTTGAAAGTCAAAGCAAATACCTGGCAGTCAAAATCCTGGAAGTTGCGTCCATTCTGAAAGAAAAGACAGAAAAAGACACAAATTAGGAATTCATCCTTTTTTTTTTCTTGGTACATGTGCATTTGGCCGTTTTAATGTTTTTACTGCTGGAATAATTTGATTCATGTTTTTTATTGATCAACATATTTGCACTTTATGACAGAATATTGAAATTCTAATTTTGTGCACAAATGATAATGTAAACTAGAGACAATGTGCTCAGAGGAGTTGCCATTAGCCACTTTATTCCATTAGAGGTTGGTGTCACTGTGATAATAAGCTACAGCTATAGGGCCAAGGCCACGTGTTTCAAGTGGTCTTCTGCAGGGCTTTCAATCAATGATGAACGCCCTGAAGTGTGGAGGATTTTATGTGCTCAAATGAAATGATCAAATGCACAATTATTAATTATAATATTAATCATTTAGTCAAATCTTACAATTAATTAAATCCTCAATTCTGAAGGCCACTTTGTGAAGCCACACATGGCTTTTTACGTAATGTCAGAGACCCAGAAAAATGAAAAGGCCAAATAAATGGATTTATTCAATTGACAAGAAACCACTTTTAGCATTCATCGTTCGTTTCTCACAGTAAGGCAGGCAATCATTTCCTACTGGTGACCTCTGCTGAAGGCTGATGTAATTGCGTGTCTGATCATTACAGTTGTCATGGTTACAATGCTGCTGCTGCCGCTGCTGCCTGTGCGGTTTGTTTTTACAGGCCTGCTGCGTCACTAGATTAACTTACACTCACCAGTGACTGCTGCGCCATCTCAACTCAATCCGCTTTTGGGCCTTCCATTTGACCTTCTAATGAGGCCACTAGAGGGAGTGAGAAGTCATCGTCCTTCACCTCTATTCACTTACAGTCTGGCACAGATGAGTAGACTTTTTCTTTAATGTGCGATGGTGTTTTTGATGTAATGTAGCTCACTGTCTGTGAAAGAAGCCTGGGGGAGGAGAAAACACTCAACCCCCCGACAGCCCCGTTTCTTAATCAGTTGCTGAGATGAAGCTGGGGATGACGGGTGGGAGAGCTGGATCTGCCTGGGAGCTCCTTTGCTTTTCCATAGCGATTGGGGAAAAAAAAGAGATGAGCTTGATTTCCTTTTTATCCTCGTTCATTACCTCACAATTGTTTTTTGGGTCAATTTGGGGGTTTATTATATGCACTCTTCTCCATTTCCCCTCACAGTGTTTTTTCTTTCAATCGTTATGCGCTCACTCGCTGCATTATGAATTATTCCCTCTGATGAATGGTGTGGTTGGGTAGCACGGCCTGGTATTGTTTATTACTGTATGTATGTATGCATTTGCCAGGAAAAGTAACATGGAAGATTCATTAAGCTTGTGTGGAGCATGCCTTTGCACTTGTACGAGTGGAATTCTACTGGATTATTCACTCTACACCAGTCGCTGCTTGCGGTTTACCTTATTGGTCAGCAGGGGCTTGATCTCGGTCAGCTGGACATCCTGAAGCTCATCCATATTCTTGTGTGCTCGATGTTACCCACTGTCAAAAAGGAAAGAGCATTCATTATTGCACAGGACACAGGTTTTTCCATTTTTACGAAAGTTCTACATCAAATCAAATCAAATCAATTTATTTTTGTAAGGCCCAAAATCACAACAACAGTTGCCTCTGAGGGCCACAGGGAGAAATGAATCAACAATGTCTGTGGTTGCGATGGAGTCAGACAATGTCTGTGGTGGCGAGGGACGATGTCCCAGGGTCCTCTGTCCTTAGACTCTCCTTCTCGGCCAGGAAAAACTACAAAAAAAAACCTCTTTGGGAAAAAAGCGTTGAAACCTGGAGGAGTTCCAGTGAAGGAGAGATCCGACTCTCACAGACGGACAGACGGACACGAGGGAGACTGGAGCTGGACCCACTCTTCAGGCAGATGAGGGACCGACTGAGGCGAACTGGACCCACTCTTCAGGCAGATGAGGGACCGACTGAGGCGAACTGGACCCACTCTTCAGATGAGGGACCGACTGAGGCGAACTGGACCCACTCTTCAGGCAGAAGAGTGGGTCCAGTTCATACATGTAAAACCACTTATACCAATATATTGTCACAACATAAAATGAGTGTAAAACATTAATTTTATGAGTATCGACATCATGACCAAACCACAGCAAAATGACCAGCTTACGGAATCAAACTGTCTGAATGATAAAATTAAGTGTATTTGACAGTCAAATACAGAAAATTAAGTTTACTTCTATTGAATTGAAATTACTTGATCACCAGATCACCAGACCATCTTTGAACAATCAGCTGTGAAACAAGTTCTAAAGATCATTGGAGATCCCACTCATGTGCTCGGTGTGAGCTGAGAGAGGGATCACTTATGTAAAGAAACGGGTATAAAACTCCTTCATACCAAAGTATATTAAACTAATCAACACAAAGGACACAGGAAGATTGCAGGAAGATTCTTCTTCTTCTACTTCTTTTGCGTTAAATGGCGGCTGGTATCCAAGTGTTACATTACTGCCAGACTTTATTCTTTTATTCTTCTTGCTCTCGTGCAGGAAGATTCCAGTCTTACTGACTCTACATTATATGATATCTTTGTGATGTAATATGTTTTTTGTGATGTATTTTTCCATGTTTGCAACTGACCGCATCTCTAAGCTAAATGTCTCCAATAAGAGACAGAATAAATAGAAACCTGGCGGGCCTTGGGGGGAAAAAGTAATGAAGTCTGAAGAGTGAAGTCTGAAGAATAAAGTCTGGGGCATAAAGTCTAAAGTCTAACTACAGTGGGCGGCGGTAATGTAACACTTGGATACCAACTGCCATAAAACACCAAAGAAGATAAATAGAAACCTGATTTTTTACAATTATATTGTGACCTGTATAATCACAGTTATGAATTGAGTAAATCCACTTGGCACCCCATAATATAGCATATTACATGTAAAACAGCGTTTTCATTTAGTAAATTATAGCAGTAAACAAAAAGAAAGCCTTATACACTAAACGCTTGTTTTTACTCCAATTTCTATCTTTTTTTTTTACACTGTAGGCTTTATTAGACAGGACAGCTTAGTGTGAACTGTAGATTAGAGAGAAGGGAGGACATGTACTACACTTTCAGAGCCGGGATTCAAACTCTCGACACAGCGGGAGGCTGCACATGGAGCCTTGCATGTGTGCTCCTGCCTTAACCACTCCACCACCGGGCAGCACTGCTCTAATTTTTCATGAGCTGTAGTGAATATTTTTCTATGTACACAAAATATATCTAATATTTTTCACAAATCTGTTTTACTGAGCAATTAATATTAATGATCCATCCCAGCGCTCTGGTGTGGCATATCAAGATGCTGATGTGACGGCATGAATATTGCACAGATGTACCAAGCGAGCGTCGTGTGCATAATGCGAGCGAGCGCCTACGTGCAGTGATCTTAATACCTGGCATGGCGGTGACCAGCCGGAGCATGGCGGCCGCTAAAACCCCTCAGCTGGAACACTGCTAACTTAGACATCCATTCTTCTAAATATTTCAAAAAGAAATGAGAAAGAGGGTAATTTTTTTTTGACCGACAATAAATTGGAAAATATTTGTACATCACAATGGAAAAATCACATGTTTGAAAAGAATTCTGTTGTAAAAATGTATCATGTGTTTTTAATAACACCATGTGAAACTGCCCTAACCTGGCACTTTTAAATCTCACGAAAGCCGTCGGGATGTGAAAAAATAAAAGCCGTGGCTACAGAGCCGCGGCACAGCCATATAGCCTCATGGCTAACCCTGACCCAAACCTTAATCCGGCGCGGTCTAACCCGGCGCGGTCAAATAGCCCAGCAGTTTCAGGAGCCGTGGCACGAAATAGCCTAGCAGTTTCGGCTGCGCGCCGCGGCTCTGTAGACACTCCCAAAAATAAAAGAAAAATCAGCAGGAGCTTAAAGATAGATTCTCAAGTTTGTGAATTCACAAAAAATGAGAATGCTAACTGCTGGAGAATGTGTTGACATGTGTTCTGGGACTGTCCTGTTGCTCAGAAATATTGGACTGAGATCAAGAGCAACTGAGCGTTCACTCAAACCCCTGCCATGGACACAATCAGTGGATATCTTAAATTGGCGCATACACTTGACACCAGAAAAAAAGGTTGCCTGACCCGCCAGCCCCGCCCACATTCATTTCGAATGCAGTTTTGATTAGCCAAAACGTGTTGGGAATGGCTGGTCAGGCAAACAAAAAGGCCAAATGACACAAAATGTCCCGATGACAAAGGTCTGGACTGAAATTATAATGAACAATCGTAAAAAAAAATTATATTCAAACTCAATTTGAAAACTGACAAATTTGAAGGACTTTGGACTAATTGGGACAGATACCATGTGCCAGATTAAACATAGGACTACATGGATATTTCTATGTAAATAAATTGCATGTTCTCTGTCTCATGTTTATTTTTGTTCTGTTGTTTAAAAACTGAAAAAAATAAAAGATGTTGCAAGGATTTGTACACATTTCTTGGTAACCAAAAACATCCCAGTTCTTGCATCATTGAGCACGGGATGCTCTGGATCACCATATACGACAGCGTGTTCCAGTTCCTGCCAATATTCAGCAACTTCTGCCGCCATTTTGGGGCACCAGATATTGACTGGCTTTCTGACCCCACCACTGTCCCAAAAAAGCTAAACCAGCCAGTCTAAGGCACACCTGTGCAATATTCATGCAGTCTCTTCAGCATCTTGATATTATGCCACATCAGCGAAGTGGGCTGGATTATTAAAATTAATTGCTCAGCATGATAGATTTGTGAATAATATTTGAAAGATATTTGTGTATGTAGAAAAGGTTTCATATTTTTGAGGTCAGTTTAAGAAAAATGGGAGCAAAAACGAGTGTTGAGTTTATATTTATGTTCAATGTATGTCCTACAATGCAAAATTTCAGTGTTGTGTTGCAAGAGAAAAGTACAAGAACAGCAGTCAATGAAAAATCCCCACGCTGATTATTGCAATCTGCAAATGAGTCGATACTGATTTGATTAATTGCTCAGCCCCAATCAAAAAATATTTGATATAAATATTAAATAGACTAATAAAAACTAAAATAAAAACTAAAATAGCAATGGTATTTCCAAAATGAAATCAATAAAAAATAAATCCCATCAATTTATTAAAGTTATTACAAGTTTTTTGAAAATGTGTACAAATAAAATGACAGCATAATTTCTGAAAAGAAAAAGGCTGAAGATTATTTCTAAAGGCATGATAGTTGCAACCATAACTTACCCTTATAATTAAAATTGTAAAAAGTATTACAGTAAATTTAAAAAAATGGGGGTCTTCAGCAACAGCCTTCTGCACACAGAAATACTGAGGAGGCCATGTTTTAACAGATGCTTTAAAGTTTGTCCATGCATACGATCAGAGTCCAAGTCCCTTTCTTCCTGAAATACGACCCAGAAGACCTGTGCATGGGGTGAGAAGAGGAAGTACTATTGAATTACCCGACTGAGCCAGGTTGACAGCCAGGACTCGTGTTGCACATAACAGCAGCTCTGCCAGGCCAAGGCCAACTACTGAAACAAAGCTATGAAGGACACGGCAGACAGGCATATGGTAAAGGGAAAGTGTAAACAGAAGTGGGAGTGGCATAACCTTGGAAGATTTGACCTCTGAAGCTCATCTTAAATGGTTGAGAGGGACGACTTTGCAGCATCTCTGCATTTCCAAGATGAATTTGTGATGGCACGACAAAGGCCTGAACAGACAGCTGCTTATTGACACAGAAAGCAGGTCAGCGGTCATTCAGTTGGGGCAACAGGCTGCACTCCAATTATAACTGTCCAGGGATGGTACAACGAAGCACAAAAAACAAAACAAAAACAGTATTGAAAGCTCTCAGCCGCCAGCCCTGGATTGAAAGCTTGCCTGGCAAAATCCTGCTGACAAATCCAGCTCAAGGGGTGGAGAAAGAGAAAACAAATGTTGGACATGCTTGAGCGGATTGATTACAGCGGCAAGACCAATCCAACACTTCCTGGAGTGACCACAGCAGTTTTCTAGGTAACAGAGGTGTTAGGGAGACAGGGTCAAGGGGAGCTTAAAGTTACTGACAGGCTGACCGGATTTCTCAACCCCACTGACCCTGATGGAGCATATAACCCTGATTAGAAGTCCAGATAACTCATATTATTATTCGACACTCATGTTTTAAGATCACTTTACTAAAATAAGAGACAAAAACACAGCCAGGTTATTTTCAGCCTATGGACCATGGTCACCTCTGTTCATTTATTTAAAGCTTGTCTAGCCCCACTGGTCAGCTTCCAGGATCTGTGTACAAACACAGGGCCGTGCATTATCACGCTGCAATATGAGGTGATGTGGTGGATTAACAATGGACATGTCGCCCTTTGGACAGGTGTGAGTGGCCTTTTATAGTGGCCAGCCTAAGGCACACCTGTGCAATATTCATGGTGTCACATCAGCATCTTGATATGCCACACCAGAGCGGTGGGATGGATCATTAATATTAATTGCTCAGACAGATTTGTGAAAAATATTTGAGAAATACAAGTCTTTTGTTTATAGAATAAGTTTCATATCTTTGACTTAAGCTCATGAAAAATGGGAGTAAAAGCAAAAATGTTGGGTTTATATTTCATCATATTTCAGCCTACGTGCAGACAATTTTAACAGATCTATAAGTCCTTGCTCTTGAGCAAGCTGAGGAGGAAGCGTCAATGTAAATGTCCGCAAACATTTGTTGTGGTAAGTTGTAGCTGCTTTTACGTGTTGTCAGTGACTCGCCACTGTAGATAAGGATCAAAGTCCATAACTTCAGTCTCCTTTTCATTTTAAATTTTATGCACAGTTTTTCATGACTATCCAACAGTGGAGATAGACAACCACATGTGGTGATAGCTTCAAAATGGCGTCAACAACATTCCTTGAGAGCGGGATCGAGCGGTTGAACTGGTGACCTTTGAGTCAGAAGACAACTACCAACAGAGCTACATCTGCCCAACTGCTGCCGTTTATAACAGGAAGCTGAAACCCATTAAAAAAAAAACTAACATCATAAGAATGAATTGTAAAATAATGTTAATACATTCATTACTGTATGGGAACAGTGGTTAAAATCAAGACAAGTATCACAATGCTGAAACTTGCATGACATCACAACAATGACAAATACAGTGCAATACTTAAAAGGTGGTATGGACAATTTTTCAGCGATTTGAGAACTCAGGCGGAAGTGCGCATGCGCACTCCCCCGTGCGGACTGATACGACACACACGTGCGTTTGTTTATTAGCGCAACGGAGCGCATCGCTCGTCTCCCGTAGATTTCTGTCCACTTCTGCATCAGCTCGAACAGTCTTTCTCCGTCTTCATTTTGCCCCGTACACTGATGGAACTATATTATGATAGATCCATGCGCTTAGGCACGCGGAAACGTGGGCACGAACCGCACGCGGCTGCAGGTGAGCGATAGGTGCGTTTTATGATTGATACGTGGCAGGACAAATGATTTATCCACGCCACGAGGAAATATAAAAAAATTGCTGAAAAAAATCGTCCATACCACCTTTAAAATGCAAAAAAAATAAAAAAAATAAATGCAAACTTAAAAACCAGTAAAACTCCTTCACTGCAACTTTTTGTAACCAGGCCAAAACTGTGTTTACGGGGCACAATCTGAAAAAACGCCAATCCACACAGGAGTAGAGCTAATGGGCTGTGACAAGGCTCAGGACCAGATTATTGCTCTAACCCGGTACGGTTGGTAAGAGAATTATCGGTAAAATCCATTAGGATTTCCGCCTCTCGTCAGATCAGAAAACAGAGTGGGAAAAGAAGATTGTTTGGCACTGAATGTGCCCTGTGAGGATAACTTGAATCTCTTGCTGATGGTGTCAGCAGTGTGTAAGACTCAGGGCTCACACATATTCACACTGAGATGATTTCGCTTGAGCTTAATTAACTGACAGCTTGCTCTCCTGAGACTGCATCACACTCTGAACCACTCATAATGTTCTCCTGATACAGCCAATCTGCTCTGATCTGTGTGGGGAAACAAATCTCTGCCATATACGATTATTCTCCAACAAAACATAAAGATTGAGAATATAAAATGAAAACAATCTGTTAGTGAAGGCTGTGGCTCGTTCATATCATAATATCTGTACTCTAACCAGTGTTATTCTTATTAAAAGCTGCACCGTGTGAAAAAACCTGCCATCTTCAGGACTCCATGGAGAAAAAAAAAAGTTAAAACTAAACTTTGGAAAAGACTCCATGGAGATACAAGCACAATGATTTTTCCAGTTAGCCTGCAGAGTTCACTGAAATGACATTCAAACAAATGGTCAGGTCATCGAGATGCTTGATGAGTCAGGAACGCTTTGGCTGAGGAGGAATATAAAGGACTCACTGTGTAATACGACTTGGCCGGTCGCAACAATTACTTCAACAATTTCTTGAAGATTTTTTTTTGGCTCAAACCTTATCGAGCGCTCCTTTTCTCTACACTTCTTGTGGGGAACTTTAATATTTGAGCCGTGGAAATGATTCATAGTAGATACTTTTTTTTTTTTTTACACCTTTTGATTTTTCCTGCTTTAGGAATATTGTCCGAGTAATAAAGTGGTCTTCAATAGCATCGTTTGAGATAATTTCTGTAACTATATATCGCACTTAAAAATAACACCACCCGCGTCATAAAACAGCAACTTTTCTAGAGCACAGCACACAGATGTTCTTTAAGTGTGCATGATACTTAAAAATACTTAAATTTAAATAAATAAATGCAGAAAAATCTGACGATAAAGCGGACGTTGTGTCTTTTACTTTAGCTTTAGCCATTTAGCTTTGGTCTCATAGCACCACACACTTCACAAAAAGACATTTAGTAATTCTGAGATCGGCCATGGTTAAAAAGTATAATTCAGGTACGATTTCGATTTTGTTTATTAAGAAAACATTGACGTCAGCTGCTCAAGTAGTGGACCCCTGGGAGCCAGGCCCTGTGGATGAAACGCATGCCACGCCCCGAGACACCCAAACGCAAACTGGTCTGTCGAAACGTGGCTAATGAAGTATCTCCATGTAGCCAACCCAAACCGCAAACTTCCAAAGAGTTCTAGCAAAAACAACTTTTGATACAGAAAAGTACTAGTAAACAGATAAACCAAGTTACTAAGTTAAATTACAACTCATGACTTCACCAAAATTCTTCAGCAAACTCACTCCATAGCTTCTCCTTTTCGCCCTCTCATATACCTTTTTAAAATCTAAATGAAATAATTAGCCAACTAATACACCATCGATTACAACTACAACGACTACTACGACTACAACGAATACTAGTCAGTCCTAGAGCAGATCAGACAAATCTATATCTCAAAAGAATTCTATTTCTCTTAACTTCTCTTGATTTTTAGATGCTTTTACGCAGATGATTAGATGTGGACTTCAAGATACATTGACAATTAGAAATTACGCAATCTAGAAATGTGTGCATAGATGGAACCATTAACTAAGTAGCATGTAGTTTTTCTGATTTACTAAATGGTCAGATCAAGTGGAAAAGAACAATCAACCGCTGAAGCTGGAAAAACTGGAAACGGTTTACTTTGCTAATTTTGACTCTGGACAACAATCTAACAAGGCCAACAACACCCACCCTCCGTTTGTCCAAAGAACATCAGCATTCTTTAGTCTTTAAGGCCCCCTCCCCCACCACAGATTATGCCTTCGCACTGTTCCATATTTCGTACATCAACAAAGCACAGATAATGGAACTAGCACTTAACTGTGTCTTTAAATTGCACAATCTTGATTGTTGCATGATTATCAATTAAAAGTAATTAAATAGTCTTAAGGAGGTTCACTCATGGCACCTCGACTAGACGTCCGCCAATAAATACTGGCCCTTGTCAGAGTCTCGCACTCAGGACTGCTGTTATATACTAGCTGCATTAAAGTCATATTTTTGCACATTTGTGAGTCATTTTACAGTCATTTCACATTTTTGTGCTACTTAAACATCAACTAATAATATAAACACATGGTGTAGCACATTTCTGTTGGACTGACATATCTGAATATTGCATTTGGGATAAACAAAATGTTTCAGATATGAATTTGTCAAAATTGCAGAGCCGCTGATGGTACGAGTATGAACACACTCCAGCCCCGTTATAGACAGATGTGTCAAAGCAGGCTGAGAGGACAGTCTCAATGTTTTGAGTTTAGCACAATCACATAGGAATGAGGTAGATCACTGTAAAGAACCTGATGGAAACATACAGAAGGGCAGTGTGGCCCAGTGCCAGACTCCGCCCACTGAGTGATTAGGACGACAATGACAACATGCTTGAACTCAGAATTAATCAGTAGCACAGGCTGTTTCCTCATTGAAATTTGTCATCAGCTACTAAAGTTATCCATGGGTCTACAGTACAATTACACACACACATGGATTTATTCCAATCTGTGCGTTTCTTGAATGAACCAGTCGAGATACAATTCTTGTCCTCTTCTACATGCAGGTCAAACAGCATTATATACATTTATTAAAGCCGTGCACTTTATGCAATCGATGCGTTAGTGTAATGTGTAGATGATGTCCAATTATTGAAATTATTTGCTAAATAAGGTTTGTCTTCCTCCTATTCACCTTATTCCAAAGTTAGCCTGGGCGCCGCCATCCGACGTAATCCTCCTTCCGGTTGCATTAGTTAACATTGGACTGTCGACCTCAAGAGAAAATAAGTTCTACACAGACTAAAACATTGTTTTCAGGCCGCCCAGAGAATGGGGGCATTATTATCACATGAACATTTTACACAAATCAATCTACTTCATATTTTAGTGGCAAGACTTTTCCCTCATTCTCCAAATGGAGTTCCAGCTTGACCGGAAGTGCGATTACAACGGAAGTGCTGATCTGAGCGAGTGAGCAGGGCGGAATAAGGGGAATAACACATTAATGCATTTAATAAATTACATGGAATTAAAGTTGTGTTTTTCTTTGTATTGTATGTCTTGTGGTGTGACATAAACGTTTCTAGAATTAGACAATTGAGTCAGAGACAGTTGAAAAATATATTCTTTACTTTTACATTGAACTCCGCTTTAAATCTACAATAAAACATGTATAATACTGGATTGTACATTTCAATAGGGCCTCTGCAATTAATCGAAAGATTTACAGATTGAGACACGTGAAGTCGTCAATTATTCATGTGGGCGTTTGAGTCGAGAGTCCAGTTGATCCTCTTTCAGTAAAAACATGTGGCTTTGAGCAGGTCAGATCTTGGAAGAAATGTGAATATCATTTGTGTTAAATGGCACAGATTTATGCACCCGGAAGTGCTCTGGGGTTTAAAGGCTTTAGATACAATTCAAAAGAAATGTTTACTTATATTTATATTCTTGTTTTTTGTAAAATCCAACTTATTGGAAAAACTTCAAACTTGTGCCGGTTTGATCTAGACTAGTTCTCCTGTAAACAGAAGACCTCAGTCTGGTCACCACGTCCTCTGCTGCGTCTCAGGCCAAACTCAGACAGAACTGTGCAATCAGTTTAGCATGTAAAACAAATTAGCTCACAGTTCCTCTATGATTTAGAACTAATTAATCTTCTCTCACCTCAGTTCAACCCTGTTTTGCATGATATTTCCCCCTCTTTGTTGACAGGCCATGTGTGTCCTTGTTTGGCAAATCCTTAATCATCTAAACTCTGGGAGCTAAAACCTGTGCCCAGACTCACATCTGCCCCTTACTATTTGATTAAAAGTACAGGCTTAAAGAGTTGAGTCACATCATAGGTATGATCCAAAAAGATGCTACGCCCCCAAACATCAAGTAGAGTCCATCTGTTGTCACTTTTTGCTGCACCAATTTTATTCAGAGTGCCAATATAAAATATATGGAAGTTTAATTTGCCAGAATAAGTTATGAGAGATGTTGGCACTCCTTTAATTTATTTATTTCACAAGGTTTAAAGTAGTAAACAATTACTTGGGTGTTCTCAGTCAGGACCACTTCACAACCAAGGGTGAAATTATGGATGCAAGTCACTGCATTGTTCTGCAATAGCAGACCAAAATGGGCCTGACCTGTTTCAGTCGTCCGTCCAGGGCAGGGGTGTCCAAAGTATGGCCCCGGGGCCAGATGCGGCCCTCAGGCTTCCTACTACATTGGCCCAAACAACAAAAAGTTGTAATTTTTTACAGTACAGTGAAATTAGAAACATTCTGCTATAATAACTTAAATAAAATAAATGTTGATGAGATACAGACATAGTATTAATGTTCTAAGCCGTTGTTCGACGTAAACTTAATCAAATTAAAAATTTCCAAGATTTCACTTCATTGTCATGTCTTCTGTGGCCCTCCCCTTCATATATGCTTCAAAATGCAGCTCTCAGAGAAAAAAGTCTGGACACCTCTGGTCTAGGGACTATGAAATGCTCTTAATGGTCCTCGTGGCAACAGTGGTCCCCTTCTCTCTGCAGATGGAGATAAGACCAGCAGACAAAGGGCAGACATGAGGTCTATGGGCCAGACCGTGCAAACCAATGCAAATAAGGCACACATTCAGTTACTTTGAAATATAAGAGATAATCATGGCTGTGTGGACTGTAAGAACGGAACAAATGTGTCCATGCAAAAGCCATTTATGATGAAAGTCAGGAGCTTCTTTTGAGCACTGGAGCTGTAACTCTAGGCTGGGAACAGATTGAATTACGAGAGCACTTCAGTAACAAACACAAAAGCCCTTGCCAAAAAAAAACACAAAAAAACCCCCACTTTTTAATATCAACACCATCATATCTGGGTTGAAACTTAAGACATGAGTCTAGTTTAAAATTCAAACAAAAACTAAGAGTTGGCTCAATCGCAATGTTTTAATGCAGGAGAGAAAAGTGTACTGTAAGTACAGTTTCTTAATTACTTCTCCATTTAACTCAAAGCCCTGTACGCAGACCCATATCCATAATTCCAGCAAGAAATCCTTTTCAAAGCCCTTCACACACTTGTTCAGTCTGATCCCTTCATTTAATACACGATTGGATCATAAACATGCTATTCAAAACTGTATTCATTTTTTATGTTAATTTGTAACTTTGCAAATGAAAATACATTTAAAAAGATGTATCAGTGTGATTAACTTAAAATGTATTATTAGTATGTATTAACAGTTTAAGTCAATGGTTCTCAAACTGGGGGCATGCAAATATTGTGAATGCATTGATCAGCATTTGATAACTGCACATTTCTTATGATATATAGAATTCCACTAGGACAGAGGAATTGATCTTTCAACCATATTAACTTATAAACATAGTTTGAATTTCTGAATTTTCTTGTGCTGCCACTGTGGAGAACTACTGGGGGTCCCGGGGATATTTTCATACCAATAAACCAGGACAAGTTACAGGTCAGATCTGTGGAGAGGCAACTTCGCCAAGTTAGAATGCATATTAGAGTGCATATGGCAAACCCCACCGCGACCAGAAGAGTATGTCCACCTTTAGGAATGAATTACCATAGTAATTATCAGGAGGCAACCACAAGATAAACTAAATTAACCTAAATTCTCACCAAAAACAACACGTTATTTACATGAAAATATAAAAGCTACAGATAACAGTGCAAAGAACAACCCCCAGGAGTAAGGTGTAAACACAGGCCGGTTGCTGTTTGAAGTGTAAACTTCATTCACTCCGAGGGGACAATCAAACAAGGAGACCAGGATTTAAATACGATTTAACTTAAACCAACAACTTTTACAAGTCTTCACTAGGAGCCAGAAACATAGCGTAGTCACTTCAAAAGTAGTTGCTGCTGTGATTTAGATGACGCAGATGTTGAACAGAGCTGTTTAAACAAAGCTTTTGGATCCAGAGGAACTCTTGTGTGACCTTCCCATGAGCAGGTGACATTGTGCCTCTCTGTGTGGGACATTACCACCTGCAACTGCACAACTTTGACCTGCCATTCAATCCAACACTACAACCGTCAGGCAGCAGCTAGAGGCTCCAATATATGTCTATATGTCAAATACAAATCATAGCTAAACTGTGTAGGGTAAATATATAACCTTCAGCTCAGCAGACGTTACTCAGGAGTTGTTGAATGAAGCAACACATCCTCAAAGGTTAGTGTCTGGTGAAGTGACACTTGGGGATTAAGAGCACTTTAACACAGAGTTTAAACAGTTCTTCTTGAATGATCCACCCGTGTGCCGGTTACGTTTATGCTCCCGTGGCAAAGCCGGTGGTAGTAACCGTCGTACAGAGCGTCGTGATGGGCCTCGTGTGGCAACAATCACGGAAACGCACCCTCCAAGTTCGTATTCAAACAAGTCAAAGATAACGACATGTGTCCAGCCAGACGCGCATTACAAGACGTGGACAGCGAGTTCCGAGCTTTAAAACCAGTTGAAACCATCCAAGGTGCGAAGGCAAATCCAACCCGCGTCCACCATCGGCGTCCTTTAGACCGTTAACCGACACCGTTGACGTAGCGCGGCCGTTCACGTTACGAGTCTCTGGAAATATCAGAGCCGAGTATTTTGAGCAGTGCGCGGGGTTCGTTAAAATAATAATGATACACTTTAATACGGTACATTTAAGACCCGTTAAATGCGTTAACGGCAACGAACAGGTTGAATCCGTGAACGGGCAAATCTCTCCGGTGGCATGGTGCAAATCTGTAACGACGTTAAACGGTAACGACAAACGCCAGGTGCAATACGCGTGATTTACGTACCTTCCCGATACGAAATGCGTGCTCGTGCTTTCGAGTCAATTTATCTTCGGTTTGCTCGGGGCCAATAAACGCCAAAATGTGGAGTGAAGTTTAGTGTCCGCGGCGGCTGACGGTCTGTTCCTCTCCTTTCTTTCTGTATTTTCGATGCAACTCCGGGGCGGAACTACACGCTGCGTCACAGATCACGGACGAGCCAATCAGAGGAGACGCTGCACAGGCGGAAGAAGAAACGGAACGAAGACGTCTCACTCTGCTCACAAAACGTGTGCAACCAATGACCATTAGCGTTGGAACGTATTAATCATGGATCTAGGTATTAATGTGTGGTGGTCAGAAAGTATTAATTATGTGTCTAATTGTTGGACCCATAGTGTAAGAAATTATATATATTATGTTGTCAAGCATATATTTGTAATCAGTGCTTCTTAGATCAGCAATTACATATCTAAAAAGGCAAATTCACAAATGTTGATTGATTTATATAAGTGACTTACTCTAAATTAAAACAAAAAGCCTGAACTTGGCTATATTGATTTTAGCAGCACCCCTCTGTATTAAATATTGGCCAATAGAACGTTGTGATGTTTGAAACGCAACAATAGAGGAGTTCAGCTCGCAATAAATTATGAGCATAATTGCATATTAATTCGGAGATGAAAAGAAATATACAATTGGCTTGGTAATAATTTATTCATGTACCAGCGAATCCGTCTTGCATTGTTTCTGACATTTCCCTGCTTCCCAGGCAGCTGCATTACAGTAGTAGGCTATATGACATAATGATTTGGAATTGTATGGAGCAAATATGGAAAAAACAAAAAAATATTTATAATACAACCAATAGTCTGTAAATAATAACAAAAACAAAACAAAGAATTATAACTGTACGTCCTGACAGAGCACAAGATAAAAAGGTCATGAGACAGGTTAATAGGATTACAAGTGCTACAGATACCTCTAATTTTATGTCCTTACGTTGATAAAAAACAAAAAGAACTACAATTACAGCATGAATTTACATGAGGTGGCTCAAACACAATTACAAAACATTGTTAAAAGAAAAGAGAAGCCAAATATGAAATGACTGAGGGATTAGAGTTCACCCAGGTGTCTTCTGAATATCAAGCATGTAAAGCACTCTGCACCAAGAGACAGGACAATCTTTAAGCAGTAGCTCAGTCAAAGGCATTAAGGTTTGTAGTCAAAAAGCAACAGATGACTGGTCTATTCTTATAAGTTTGACTCAAGCAAATATAGTTTGAGGCCATTTTATCCTGATTTAAGCTAACCCTCTGTGTTCAGGTGCAAACCGTCTCTAACAGCATCAGATTCCATCATGCAGAACCTTAGAAACCTCAGAAATTGCTGACGATCTCAGTCTTGCGCTTAAGCACGTGGTCCCTGCTGAATCTAGAGAAGAGATGCAGCTGCAATATGCCTGCAGAGTTGCCCACTAGCGCCCTCATGTGGAGCTGTACAGGGAGATCTGCTGCATCTTGCCCAACTGAGTCAAAAGACGTTTGATGCGATGTTTGAGTTGGGGCAGACGGGCGAGTGGCTCTGGGGGCTCTAGCTCACCAGTGTAGTCCAGCCAGCTCTCCAGCACTGAAAAGGACAAAGACACATATTTAGAAACATTAACAATAATTATTGGTGAGAAAATAACCCAAAACAGCAGATGGGGACAGTGGTTAAAAATGTCTAGTTTTGTAGCCATGTTGCATCAACAAACATAACCAAGGGCATATTCAAATCCAAGCACAAGTCTAATATCTTAGTTAATGCTTGCACGTAATGTGTTCAAAAGTACATAAAAGTGCACTGTTAATGCATAATATAGGACCTTATTTAAAATTGACATACAATAATGTGATCTTACCATCAAGTTCCCTTTCAATGAAGTCCATTCTGTAAGAAACCTGGTCTTGGACAGCGTCAATGTGATCCAACAAGTTGAGTTGCCACTGTTGATGGTGCTGGCTGTTATCCTCCGCACACTTCTTCTCTTCCTTCACCTTTTCTTGTGACCAGGTGTCAACCTACATATAATCATACAAATTGGAAAATATTTTTATAAAACAATTCAACTATACAAATATCTAACATAGGTCCAGCTGGTCACCGCCATGTTCAAAAGATACCGCCAGGTATTAAGATAACTGTGAAAGCGCCACAGGCGGCGCCAGCGAAAAGCACCACGGCGCTTGCACGGATCTTAAAGTAATGCGAGCGGCGTAGTACTTTTTGCTCGTGCCGCCTACGGCACTGACCATGTGAGCGAGCACCATAGTACTAACATTTTTAAGTCCTTTTTGCAAGCGCCCGCACGGTTTGTCCCAACGCCATCCTTCAACCTAAGCCCAGCGAGAACACTGAGGTCTTACAATTTTGAATTTGAAAAAATAAATAAAACAGGTTTTACGCCACGAGTTACTTCATAAATATTTTAAATCATTTTTAGTTAATTTATATTTTTACATTACTGCAATTGGATAGTTTAACAATTGAGGCAGTCGGAGTACACATACGTGCAAAAATGATGGTACATAACATCCTAATTTTCCCCCTCCATCCCTTGTTGGGAAATGGGAGGTTTTGTCTATAGGAGTTTTTGTTTATAAGAGTTCTTCTATTAAGAGTGTTTTTTAAACTTCCTATATTCTGTTATCTGTCCTTTTCCTCTGTATCTACCTGCGTTGTATCAATGAAATTTCCCCATGTGTGGACAATAAAGGAATATCTTATCTTATATTATCCACGTTAAGTTTTTGATGTATGAAAAGACAACTTGACTTGGAATTGTGCAGCCACATTTAGAAAGACTATAGGTGAGCAAGTTTGAGGAAGATTGTCTATTTTGTATGTACATTTTTAGTCACAATTCTAGTTTTATAAATGAGACAATATAATAATCCCTCTTCACACTGCACTTCGGTCCCAGAACATTGCTGGGTTTGCTCTGTTCACACTTAACTGGGCATTTGTCTCTGTGTCCCATCACGAAAACAATGTGCTGTCATTTAAATGAAAGAAAATGTAACTGAACTGCACAGTGTAACCATGGCAACCAAGCTTGTAACCAAAGAAACGAGCAGTGGTATTGGCCATTTTCCTGCTTTATTCACCGTGCCCTGCATTTGATCTGGCCATTTTCTAGAATGTCTTTACCAGGGAAGTCAGTTCTGCTTCATTCACACAGATCCCTGCTAATACCAGGTCAATTCCCAGGTAAGGCTGCATGTGTGAATGGGGCTTGAGACACATCAGATTGTGTAATGTTCTGTGTACAGTTTCACTCTCTAGTTTCTTTAATATTTCTCAGTATAAATCTCTGGTCTGAGAGCTCTGGGCACTGAACCCACGCACCTTCTGTATTGCTCATTTTTAGCAAAAACAATTACCAGTAAACCACCAGACAGCCTTCTGACCCAAGACCACTTATTTCATTCTCACTCAATTCTACTACTAAAGTGTCAACAACCCATGTCAGACCGATTAATGGTGGATCAGGTGCTAAATAAATGGAATGTACAGTAAAAAAATAAATCCCACGATAAAATGTTTACAGAGCAGTAGCAATTATTCTTTTGAAACAGAAGTAAAAGTATGCTCACTCACAGAAAGATGAACTTGGCCATCAGCAAAAGGTAAAGTCTCCTAATTGGTGAATGCTTTGAGCATTTTCAAACAGTTCTCCCCCTATACGTCTCAAATTAAAATGATAAAATTGTATCTTCGTTTCAGCTGACCCTTATAGACCATACTAATAGGGGGGAATATATTTCATGTAGTTAAATTGTTGTGGTTAAATTGTTGTGGAGTTTACCTAAAATTGGGCAAAAAGAGAACTTCTGCTATGCACCAAAGTCAATGTAAAGACCAGACATTTCAGTGTAGGTGGAAAAAATAACCAGTGTAAGGCACAAGGCTGACTGGATATTTAGCAATATTTTGAGTTTTCTGAGCAGATGGAATCAATTTTCACCCTCCGACCATTTATTTGCATTCAAGTGTCGCATGAGAGTAAGAAAGTAAAACAAAAAAAGTTATTGTCCATTATACTTGGGCCTGGACCAAAAGGTGGTGCAGACTTTGACCCTGGAGTGTAGCGTGTACATCACCTCCCGAACAAAGGTTTGATAGTGTGTTCCATCATTTGCACCTGCGACATCGCACATTAAGTATATTAATACATTCTTATCACCTTATTGCAAGTGGCCGCAGACTTAGGCTTGTCTAAGTCAGGCAGCAGGCTTCCGTAATGCTGCTCCGGCTCCAGGAGCTCCTCAGTGATCCTACGGTTGTCTTCAACTTCAGAGGCTTGTCTAGTTTCTACTACAAGTCTCTGCTCCACAGCGGGGTAGTAGGCTCTGGGTTTTTGGTAGCAGTGGTCGCTGGTAATGTACGAATTCTGAAAAGAGGGGAATGGGGAGGACCAGGATGAAGACGAGGTGTGGGCTGTGGCAGCACGACTCAACCTCTCCAAGGCGTTGGACATGAGGACCTCTCCTCGGTTCATGTCTTCATCTGGAGTGATCGGAGATGGAGCTAGATCACTGCCTCGGCATGAATCAGAATCTGTGTGAAAACGTGACCTCTCGGCCGGTTTCCAGGGCTGGCGCCACAGTTGCAGATCAGGGTGAGGGTCGTTCCTTCACAACAACAAAAAACGGTATTCATTAGCAAAAGGAATAGTTTAGGTGGATTTTTTTTAAGACTCAAAAAACAAAAATAAATACTGACTGTAAGACACTCATTTTGAGCTGCAGTCCATTAAGGATCTCCACCACATGGTGCACATCTCCCAGCAGCTGGTGAGTGCTAGTGATTTTTTTAGCATTCTGATGAGAGTAGTTCTCTTCCAGGAATGAAAGGCCAAACATGTGACCATTGCTCAACCACTCACGGTCATACCAGTAACGCTGGCTTTGTCTCTGACCTACAAAAACAAAAGTCAAAACATTCTTGAATCTTCCACAAATTAATACTGATAGCAATTAAACTGGTCAATCACAAATGCACAACTGTAGAGTAGATTAATTAACTGAATTAATTTGTATAATATATATAATAAACAGTCAAAATAAAAGGACCAGCATATGGGGAGGAAAAGCGGTTGCCCTCACCTGGAGGATCTCTGCAAATGTAGCAGGTATATCTGTCTGGGACATTGTCTTCAAGTAAACCCATGCAGGTGCCATGCTGCCAGCACAGACACTCTTCACACTAACACAAGAAAAGACAATTACTCACGCTGAACCAGAAACCAGACTCTGAGAAGTCAGACACCCACCTGGATCATGAAGTCATTATCTTCCTCCACCTCACAAATGCAGCGTACAATTTCTTGGTCACTTGTGTCCACAGCTCCCGAGTCGATGCTGAGGGGTGGTGTAGTGATGTCCAAATCCCCAAAGTCATCATCGGTCCACCCACAACTGTCAGTGGACCAGTCACTGAAACTATCCTCATCTATAATTGGGACATAGTCAAGGGTTTGTCAAAAATGTTTATATCATTGAAATAAAAATGGTAAATTCTATTAATCATGCACATTCTAATTCAAAGCTTGTAAGCAGAGAAAACATAGAATTCAATCCATCTACAGCATTGAAAATAAAGATTCTGCAGAAATAGTAAACCAACTAAAAAGGACACAAGGCTCAAGATGGATTGAATCCAACAGAAACAGAAAAATGAAGGTAAAAGAACTGAATGAGACATGACAACGACAAATGAGAGCACCCTCAGATACCCACCATCCTCCCGCATCTGCTCTGAGAAGCTCATTCCAGGCCTGCGGGACCCCGCCTCAGGGTTGTGAATGTGTGTGGGGGGGCTTTTGTGCGGCAAAGTCAATTTGGCCTGACGACCCAATAAGTCAATATTCTCCTCACTACCCGTGTAGTCTGGTAATAAAAAGGGAAGGGAAGTAAGCAGACGCAGAACAAAACGTCATTTATAGATTGTTTAGCAAAGAATATACTGGCAGAAATTGCAAAATAAACATTGGCAATCAAATACGCAATAGGACTCTGTTGTAAAAACGTCTTTATGCACACGCTTCAAACAAACTGACACCAGTTCTACCAAGAAGGGCTGGGAATCGCTGGGTATCTCACGATACAATACACAGCTCACAATACGATAATATCGCAATATGGCGATGATCGATAAATTATCTATATTAACTTGCAATATATCATACATTTACATAAAGTATTTCAATTTACTTTTTGTTGAAACACAATGATATAAACAACTTGTATCCCATTTGTTAAAAAGGCTCCATGAGAGACGGTTATGCTGGCCCTTTAAGGGGCGGAGCCTAGACCACCGATGAGCGGAGTTTTGTGCGTCAGTGTTCGCCATCTAAGTTTATAGTTTAAAGCAGTTTGTTTGCCTCCCCAGTCTCGCAGTGTGTGCGTTATACAAGAACACACACCCACATAATGCGAGACAAGAGACCGTGGATCTATAATATAATAGATCCATGATCTCGCGGCTCACCTTTTATTTTACTCATCCGATGGCATTTCCATGTCCGTGTAAGACTTCTTCCGCCCACAGCCAATCTCGCCCTGCGCGCCCCCGCTAATGCCAAAGAAGTGTCTCAACAAAGGAACGGCGTAAAGAGCCATTTATAGCAGCTTTTTACAACGTTAAACGATCGATACTTGACGAGAACGCATTGAGAATCGACCACGGGAGTAAATATCGCGATATATTGCCATATCGATATTTTGGCGCACCCCTACTACCAAATAATGTGTTATTTTGTCAGTGTAATTCATATTGTAGGGGGCATCAAAAACTAAATGCAGGGATTAAAAAAGGGAAGTAAATAAAGATGTTGATTTGCATCATATGAAGAGGTGGTGGCCTGACAAAGGTGTGATATGTCCCCCACACAAAGAAGTGAATGGAGCACTTTGTGACCACAGCCAAGGCATTTCCACAGTGAAGGCACATGCAAGCAACAGAGCAGCAGAAACAAACTAAAAAAGGTTTTCTTACCAGACATGGCCTTCTTCTTCTTTTTTCTCTTTTTCAGCTTAATTCGAAGAAAATCTTTCTGTTTGGGTTTATCCCTAAATTTGTCTTTAACGGAGCCTGTGAAAACAACCCAGAAAAAAATAAAGAATATTGTAACTAGGGATGCACAGATATGGGCCTATATTCACGTCAATGAGTAATACTGGTATCAGCCAAAAGCACCAATATCAGCCTGCCGATATTACACTCCAATGAAAGACTTAACTCTTATACCAAAATACCAGCACTGAAGAGACTTTATGTTGCTATATTCTCACAGAACAAACTGAACTTTCTTCACTCAAAAGACCCAGAAATGACAGTTTCAGACTTTAAAATAATCTATACAAAACCTTTATATATACACATGATAAATTCACTTGCGATCCGCCATAAATGCATGTTTTTTTCCAGTCATTAGTTTCATTTTTCTCCTAAACCAGTGTAGACATGTTTACTGCATAAAACTTTAGTGTGAGTGGTTTTAATAAAGAAAAATGAGCTCTGATCAGACACTGCTGAGGCAGAGCAGCACCATGACGACACACGGGCTGAAGAGATACAGAGAGATATTTAGTTTTTTGGCCCGTAGGCTTTATTCGCCAGGACAGGCTCAGCGCAAAATGGGAATGAGCCCGGGGAATGACATGCAGCAAACCGTTGAGCCGGACCCAACCTCACGAAGCCGCGGCCTGCCCCACACGCCATCCCCTCGTCCATGAGCGGCACATAAAATAATAATCATATTATAGCCTATAGCCGATCTAGATCTAAACATAGTGCTGTAAAATGAGTGTTAAACACTTTCCCTTTTTCCCTAAATTAAGGGTGTTTTGTATTCCAAGTGATTCTATACATTTTAAAATAGATTTGATCCATATTCAAGTCGTTTTCCCGTAATATCAATATCGTCCTAAAACTATATTGGTGCATCACTAATTGTAACACAAATAATGCATTAGTAGTTTAGAAATAGTACTGACCCATATCAAAGCCAGATTTGTCCATATCTTTGTCAGGCTGGAATCCATTTCTATCCAGTTGGTTTTCCTTGGTCTTTTCCCTCAGCAGAGCCCTCTGGTGGTGGACTTGGGCATTGACTGCAGGTGGAGCAGATGTACGTCTGCCTCCCGTCTTAGGGCCAGTGACCATTCCTACAGACTCTGCAGGGGAAAGTGAGAGGAATCGCAATCGTACACGTTTATACAAGCCCATTGTCCATACACTTTACTAAACTTATGATTGTACATGAAATTTAGTAATAATAATTTAAAAAAACAACAACATTAAAATAGGACATTGGTCTTTTACTTATGTGCAACAGAGGAAATTCAATGTGGAGTGCCATGCAGCAAGAATATTAACTGAGGATCCCATATCTTTCTTAGTTCATGCTCCACAAAAAAATTAACTAAGTTTATTTTCTGTTGAAAGCCTTTTCTTACTCCAGATGACAGAGGAACTCACGCATTGTGGCAGAGATGGTGCGCCTTCTTTTGGGGCCATCAAACACAGAGGGTTGTTTTTCAGCTGCTCTGGTGTGTACACTTCTGACTGAACCACGCTCCAACTCCGGAAGCTGCTCTTCACCGTGATAATATTTCATATGATAGTGCAGAAGCTTGGCCTTTCGGAAAGACTTGGTGCATCCAGGAGAGCTGCACTTGAAAGGATTGTGGTCAAGATTGATTGACAGGACGGGAGGAGGTTGGTTTTTTATAACCCGGTACACTGAAAAAGATCAAAGAATAACAGTAGGAATCAACAGCTAATCTTGATTTCTTGCCTTAAAATATATTACACTTACAAGGTTCTCTGCTGAATCGGTTGGGGTTGTGGAAACCCTGTTTTCTGACAGCTAAAATGCACATCTATTAGTCAAACACATGCTGGGGTCACTGCAATAAAATACCAGATAGCACACTTACGTTTAACAGGCTGGGGAGGCGGTACATCCACTGGGTGCTGAGAGCTCTCTGATGGACTTGCAGGCTTCTTTTCCACATCTCCATTGGTTTGTGTGGTTGTCATAGTAATAGAGTCCTGCTCTGTCATCGCAGACATTTTATTAGAGTCTGTGTATGGCTTTGAAAAGTCAGAGTATGGCTTTGTTTTTTGTTCAGTGTGTTCCTCATCATTTGTCATTTCTCCATTGAAGTGACACATGTTGTCGCTTTCCACCTTGACTCCATTGGTCAGTCCTGTGTCTCTGTGTTCGTTATGGTCAGATACGTCATCTTGTCCATGGCAAGATGACGACTCAATATCCCCATTTGTTTTAATCTCCTCTTCGTGATCTTCATCCTCGCTGCTGTTCTCCTCCTGATCCGAAGTACTGCGCCTGGCTTGCTTCATTTTTGGCCCTCCATTCTGGTGAGGTCTCCGGTCACGGCGGTTTGGGCCCCTTCTTGCCATCCTGTCTGCAGACCGGGCCCTCCCAACGCCCCGCTAAGACCACAAAGAAAATGATTAAGCAATAAATACAGTCTTCACTCTATGCTATGTGTGACTTACTTCTTTAATAAAAGGTTTCACGTGTATTCCCTTTACTGTCTGGACAACACCGTCGTAAAATCTCACTGTGTAGGAACCTTTCAAATAGACAAAAATGGCTTATCTTTTTTGCATGGCATAGATATTAAATGTATAATTAAAAAAGTAGATAAAAACTAGATGAACTACAATGTTAATAAATGCAAATTTACTGAATAAAGATGAGGCTTCTCACCCTTTTTTCAATACCCACCATCTTTGTTGACAGATGTGACCTTGGCAGGATAAAAACGGCAATCCGACCAGCTAGCGAGAACCTTGTCGTTTACATGAAACCCCTGTAAACAACATGCAGGCCCTTAAAATGTTGACAATAGTTTGCAAAACCCATTTCTTCATCAGTTTAACCCCCCCGGTATTGATGGCCGTAAGCCAATGCCTCAAATACATTGACAAAATTGCAAGGTAATGTATACATTATTGGTGGGCTCTATCCAAATGGCAGTAAATACAGCAATACTTACAGGCATAGAAATGTCCTCATTCCGGGCCTGTCGCCTTAGCTGCACCCTCTCTACAGGTCGTAAATAAGGGCTAGTCCAGTCAAACCACTCATCATAACGATGGCTCCACTGGCGATAATGGATAAGCACTTTTTCATCTTCATAATCAACCTTTTCTATGTTTGCAACATACCTATAAAAGGGGAACATGCATGTGAAAACAATACGCAACCAATAAAGGGTAAAAAAAGGTCAAGTCATATGGTGCAAAGAAGACAAAAATGAGTGAAAGAAAGATGAAAACGAGCAAAGGAGGCCATGACTCACCAGTTCTTGAGGCTGTCTCTAGCCTCTAGCTGAGCTCCAACCTCAAATGTTATCCCTCTTCTGTTAGGGGGTGTCTTATTCATACTGGCCACATCAGTATGATTACTGCTTCCTGTGCACACACACAGACACACATTACAGTTCACTACAGCCTTGTCTGAAGTGTGCTCCGGGGTTAGACAATAACAAGCTCATACTAACTTTTGCAGAAGTAAATACATATATTGCAGCTGTACATTGTGAAAAATTACTGTACAGTTTTGTTTGTGGGAAAACTTCCAATCATAACCAAAGCTTAGACTTAAGAACTGGTTCCAATATTAGAGTTTAATTGACAAAAGATTTATCAAACTTTTGTCACTATTAATCAGTGAACTGGTTGTTGTGGTCACAGTCTATTGTCTAAATATAACAAAACTATGTGTTTGAAGACTAGATGTGAGAATGTCAGTCCAACCATGTTCACAAATGTTCACCACAGAAATAGGTGGGATCTGTATTGTCCTAGTTTGAGTATAAGAGGTGAGCCATGCCTCAGATGGTGATGAAATGTGCAACCCATATGAAAAAGAAACAGTGTAGAGCAGTAACCAGTTTGAAGTGCAGAATGGTAAGGTAAACGGCAGATTGTTCTCGTATTAGCACAAGTCATAATTATTCTCTCCGTAGTGCACTTAGTTTATGAATGTAAAACACGAGCAGAGGGAAGTCTGAATAACAGCGCCTCCTTTGTCCGACTTCCAGAGCTCAACTAATGACGCCAACTGCGCGTACCCATCATTCACTTATTTTAGGCCACATGTTTACGATGTAGGACTATGCTTTTACGTCACACTTGGATACATTTGTCCGTAAATTAAAAAACAAACAAACACAATTTACACATTTAAATGAATGTCGTGTACGCCTTCACTAACCCGGATATGCCGCTTCTCGGCCCACGTGTTCTCGGCCCTGTTTATTCACGTGCAGACACAATGGGAGACAAAGATAACTGCACCTCCAAATGCCGCGATTTTGTGGACCAACGTATTGCGCAGAACAATAGATAAAGATCATAGAGACTCTACTGGGTGCTAATTTGTATACAAAATATGTTTAATCGCCCGTGACGTGGACATTAATCCAGACAACGGAAAGAGAATTGGATCTATGCAACAACATGGGTGTACAGCGGATGTGATCGTGGGTGTATTGCGTTCTACAAAAAGAGCACGCAATTGTGATATCTTAATTGCCCGTAGAGGCCCGTTTAAAAGAAAAGTCGTCCTTTTTCTTAACAGAAACTACAATAATAATTCCTGTGCGTCTATTCCGCTGTTTTGTATTAATAAACTGAGCAGGTTGCACTTCATTAATACTGTGCATTTTTTGGGAATATGACCTGTTATTTCCACAATCTCCCACATTGTCCGGTGTTTTGTAACTCGTAGGCGTAGCGCGACACACTGTTCTAACTTGAGTCACATATGTGATGCCGATTGGTCTAGAACTGCTCTTGTGGGCGGGCTAACGGCCTTTGATTGGCCCTCACAGCTGTCACTCTCACGGCTCAGTTCGCGGCCTCGCGGTGGGCCTAGTGCCTCACACTTTTCCTGCAGAGAACGTGCGGCGTGGAAATAAAGAGAACTTCCAAGTCCTAAATTAGCAAAAGATATGTCACTACTTCTGGACTAGACAAGTCGATCAGCCGTGACGACGACGCGTAGTAACACAAAGAGGTTCAAAATACGACCAGAGCCAAGCCTGAACTACTTCGTCACGTTTGTTTTCAACTAAAAAAGCCGACATGCTGCATCAAACGGCCCTAATTCACTATGCTGTTCAAATTCGTAGCGCTAACCACGAGACGGAAAGCTGCTCGCAATTCTTACCTTATCTCCAGCTCCTCTGTGTCGGGTTAAATCCAATATGTGCGCCGTAATTCCTTTTAAAAGCCAAGATGCCGCTTCTTCTGCCTGTGTCTGCTCCAGATCACGCAGTTGTATTTCTGTGTACTCCGCCGGCGCGGGCTCACAGACTCTCTCTGCGCATGCGTGCACTTCAAGCCATTGCAACTCGTTAAACCGAATAAAAGAGCGCGATATGTCAATTAATATAGTTACATAGACTACGTATTATCGTATTCAGCATATGTAGACCAACACGTAGAAAAACGAAAACATTACTTTACAAGAGATGATAAAACTTTAATAGTTCCACTTCCAAAATCATTTACATTTGAGACGAGGGGGGCAAAATCAATATTTTGTGTACTAATGAAAATGAAAATGGCTAACATTAGAATACGTTTTCAAGCGAGTTTATTCTCGATTTGTTTGTGCAGTAGTGGCACCATGTCTCCAATAGATATCGCCATTCACTGTGAAGTCCTGTTCCTTTGCGCGGTTAAACTTTTGTAACTTGCAAATAATAATTTTAGGATTTTTAAGTACACCAAAATAGAATAAGACTACAACTGTTCGACTGCCTTTTCAGACAATATGTTCATGGAATGCCGTGATCAATTAGTGCCATGTAGAGAAACTATAATAACTTTATATACATAATAACAACCAAAGATACACGTAAACAAATCTTTATTTTTGGACAATCATCCCATATTTAACAAGTTATGCACACACATACACACACACATGGCAAGTGGTTTGATTCAGTCCTAGGTTGAGAGGTGGGGGTTTACAGCAGACAACGCAGAAATACTTTAATTATTTCTTATTACCCCAAACCATTTTTTAACATTAGAATACACTTAAAGAGTTAATACTATTTACAAGCTCATCATATTTACACATCCAAAGCCTGAGAGCGGAGACGTAAAGGGGTTTCTACAATTATTTAGTTCTCCATTTGGTTTTACATTTGATTTGTATGTGAGGAAAGTCAGGCTCTGAACACCTGAATTATACAGTAAAAGATGCAGAATGAGAAAGACATAATTACCAACAACCCCCACCCACATTTTCTTTTGGAAACTATGATCATTGTTGAGACTCTCCAAGCCTTGCTTTAAGCCAATAAACATTTTTTTCAAAGTCTTTTTCGATTTGGCACTTTGAAATGTGGGCTTCAGTCTTCATATTCACGTTCTTTGTGCTATTTATGGTATAAGCGGTCAGGCTATCAACAATACTATCTATGCTACCGAAAACATCACAGGCGAGCAATTATTAAGACACCATTATTTTTCTGACACATGTTCCTGCAATATTTCAATTCTCTATACATATTAATAAGGAAACAAATTATTTGCACACATAACACACTTCATAATCAGCAATGCTGTTACAAATAGTCCCAGTGTCCCCTGTAAGGTTTGGAAGAAATGTTCCATTTCATCTTTG
The DNA here is from genome assembly GCF_026437365.1 of Eucyclogobius newberryi. Lineage (NCBI taxonomy): Eukaryota > Metazoa > Chordata > Actinopteri > Gobiiformes > Gobiidae > Eucyclogobius > Eucyclogobius newberryi. Next base: position 17,668,423 of record NW_027315823.1, read on the forward strand.
GAAGAAACAGAACATTTGGTTTGTTTTACATGCAGCAGCAAAAAGTTGTAAATGAAAATGCTTTCCAGTGTGTTCTGAAGGACAGTGCGTGTGTGATCACAGATTCAAATGTATGTTTATGTCAGATGCTGGTAGCAAACACAGCAAAGGCAGATGGAGTGTTGTTTTTTCATGTTTAAATCACTCCATCAATGAAGCTAGTGTCAAGGTGAACAATGAGCATTCTCAGGAAAGCCATCTCTTTGCGAGTGTTCTCAAAGATGATACGAGGGTCGTCTGACTGACATCGCAGGCAGTTGGGGGCCATGACCATAGCCAAGTTGTTCACATCCATTTTGGTGACGGCAACATTGGTTGGTTGTGCAAAAACCTACAGGAAAAAAGTAGAATCAATACAAGTGTAGTGGTCTCTCATTCTTATACATAGTGATGATGAAATATAACATTAAGTCTGGCCACGCCAGACAAGTGCAAATTAATACATGAAATCTGTATTACCCCGAGGGGATTTTGTCTTGTAAAGAGGGCTCAAAACACATTAGACGCAGCACATTATAACAGAGTGTCAGCCTATTGTCAATTATCTTACATTATTTAAACTCAAACAGCATTTCAATATCTGTGTTGTCCAAATGAAATAGTTTGTCACTGGAGAAGAAAATAATCAGATAATAACAATTTACAAAAAAATAATAATATCACAAAAACAAAATATAATGGAGGGAGGTAGAAATAAATGGTGGTCTAAAGCCATGTGAGGGACCCTAAGCCAGGGTCCGGCTGCCACTTGGTTTTCCTCTAGTTTTCCTCCGTTTAATTAACCCTTTATATTTTAATTATTCTAAACGTTTATGGCAAAAATGAATGAAAAATGTACTATCAGAACCACAGCAGACTTCAAAGTGAGAGGGTTGAGCTCCATTGTGTGCCTTGATAATTCTTTGAAATTGTGTTGCTATTACCATGGTAAAAGTTACCTGAAGGAAATTGATGAAGTAACAGAGGACAAGCCTGTTAAGCTCAGGCAGAGCCTGGACCACCGTAATGGCAGCCACGGGGTCATCACAGTTACTGATGCACTGCTTGTAACAGTCCATTGGGATGAGTGGCTCCTCCAGCTCACGATACCAAAGCTTCATTAGGGAGGCTAGGCCAGAGGAAGAAAAATAAATGATAACAGAACAGACAAAAACAATAAAAAGGTGCTAACATGTATTCTCACCAGGAACATTGGGGTCTGAAAGATTCTCTGGAATCCTCCACTGATCCACCTGAAGCTTCAGTGCATTCACCTCATCAATGTCTCCAGGCACTCTGTTGACAGACATCCAGTTACTCAAAGCAGCCACTAGAGGGACCTAAGTATCCACGTTTATCTCGTGAGCGGAGGTCATCATAACACACCCAGTTGAACAATATTTGAATGTTACCTCATGGCTCAAAGTACAAGCATTTGCATGACAGAATCTGAAAGCAAAACTACTAAATATACTATTTGGAAGGTACCAAAGTTTTGAGCAAAAGTACGTTTACTGTGTCCCAAGTAACGAGAAGATGCCTTTCCTCTGCTACTCAACTAGAAAAACATAGATTAACTAAACCACACACATGCATTTAGGTCCAATACGCATAGAATATGCAGACAATAGTACTCTAATTCCCTCTCATTGTGAACATGTCCAGACGTGTCACTGGTTTAGGGGGTGGAATTTTACCTGAAGATGCCCTCTGTCTGAGCCCCGTCCAGCCCCAGGACATATTGGGACAGTTGAACTTGTACCCATGGCAGTTTCCTGTCTGGGAACAGCTCATTCTGCCTCTCCATAACCTCTTCAAGGGAGCTGCCGAACAATGAGGGGGTGACTATGGCCCGTCTGCTGTGGTCGACCTCCTCTAAGGTGGGCTTCCGAAGGCCCTAGAGGGGAAACACAGTGTTATTTAAAGCGTTTCATAACCGGAACTATGACAACAATAGCATGTCTTTTGGAACACCTGGAATAGCAGCATGACAATATCTACATCTGTAATGACGTTTTTTTGTTTTTTTCTCTCGATAGTGAACTCTTCATGACTCATAGTATCATTGCACGTTACCAACCTATGATTTAAAAAGAAACCTCTAGGTAACAAAACCTGCTTACTTTTTTCCCACCCGTGATGGCCACCTTCTGAAGCTTCCGATGACAAAACTTGGCGTAAGTGCTAATAGGCAGACCTGGGGAAAATACAAACTAATATTAGTTCTGAACAGCTTTGTAAAACTCTAAAAAAATCAAAACAAAAAACCTTCAACAACTGAGAAATAACTTAATTTTACCAGCACTGAAAATTAGGCATATAGTTGGAGACCTCTGCAAAAACACTTAGGTAAAGCCTTTAAGCAGGGGGCATTAGATGATAGCCAAAACAATAAATGAGTCAGACTCTTCCACACAAATACGACAAGTAGTTGTTGTTTTTTTCACCCCAGACATGTTGAATGGAGCATTAGTGGTAGTGGGCTGTAATAGGAGAACCATGTTGACAAGCATATGGGGGGTGGGGGGATCAGACCAGACTGGACTAAACTGTCCGGCCCAGAGGAAGATTTATGCATCTGAACAAAAGCTTGAGAGACAGGATCGAGTGATTCATCAGCATGTATAGACTTAAAGAGGCCTCCGGAGAAACGACTTGTGCTACTGCCTGTACTTATCACCTGTATCGGGACATCTGTGTTACGCAAGTTGTAGCTGCTAATATATTCCACATAGGAATATAATAGCAGTATCAAAAGCAAGATATTAAGCGAAGATATTAAGACTATATTAAGGAGATATTAATACTAAATCTAGTACAAGACAAGTTACTAAAAACAGAGATATTAATTATTGTGGTATCGAAATAGTTTGGAGTATCGGGGCTTTCCGTCAGTATTGAAATTGAGTTTGAAAACACGATTTCCGAGCTACATATTATAAAGAGTCAAACTTTATTTCACAGTATAATTCATTCCAAGGTAACAACTTCAATGGTAGTAAGGGATAAAAGGTTGGGTATCAAATTCCTTTTTCTCCCATAGTGTATATCGTAAAAGCAGCACGTAGCTAGGATTGATGTGCATATGCCTGAAAGTTCAAAGATGTGAAGACTTGCAATGTGCCAAAATCGAGTAATGCAGCTTATTATGTAATTGTATGTAGCTACATTGTACATAATTAGGATGGCACATTGAATTCAGTGTAGTGCAAAATAAAATATTAACTAAAACCTAGGCTATATTTCTGGAAACACATTTTCTTTATGAAAAACAAACTATAAATTCAAAGATGTTCCAATTTCCCGAATGCCAGATTTCTTTAAGCAGGTGATTTCTGTGAAACTGCAGCACATCTGACCTTGCCTGACTGTAATTACATCGAATTAGAGATACACTTTTGATGTTGGAGCAGACTTTTGACATGAATCCCGATATAAATAAGTGGTTCTAAAGAATAGGTCTGGTCTGTTAACGGACAAGGTCTATCTGAGTCTATCTGATGTCATAACACAGATTTGTTCAAGGATGTCCACAATCTCGTACTGTAATACTATATGCTCCTGTACGAAAGATTGTATAATATAATGTAAGACTTTTATTAAATTGAAATTGTGAGACGTATGTGAAATATAGTCCAGTGAAGCTTTGCCCTGAGCGAACACTAGGGTCGAGTTTCCCACTTTTTAACCTCTTAGTCTGGAGTGTTTTGCCTCAACTCTGAGTCACTGCAGTACAATGTGTGGTGTCTGTAGTGAGTAGCCTGGTTTTCTCTCTGGTGAACTCATAACCAAAGAGGCCATGTGGGTTCTATTGCGGGCACGTGCTGATGACTCTTCTAATGGGTCTTTGACATGAGTAAGAAGAAAGACCACTGATGTGAGTCACAGACAGGCTGGACCCTTGTGTCCACGAGCCTCTGAGATTCTCATCCTACTTGTTTTTCAGTCCACACTTCTGTGAAAGTCATTCATTGAACGTCCAAGTACAAACTGCACGCATCAGACTTTTCCATGCTACTTCCAGAGCACAGTCAATAGGGAGCAATACATTACACATACACAGCAAACACTTAAACACTTAAAAAGAGTAGGAAAACCATCTTTGTCACTGGCCAACCAACATCACACTCTGTCGAGCAGATAACCTTGTACAAGTGCAGTTTACTGATTAAGTGTTACATTAGACATAAATATTTTAAAAAGGTCGCCAAAATAACTTATATGAACTGAAATGTCAGATTTACCTTCTTCCTCATCATCTGTGCTCTGTTTTCTCTTCTTTCTTGACTTTGAGTTCTTCTTCAGTTTTAGATCCTGTTGATCCAGGATGAACTGAGTCACTATGAATCAAACGGTGTATAAGTTATAATTCTGAAGGCAGGAAAACAAGGACCAGTGTGTGCAAAAAGATTAGCTTTCCAATTTCAAATGTTTATTGTGTAAAAAACACGGCAGGCAAACAAGGTTTAGTTGTTAAAAAAAGTTGAAACAATCACTAAAATATCTAGAGACAGCTTTTTTGAGCTAATCTGTGGCAGAAAATGCCCATAGGTCTTTGAAATCTTGGCTCTAGATGAATTGCCCTGTGTTTAATGTAGGTCTATAGTAAATGGTTGTTTCATGCATTTGTCAATAAATATAATTGGTTAAGAAAAAAAATCAGCACACATTATGGCTCATCCACTTTTCTTAATGTATGGTGTGTCACACTTGATTTTTAGTGAACAATCTTGCCTTAGTTTGAAGAGATATAAAAGGTGACCCACCGTGTAGCTCAATGTGAGACTCACATTTCTTGTCGCTGGCGGGGTCCGTGTGTCTCTGGATGTAGCCCTCCAGGTAACAGCGGAACTTTGGTGACGGTGCAAAGAAGGCCAAGCTGACTGCCATCAGTTCCCAACCTCCTGCTAGACTCCTGGGAGTTGCGTTCCCTGTGGTCTGCCTCACCAGCTGCACATAGAGCTCGTCCCTTAGTCCGGGCAGGTCCCAGCACTTTGTGACGATCAGCAGGGCGCAGTGTCTTCGGTCCAGGCGGGATGGCCGGTCCCCCATGTAAGCCTGGACCAGTTTGAACATTTCACAAGCTTCTTTACGGACAGTACGGTTGCTGGTGACAAGCATGGGCTTTTTGATGGAGCCTCGGTTCCAAGAGAGCATGTTGGCGATGGACACACGCCTCCGAAACAGGCCTTGGGTGTGCATGTTGAGATGTTTGCTGGCCCAGTCCTCCATGCCCATCTCTGGAGGCGGGGGTTGTCGTAAGGTGGCGTAGGCAAGCTGGTACGACATCCCAACTCCTCTTCCTCCATCAGAGTCTGCTCCTTCTCTCCCCTCTGGGCGGTGAGGGCCTAAGGAAGCAGTACGTCCATCTACTATGCCTTTCTTGTGACTGTCCAGTGAGGTTGGGAGAGCTAGGGTTCCCACCTACATTAAAAAAAAAACACAAGGATTTTAGTCTGGGTAATTAATTAAGAGATGAGTTCAGCTTTTTATTTTTACTTACAGCAGTACAGCAGTACCACATAGATTGTTTCACACCTATTGTGTTGAGCTCTGATAAAGTTCAACAGTTGCACTAATACCAAGTAACCAATTCCAACTAAAAAACTCTCAAACGCATTTACTGCTAATCAACTTGGCAACAAATAAATTCCAACTGATTTATACTTGAAAAGTGTAAATGGCAGTGAAAAGAGTCTTCATGGGGTCTATAGACAAGCTACAATCAACATGCCGTCATCCAGTGAATTGTTCAATCTGAGTCCCTTACCAACGCTTGAATGGCCTCAACACTAGCCTACGTGCATGCAAATCTATGGTTACCTTGCTTTAGACGAGATTTCATTGTGGTCTTTATGACTATAAGAGCACCTCAGCGCCCATAAAACCTGAAATCCAGTAACTGTGATAAGCTCAACAAATAGCCAGGAATAACATAAACCTGGGCCAGATTCTACACTCTAATTCACTGAAAGAACATAAAACACACTGACATGTCTGTTCAATGAGGCCCTGATGTAATAAGGAGCAGATGACTGCCAGACATGCTGGACACGATATGGTTTCTCAATCAAATGGAGATCTGTGGTTTGGCTTTGGACTATTAACGATCAAAAAGACACCATTGTTTTTGAAAGCGGATCACTCAAGCCCTTAAGAACAAATGAAACGTGTCTAAATATGGACATTTTGATGATGAAATACTTTGTTCTATACAGAGTCCAAATATGCACAACCGCGTCTAATCTGCTTCTGTGATGTAACCTGGGGTCTGGGGAACATTCCTGGAGAATCAGGGGCCCCACTCTGGATTCTGCTGTTATTGACCAACACGTGATGGCTACAGTAGAACCAATAATCTTATACAATCCTGCCTGTTGTCAGCTACATCCATCTGCCAATTTAGGGCCATATGGGACACAGTAGTCCTTCTTCCTGACCTACGGAAGCCATGTCCTGAGACTCAAAGCTCTGGCATAGACCCCAGACGTCCAGGAGCTCCTCTGGCATGGGAGAGCACAGCACTTGCAGTGCGGCACAGATGGATGGTGGTAAGAGGATGACAGGTAATGCCAGGACTTGGGTTATTAATGCCCAGACTACTATCTCCACCCTTTACTTCGGACCCAGGAACATAGGATAACCTTTTTGCAAAATGTTAATTATTTTAAGTAATCAATAAATTAGACATTGAGCAAAAAATACTTGGACAAATTGTTCAGTAAAAAGCTGCAGCATGGGTGTTATGCTTCACAAGGGGATTAAAAGATTTTAAAGCGTGCGTGTCAAGGTTGGTTAAATGTGATTTGTACAACTTGTAGAGCCTATACAATGAAAGTGTCTGTTAAATAAACAATTGTCAAAAAAGTACTGTTTATAACAACAGGACTTCAGTCTCTCAACTTTGCAATAGGTATAGATATTCCATCTTCTTGTGTTTATTCACATACTAAAACTGTGGATGTGTTTAAAAAAAGGTACCATGTACCCCATGCGTGTACAACAAGCTTGTTTGGTAAGTGGTGGGATACACAGGCTTCTCAACACATCTAAACCCTTACCAGAGAGAAATGAGAAATATTATTTGACTGTGTGTTGTGTCTACAAATACTTTGTTTTGTTTGTCATTTCAATATTTTAAGTTGTGTCGTTATCGGTTATCTCTAGTAGAGTACAATTTTCATCTAGAAAATCTGTTTACCTGAGAAGGGGGTCCTGGGGTCTCCGGAGATGTCAAGCTTGCCTGGCTGGTCACACTCATCTCCAGTGTGTCCACTTTCTCGTACGTTCTCTTCTGTCTTCCAGGCATCTCCAAAGGACACAGAACAGGGTTTCCTCTGCCTAAAGATCGAGGTTCTGACGTAAGATCCTCTCGTGATGAGGACCTTCCAGATCCCCCGGTGCCCCCTCCATACCACCGGAGAGAGTTAACAGGGGAGCGCGTTCGTGGGACCACTCCCCTGTCCACCATCTCCTGGTGGTCCCGACCAGCCCGCACCTCCCTCATTGTGTTGGAGCGACTGACCGCCTCCCTCATCTCAGCCATCAGCTTCTCATGGGTACACAGTTCACCAGTGCTGCCCACTGAACCTGGTCTGCCTCCGGCCCCTGCCCCAGGTCCAACTCTCCTCCGACTCTTCCTCCTCAGACTGGGGGAAGGCCCAGTTGAGTAGCCCGAGTCCTGGTAGTTGGCTGTGGGCTGGGGTGTCGATGAAGGGAAGTCTTGAGAGGCCTGGCTACTCTGGCGGCTATGGCGAGCATCCATGGCACGCTGCACAGTAGCTTCGAGGACTCTCCAGTTCTGTTTTTTTTCCAGTGTATTGGGGGCCTGACCGGCCTCTCTTTCCCGCCCATGTCCTCTCGCCTGGGGATGGGATTGCGCTAACTTGGGCTCAAGTCTACAGATAGGGGAAGGAGTACGAGTGGGTACAGGAGAGCTGGTTACAAGCCCCTGCTTTGGGTCAATATTGATCATGTGTTTGATGCACTCAAGTCCAGCTGGGCTATAGTCTGAAGACGAAGGGTTTCTCCTGTGTCTGGAACCAGGAGTTGGATGCTGTAGAAACTTGGGTTTTTGTAGGCTGTGAGTGGGTGTCAGACGAGATAATTGCTGACCATGATGAGCCCCCTCTATTTCCATGTCTATGGGGGGCTCATCATAAATGGGACATTCAGTAACTGGCTCATCATAGATTGGGGTGGTGTAACTGTACGGAGGAGATACAGGCCGAGGGGTGCTGGTCTGTGACCGGAGCAGCCGGGGGCTGGGGTGACCACCATCTGCCACCAAGCAAAAGCTTCCATTGCTGGCTTTTCTCAGGTGATGGGCGTGTCGTGCATCCACACCCATTTTGCCGGAAGGAGCCGTTTTATAGCCTTGTGCCGAGTGTCCTCCCTGCTTGTTGCTGGAGGAGTGCATGGTGAAGGTGTTGGTCTTGCCAGGGCCGCTGAGCTGAATGAACTGCTGCTGCATGGCTTGACCTCGGCTCATGCTGTTCACCTTCACCAACATGGCTGCCTTAGAACCAGGTGCAGGCTGCCATCTCTGAGGACCATCTCTACAAAATACAAAAGAGAATATATTAGTTGATGTGTATAGAGCAAATACTGTTCAGATGCGCAGCCCATTAAAGCGAAAGACAAACAGTCAATGTTTACACGCACCGCTAACAGTCATGGCCTCAGGCCATTAAAATGACTGCCCTTGTCCCAGTACAGAGCGTGACAGGGATCTATTTATTGACACACCCTGGTGACCTTTTTGTTACCAAATGCTCTTATCTGGACAAAAATATGCAAGCCTTGAACAAAAACACTTATATAACACCAACTAATCCCATGTTTTTGTCAGTTTTCTAGAGCAACCCGTATAAACTTTATTTTAAGTTTAAAGTTACATTTTCTAACCAGGTGAGATTCGTTTTATTCATTTGAAGCAGTTAAGTGACTTGGAAAAAAGTTGAATCATAAATTCTTTTGAAATTGTTTTACTGACCCAAAGCTCAGTTTTTAGTCTGGCAGTCATTATAGCCCCGCCAGAGTGTGGGCAAAGCAAGGGCCTAAAAATACCTTTACAGTGATACAATGTGTGACTCCATAATCTGTAGTATGTCATACTGAGTGACATCTTGACTAAAAATGTGTTGTAACAAATCAGTCTATGACAGCAGAGCATCACTTAAGATTATTCTAAAGACTTAAAATGCTACTTCATCTCATTTCGGTCAAGGGAATTTCAAACCTTACAGTCCAAACCTAATCCTTGTGACACAAACAATATGCAATGAATCTGGTCACACTGCCCTGGCACCTTAAAATATATACATATAGTCAGTACTTTTGAGATGAACAAAAACGTGCCATTTCGAATGAACAAATGTGTCGTGTGAGAGAGCATGATCACACATTAGCTCTGAATCACAGTGGGGAGCAGACCAGATTAGGTCAGTCCATGTGATCAATTCAAACAGTGTGGGGGTCAATTTTTCTCTTGAAATGTATTCAATGGTCTAATTTTCTTCCTCTTTATCACTAGAAATCCGCAAAACAGCAAATAGTTTTCAAACGTACATACATTGTCACAAACTACTGTGCTGGACATATCAGATCAAGTAATGGAACTTCCTGAATAAAAGGTCAAGGAGACAGGTAATGCAGCCAAAGCAGGCTTACCTTCTGTGCGCTTTTAACGTTCAGTACTGTGATAAAGTGGATCACCTTCTGTTCTCGTTAAATCCAAATGTAAACACACATCAGTGCAGCCACCGTTCAAAGGCTTTATCCAGCAGCACTACACGTCAGTGAAAAGTTGAGAGGGCAGTAACGGTAGGCAGGAAGGGGGAGGGGGGAGGAGATAAAACAGACGAGCCCCTCCTCTCCATAAGTCCTGAGAACAATGGTCCACAACAATTCCCCTGAGGTCTGCGAGCCAACGGCTGACTTCCTTAAAATGCTGCAAGTTTAAACTAAATGCAGGCCTTTTCAGCCTCTGTTAGGCTCTGGTGTCACCTTTGGCTTTTTAACTTCATCGACAGTCAAGTCCTTAGTATAAAGTCCTCTCAATGTATTAATTCATTAATTTTCTACCGCTTGTTCCCGTTAGCGTTTGTGGGTGACTGGAGCCTATCCCAGTGACTTTGGGCCTTAGGCGGGACACACACTGGACTGGCTCATCACAGGGTTAACACAGAGACACGCATACCACAATTCACTCACATTCATTCACTAGGGGCAATTTAGAGTTGCCAATTGACCAAAGACGTGCATGTGTTTGGACGGTGGGAGAGCGCCGGAGAACCGAAAGATAACCCACGGTAACACGGGGAGGACATGCAGACTCCACCCAGAGAGATCATGTGATGTTGGTCTGGCCCGGGAATCGAACCCATGATCTCCTTATTGGGAGGCACCATACTATGCACCCTCCTCTCAATTTAGTATCATTGTATTACATTACAGAATAGGATAAAGTAAAATAACAAGTTCAAAAATAGCACAATCAAGCACATAATTTTTTTGTGCATCAATGCAGCATTACACCATAAAAATACTACTACAAGGGATGATATATCAGTTATTGGATATGGGAGTTTTCCCCCATATATTGGTATTGGGCCGATTTAGCCAATATTTGGCAATATTTCTGTCCTGCTGTCCTCAGTGCATCAAATTTGACTTTTTGAACAGACAAAATAGAAATAGAAGGCCAATTAGCTGGCTTTATGTTTACACATCATCATCATGCCAGAAATAGTTTTATATCCAGGATAAATAAAAATTTTGTTATTATTTTTACAAAGTGAAAAGTTCATTTGTGAACTTTAACATAAATGTGTGGTCTTACTATCGGCAATATAAAGAGGTTTATTTTTGTCACTGTGGTCACTGAGATATAAATTGAAGAAACACAAAATAACAGTAAGTTGCGTTGAGCCAAAATGGTGTTTTTATAAAGTTGAAGGGAAATTTGAAGTTAATTATTTCAAATTTTCCATTTGACAATAAAAAGAAATTCTCACCATTACATCCCCTATTTTCCACAACTCTCGGAAACCATTACACCACGAGTGGTTTTGAATGTAAACAGCCTCCATGTGTCTTCAAAAGGCCTACTTCATAAACCGGTTTGCGAGGCACCAGCACCGCCCAATAATGCACTTTACTGCAACCAAAAAAGAGACAGACAGCCGTGTGTGAAGACAGGGGCCTCTGATAACTTTGGGATCCACTGCCGTTTAGTTGTTACAAGCTGGTGTGGTTAAACAAGGTTGTGTGGCTAACAGCTGTAGATGTGAGAAACCACTGTTTGTGCTCTTTCAGACGGTGTATGTTTTGTCACTCCAACAGGATGGGACTGATTTGGCAGCGACGAGCCTACCACCTAATAGTTTAACACTGCTCCGTTACGATGCAGAAAACATCAAGGCCGGACCGCACAAGTCAAAGCACAATAATTATGTTCCTCTTGACGCTTGCCAAGTTGTTCCACATGATCTTGTTATAACATTCCGTTTAATATGGATCAGTTTTCTCAGGGTGTCACTAATCTATGCAAACTGAAAAAAAGTTATTATTTCCTGTCTGGAGTGGTGCTATGAAGGGTTTAAGACAGGACTTCCCCATAGACAAGACAAACAGGAAATGCCTATTGCAAGATTCACATAGGATGGAACAATAAACTATTTTAGATTTTTCATATAATTAAAATCCAAAAGTGTTTTTTTATATCAGTGGGACAGTCCTGGTTAATAAAAGTTACATTTATATAATAAAAGTTAGATACATTCCAGTTAAATGTCTTTCAAATATTCAGATATTTTAACAATTTATAAGCCCTATTGTTATTGAAGTGATGTTTACTTGACAAAAAGATGTATGCCGTGACACTTGGCAGTCAGGAGCACTCGCACGTACATATTTTGTTTTGGAATAGAAGGATTTGGTAGCGTTTTGTGTTTTGGGCTTTTGACAAAAGTTAGTATTGTATGTTCACCAGTTCTAAAATAAATTGATTTGATTTGATTTGATTTGAGTTCTCAATAATTAAGGACATGACAATGAGGCCAGCTACGAGACCCAATAGCAGTCTATGGAAACGACTCCAAATCCAGGCCTTTTATCATATTACACAGTGTGCATCACTAAAGCTGGGCCGCTGCATTTCTGCACTGTTACTATATTTGAGTGTCCTAACGTTAGTTGAGCCAAAGAAAAAGAGTTTTGGACACAAATTTGACCAGAAGATGCCACAGTTCTACAGGAAGTGTGAAAGAAGGAAGGCACATAGCCGAGGGAGAGGAGAGGGAGGGTGTGGGTGTAAATGAGCCTGGGTGGGGATTAGTCGTGGGAGAGTGCAGCGAGAGAATGAGCGCGGAGCCATGCATTCCACTCATTCAGGGGCCTCAATCTGACCAGTGGAGGAGCCTCAAACAATGCATGGCTGTGCCATCGTCACGGCGACGCCTTCTTCAAACGGCGGCAGCAGGGGGTGGAAAGATGAGCGTAAAGGTCATATACAACCTTTAAGAGCTGACCGTGCAAACACATTCTTACGCAACACTCACCAGACCTATGCTCTAGTCTCAATGAGAAAGTTGTTTGCATAAGGTGTGTTAGCAGCTGCCAGGCTTACAGGTGTTAACTGATGTTAGCCTAAGGTGGGGATAGAATAATCTCCTTTTCTAGAAATAAATCACATGACGAGACATGAAACTAGCTTGGGTTGCAAGACCAACAACAATTAGAGTATTTTCTGTCAAGTCATAATTCCCATTTAAGACAGAGCCAAAGCACAGATTAATCCAAGTTTCTATGGAATGTGCACTAATGCACGAACAACCCAGGTCTTTCAGTGCTTGGAGCTAGCATGTGAGCACTCCAGAAGATGAAACAGAAACCAGAAACTAAAATAAAGTTAGAGGCCTTGTTACAAAATGTAATGTTAATCAGATTGCCCTCAGGGGCAGCAAATTTACTTAAGGTCAGCACATTTCAATTAGACCACCAATTCTCCCTTCTCACACTAAACACACGGCTCTGTAGATGCGATCTGACAGTCAGTGTGGTCAGGTTGTCTCAATCAGGAGCTAAATATACTATAGGGATGCTCCTGTCAGCAGATGCTCTGTCTCTACTTTCTTTCCTGCCTGAAATAAGTACTGTGGAAAAGCCATCAGCTAGGTCACTTTGGTAGATGGTTTTATACGTTCATAAATAAACCCAATGGGAATGACAGCATTTCAAAAACAGGTTATTATTAACATCGGCTGGACCGGAAAAGGATATGAGGTCCTCTGTTCTGAAAACACCTCCCACCAAAGACAAATGGGTGTTACCATCTACTGTATTCATTCTAACGGAAGGAAATGGTGAAGACAAAGACAATTCATTGAAGACAAATCTATTTCTTACAACAAAATGCATGAACAAAAACACAACGCCTTTAACAAAAGATAAAGGATACTCGGTGTTGAATCTGGTATCCTCTTCATTAAATGCACATGAGAATAATTCAATATTTTTTTTTGTCTTTTGGCTCATGGGTTTTATTTGACAGGACAGTAGGGTGAAAGTGGAGTTAAGAGCAGGGAGGACATATAGCAAATCTTTCAGAGCTGGGAATCGCTGCAGCGAAGACCACTCCAATACCGAGCAGCACAAGATGATACTTTTCCAAAATGTCCCAATTGAAGCAGCTGTTGTGAGGGGTGTATAAAATTGTTGCCGAAGCATAAAATGGGGGAGTAGTTGGCAGCCTCAGAGACACCTTGAGGACCAGCTGCCCTGGGACAGCTGAAGTGAGCCGAGCCAGCATGTCTCCTCTGTGCGTGTCTGAGTGGCTCCTACGGTCTACCCCTGGAGCGCGCCGGGCCTCGGGAACAGCTACTAGAGTTGCAGTTCAAGTGACAGGACCAAGCCAAACCCTGCAGGATTCCACAGAGATCAGCAGCAGGAATTCAAAAGAGGAACTCGGATCTTATTACAGTACGTTTGACATGCCTATTGAAATTATGGCAATAGTGGAACAAAATGGAACAAAAACCATCACATTGAATTAGTGGGATTCCAAGACAAAACACATTTCGAACTTTTTCCCATCCATGTGCCATTTTAGTATTGTACATTTCTCTCTAACAGATAACAGAAATATACTTGGCTAACCGCCTAACTTAAAATACATAGCAATTATTATCAAAAAGTAAACGATGTAGCCACACACATACGATTTGTACAACTAGAAGCAGACAAATAGTGCTGCAATTGCATAAGAAATGGCAAGCATCAATGTCATATATTTTAAGAATATGTTTAGAAAAAAAAGATCTGAAAAGATAATGGCAAAGATAAGTGTTTCATGACAGTATAAAAGAATAGGCTTATACCATTTGCCATTTATCCCCAAAAATAGCCTCAATACGCATATCTAACTGGTAAATGTTGGAACTATACTCTAAAGTAGACAGTTGTGAAGTTGTGCGAATACAAAACACTTGTTTGTTGGGGGAGTCACGCTTAAGGCTTGCTCATGTGCTGCCACTGGTTTTCCATGAGCACTGGACAAACTCCAAAGTCCCATGGCACCAGAGCGAGACAGCCAGCGTCCAAACCATATACAAACAAAAGAGACACATAAAAGTGGGACTCTGTAATCTAGATCTGGAGAGGACCCAGAATGCTGCCGTATAAGACAGAATGAAAAAAAAAACCTGACACACCAAAGCACTTAGGCACATAACTAGATCACAAGTTCAAGGGGAAGAAAAGGGGAAAATCTATAATAAGGCACCGTAAAAGTCCATATTGAAAGCGGTTTGAAAATAAGCTTACCACGCTGGGTCTGAAGAGATAAAACCAGTCTTTCCATGGGTATCAAGCTGGTGTGTGCCAGACAACTTCAGAGCAAGAAACATAAAAGGTGTTGACTTGCACCGCAAACAAGTAGACAAGGTTTGAGTCAGTAAAATGTCACAGCTTTAATAACACTGTAAGACTGTTGACTCATAGATGTATAGTTATACAAGGAGAATGCATCTGAGCTCTTTTACCCGTCAAATGTGCTTAAATTTAAATATACCTCAGGAAATAGTAGGGTATTTTGTACGTGTGTAAGTAAATCTTTGAACTAAATGTAAACTATCCAGTCTTCTTTTTAAGTGAAAGCAGCTATTTTAAAGGTATTGTATTTTAAGCATACTCAGTGTCGTGTAACTGTACATGTAATGTACGTAAGTTAAAGCAGGCCAACAATCAGGAAAGATGAGTTTTAAGAGTCTAATGTCAGCCCGATAACAGGAAAGATACAAACAAGTCCTTTAAGGTCATTTGCAGTCCTGGTGTATGGTCCCGGAGGAATAACAAGGCTCAAGTGTGGCCTTTTGTTCCTTTTAGTGCTGCACTGAGACAAAAGAGAGAGGCTACCCTCACGTGAACTACTTCTGATTGCCTCTGGCTTGTTTTACACCAGGTCAAATGTACAATACATATTATTCATTATAATTCAGATAAACAAATGTCATATTTATTAATATAAATGTATATATAATCCTCTGATGTTGTCCAAACCTTATGTGATCTCATATACCTTTTAAAAGGATGGCTTTATTTGACAGGACATTAAAGCAGCCTGGAATTATGGAAGAAAAGGCATTCCAAAAAAAAAAAACACAGCCCAAACCCCTAAGCCATAGTGCAGCTATATATTCTAAACTACCGGTAATGTTTTTCAAACAGTGGTATTACTCATTAGGTCCTTCGTAGGTCGGGTGTGTTTGTTGTGGGTGATTTTGATTTGATTTAACCAATTTTATCTACATGATGAAACTACTGTAGTAGTCCTATTTTAGAGTAGTTATTTTTATAGACCTAGTTTAGATCTGGTAGTGCTCTGAAAACATGGTACTTATCTTAAAATCTTTGAGAGCCGCGGATCCAAACTTAAAAAAATGACTTAAGTATGTAGAAGGTGTTACTGCCACACTTAAATTGTTTTAGGCTACGTCTTTTGCCATGCATTTCTTTCATAAAATGCTCTCTAAACTACAAGAATGAAATGTATATGCGAGGTAAGTTGGGTACTTCCCTGATGAGCTCGATGTCCCTGAAAACTCACAAGACATTTGATAAGCCTTTGCCAATGAGTAACTGTTTTTTGGCTCATGTGTGATCTCAGGCCTCCATTACCGACAAGTATGAGCACATATGACGAATTCAGAGTGGGTCAAAAGCATATACATCAAACTGCTCCATCAGAGAAGGATACAGAGGATGTGCTGTGTGGAAACTCCTCTGCAATGAGGGCAGTTATTTACAGCTGGGAACAAAGGGAAACAGTGTTGGATGGACTCAGTGCTCAGAGCTGTAATGAAGAACAGCATTGTTTATTTTGAAAACTGTCAGAAAGTTTGTGACTTCTCATCTCTGCTTGATAATCAACACAAGTAAAAATGCATACTGGCAAAATGATAGGGGAAAGTGACTTTGTGTGTTAAAAGTGTGCAGACAACTTTTAATTAGTAAAACTCAAACTTCAACATGAATTCTTCTGAAGATGCCTGAAGAAGCCTGTCAAGGCATGTCACAATAATACATTTTGTAATACAATAAACTACCGTACTTTTTGGACTTTAAGCCGATCCTTGTTTGAAACCTGCCACATTGAAATGAGACCTTCTTGGCCTGACCTGACCACACACAGGTAAATCAGCTCACACAGAGTAATCAAGGACAGAAGGGACAGTAAGGACAGCTGTGATGCGTGTTCTGTTTGTTAAGTTTCGAAATGCTGTGTGTTTTATTACAAATTACAATCCAATTCATATTCACTGAGAAAATAGTTAGACTGCACTGCGAGACCCCTTGTTCAAAAGACAACATGGGACACCTACGGTTTATTGACAGGTGCATGTAAAGTGCACCTGTCGGGTGCACTTTTTTTTACATGTATGTAAAGTTTTACATGTATGTAAAGTTTCTTGTTTCTTTGCGGCTTTTATTCAGGAGCGATGTATAACCTGAAAAGTACGGTACATAAAATACAGGCCCAGGTCTGCATTAGTTAGTTTTCACCCATTTTGAGTAGTCACATTCCAGCCTCACTGTGTGTATTCTGCGCTGGTTTCTAATTACCTCCAAGAGATGGTGGTGGCTGCTGAGCATGTGACGGAGCATATGCCTAAGTGGGATATAGAGCCCCTATGGCTAAAGGATACAGCTGGCTATTGTTATCAACGCAGAGAAAGGCCTATGGGAAAGTTTGAGTCACTGGGGTGAGATGAGCCTCTGTGGGGAGCAGCACACACCAGAGGTAACAGTACCGGCCACTTGTACTGTCATTCAACAGCCATGTCGGACCAATTAGTTCCCCTTGTCCCACAAGATTGGAAGGTCAAAAGACAAAACCAAGAGTCAAAGAGAGGCCCAGGTTCAGTTAGAACCAAAAAAACCGGAGAAGCAAAGTCACCAGAACTTTGACTTGTTTATAGCTCCCTGGAATGTTGCAGTTCTGCTCGTTATTAACGCCAGACACAATTCTCTCGCACATGTCTCTGATGAACAGGCATTAAAGGTCTCTGCCGGCGAGAAGGATTCTGGGATGGCCTGAAGACTAAATTTGTTTTAGGAATATGAAATGACTGTTCAGCGCAGGCCGCAGTGAGCACACAGGAGGACATTAAGCTTCAGTGGACATGTGCCAGGGGAAACAGCAGTGGCACGTCTGGAATCTGACTTGGAAGGAAGAGACGGTAGTTTGGAACAGACCACAACGCCAAGCACATGATGGGTTCACTGAATGACTTACTGTTGGAGGTCGTTTTGCTACGGGAGCAGCAGCTACAGGGGAAAGGTTGTGCTCTCCATTTCAGATCAGCCCTTTCTACCCATTTGGTAAGCATTTACATAAGTGCCTCAACACAGCTCACAGATGACAATATGGAAACATGCAACAGGGAATGTACAGATAAAACAAACATTTCATTCATTCATTTTATTTATTTATACAGGGAAATCCCAATGAGAAAAGTTCTCTTTTTCATGGGTACCCTATTAAATTTGAAATACAGGAGCACCCGGAGGCAAACTCTCAACAAAAGCATTTGAAAGTTCATGGCGCCACATGTCAACATGCAGATGACAGTAGCTCAGTTTCTGAAAGGATTTTTCTTTGCACTCTTCTCTTTTATATCTTGAATTGTTTTGTGCTGTAATTTCTTTGTGATTTTACTGCATTTTTCCTGCTGTGTGAAGCACTTTGAATTGCCTTGTGTATGAAATGTGCTCGACAAATAAACTTGCCTTGCCTTCTTCACAAAACTGAAGGTTGGCCTCCTGCTATTTTGTCCTGCCTTGTCTCCATTATTGTGTACACTGATGTGTGAATAAGCAGTTTCTTGATGAAGTGTTTTGAGAGCCCATCAGTGGCAGAAAGGTGTAATATGTGACAATTTACCATTTAATTACCACAAATCAAAACCCCTGGAGACCTTACCTCTGTGTGTCTTTGCTGCTCTCTGTGTTGAGCTCGAAACTGCTGCCGTCCCCTTGTGACCTGCTGTCCACTGAGGGGTCAAGCTCAGGATGGGTGGCCTCCTCGAGGTCATTCTGACTTTTAGACAGGGTGTCTCTATCCTCCTCTGACAGAGTGTTACTGCGCTCCTGGCTGCCCATGCTGCTGATACTGCCTGTGGTCCCATGCTGGGCCCTTTCCAGGGCTCCTCCCGCTCTCTTGGCCTCACTGCTGCGCTTCATGGCCTGTAGCTGCGACAGGGGCACAATGTCTGCTCCCTGGGGCCGGTGCCAGACTGTGCGGCGGCCAGTGGAGTTATAGTAGTAGAAGCGCCCACTGGTGGGGTCAAACAGCTCCCACCACTGGTTCCCATCGGCCTGGCGGACTGGTACTCCAGAGGGAGGCTCCCAGCCACACTCGCCGGTGATCAGGTTTACATACATCCTCTCACGAGAGCGTGGCTCCAAGATCTCCACCCAATCAGACCTGAAGAAAGGAGACACAGCTTTAATGACGCAAATGACACAAAAGGTTATTTTACCCAATTTATACGAGTATGGAAATGTAATCCATAACTTATGATACATTTATAACAGCCCATAGTAAAATACAGGACATGACAGCTGGAATACAAACAGCAGAAATAACAGCTTTTATGGATGGATAAGCCATGTGCACACAGCTAGTCCCATTTATAATTTTATAGCACTTTATCTAAACAGAAATTACCTGGACATTGCCGATTTAACATTTTGTTTACATTATAATCCAAACACAGCAGGTTTCCTAATGCAAGGCGACATGCAGTTAACAACTCATACAGTTTGACAGACTGAGAGGTTTAAAATCCCTGCCCTTTCCCCATATGGCTACAGTGTCAATATTTGTCTCCCCTATGAGTTGCCATCTGTAGAAAGGCTCTGTTAGCAGTGATATCATCTATGTTAAATATGAAATGCTGGTGGGTAAGTGTCCCAGAATAAGAGGACAGGTGGACCATCACAGCGGGACAACAGGCCTCGAATCAGCAGAGCACAGAAGCATACGGCGTTGTCAGAGCAGCCAGTGCAAACAGTATTGAGCTTTAACTACCGAGTGGGAACAGCCGACTCAGCACTACCCACAGCAACAAGAAGGTGCTTACCATAGAAACAGGGGACATGATGAAAAGGTTTGAAGACATAAAAAGAAAAAAGATTCTGGTAATGTGAATAGAGAAGAGCCAATCAGAACACAAATGCTTATAAGACAATACAGTCGTTCAAACTATGGATCTATGATATTATCTGGATAAGACACTCCCCCTCTGTCCGTGCCTGTTGGTTAGTGGCCACTCCACGGTACTGCACATCTGGACCCAAGAAGAAATCGCCTATGCATTAGGCGATTTTTTTTGAGTAATCAAACAGCTTATTATTCTAAAACATGAGCTTTAAAAAAAAATTAAATGCTCAAATTTACGTTTAGCATAGCTTCGTTCTCAGTTCTTTTTTTCTTCTGGGGCTCGGAACTGGATGTCCTGCAGCTGTGGTTGGGGACCTGTGAACTAAAGCGGGTGATGTCAGGTAACACTGGCAGAAGCACTTAAACCATGCAGAAGCACTATAATCTGACTCAAACTAGATGCAATGAAAATTTAATTAAAAACTTAATACATACCAAAAACACCAGCTACCAAAAATGCTGTTCGACTAATAGACAATTATTTATGTGCCAGAAGCCGAATCAAAAGGTGCTAAGCACTTCTGTAAGTGTTAACTCAAGTCTCTGAAATATACTGAACGTTGGTGCAAGTCTGGTTCCCAGGTTACACTCTATGCATACATGTCACACTATGTGAGCACACTGTAAACAAGAGGATATCATGGCAAATAGCAGCGCCTGCCTGTCTAAACAAACAAGTACCGGTGGATATAAAATACTGGTGCTAGAGGATGATATATTTAAATGCATTAAAAAAATAATTATATATATATATATATATATATATATATATATATATATATATATATATATATATATATATATATATATATATATAATAAATATAATGGGCTATTTAGGGATATCACCCACTCTTGTGTCTGAAAAAGCTGTTCTAAACCTGTGTTAGTGGCAAAAAAATGAATTAAAAATATGCATTGTGAATACTAGTGATGTGCCAAAGAGTCTGTGAGAGCTAGGAAAGAGTTAGAAAGATTCAAATATCTACTTCCTTATTTCACAGTTTGAAATTTAGGTACCCAAGCTTTAAACGTAAATGCTTACTACAAAAAATTCCAACACATGTTCAATAACACTCATGAACATGAATAACAGCAAGAAAAATAAAGCCAAGTTTGAATTTGGAATCGTCCCAGCTGAGAATTCTCCATCCAGCAAATTCCAAGTACACCCTGGGCATGCATGTAAATATACGGCCACCATGTCAGAAGATGACTCCCGGCATGATTAGATTTGCAACACTTGAAGAGCGAGAAGCTTTGCAAATAAAGGCGCATTGTAGGCAGAGGCCAAAAAGTCAGTACCACCCTGCACATACCAGTGCCTTTATCCCTTTAGCTTTCAGAGAGGAGGCATTCCAGCATTTAGAAATGGATCTCTGTTGCATTCCTTATCGTTCAGCTATTGCAAGCTATAGCCATGCGCCGCTTCTGTGTGCTGCAACCTAGCCTCTTTAGACCCAAAAGAAAGCATTCTGTTTTTCTACCAAATTCTTCAATAGTTGCGACACCAAGGAAACCTACAAAACATTTTAACTGAGCGTGACAGGCAATACTGAACAACCCGACAGGAAGAAAGGTTTTGAGGGTCGGCAAAGGCCGTGGCTGGTGGGCTTTAAGTACGGGGCGCTTTGATTGCATAAGAACTCGTCCCACTACACAAATAAACTGCATTTAGAGCTGAGAGTTGGCCTGCTGGGCTGTGTTGACACAACCACATAAGCAGGAAGAAGAGTGGTGAAGAAGAGCATTGGGCATTCGCAGAACATATTTCTTTTGCTGAGATGAAACAACATGATTGAGAGTTGAATAATAAAATATTTCAAATAATAACATTTTGGTCCATAATGAAAAGCTAACATGGTTGGTGCATTCCAATGTACATATAACATATCAAGAATAGAGCTAAATTGGTCAGAGACATGTTCCTATGGGAAGTGACATGTGTTTACTTTTTGCATTTTGCCTTTTTATAAACGCAAAATTGATTCACAACCGTTGCCTGAAAGGTGTCAGTTTTTGCCAACTAAGGGCAGTCAGTGCAGATATCTGGGCTTTAGAACGACTTTACTGGGCCTTCATCAAATTATGACAATCAATCACACAAAAATTTAATATTTAGAGCGGCACTATTACAGGGGAAGTTTCAGACACTTGCAAGCCAAATTTCTGTTGTTAGAAGATTTCATACATGTTCTGTATGTTTGACCTGTATGCAATTTTTAACATGAGCAGTTTGTGCAGATTTTCTTTGGAATTTACCCGTTGACATTAGCGATAAGAATCATGACGGCTGCGGGTGACGTACAGTTACGTGTCCGATACAGAGTAACCAAATATGTTACTTTTATTTTACATGAGATCAGTAGAATTGAATTCAACATTACAAATTAT
This sequence comes from Eucyclogobius newberryi, assembly GCF_026437365.1. Lineage (NCBI taxonomy): Eukaryota > Metazoa > Chordata > Actinopteri > Gobiiformes > Gobiidae > Eucyclogobius > Eucyclogobius newberryi. Next base: position 17,690,560 of record NW_027315823.1, read on the forward strand.
AATTTGAAATTGTGTAAAAGAGTAGTAAAGTAGAAAAGGAAGCCAGTACCCATGTATAAGAGTCTACTGGAATATAGCCAGCCATAGTAGTGTGGATTGTAGTGGAAATGCTAAAGACATTTCAGTCGGTCGGCCTCACAAATGTGAGTGGTTTGGAATGAAGAATTGACCTTGGCAAAGTTTCATATTTTGTTTTGTTCTGAAATGTACTTCTTTATTGTTGAAAAACTTTAATTTCCTCACTGGTGTACAAATTCAGACTAGTTTTGTAAATGTACAGCATCCATGGCAAATCTCATGAAAGAAAGTTGAATTACACACTACCCTTGTCTGACACAGAATCGCTTTGTTTCTCCGTTGGGGTCAATTTGATTTAGTTAATGTTAATACAATGTGACTGGAAATAAAGCTTGGCAAAGTATCTGCAAGTGGCTCAAAGTTGGCCTCATACAAACCAAAGTGCAGCCACTTCTCAATGTAATAAGAATAACTACTTCATCTTTCAAAAGCATTTTTACAGTCCGCCCCAAAAATAGCCGTCAAGTGAGAGCCGTTTCTCGGAGCGATGGAAACAACAGAATATAGTTCATGGACTCTGCTCCATTGTTTCCCCCCAAAGCCAAATTGTAAATGGCACTTTTCCCGGCAACGGTAAACACACCGCAGTGGACAATGCAGTCAGTGGAAATAGCTCAACATACGGACTTGTGCCATTGTGCGCCTTGGGGATCGCAAACACCAGCGAGGCAGTGGATTTCATTACAAAGATGACAGTGAGAGAGAAAACAAGATTGAGATCTGTGTAAAGTAGATCTGTGAGTAAACCATGGCACTAGAGTGAGATAACAGTACTGGCTGCAATAAAGATGCATGCTTGGCTGGTGCTGGGGCATTTCTTTTATCTGGCATTTCTACAAAATGGTGGAGAACTAAAGCGGTGATTAATTTTATCTGTATTTTAACAGTACAAAAAAGCAAGTTTTTGGATCTGGATCCCAGGAAATAAAAGAATAATAAAGGATGTGTGTGTGGAAGTCAATGAAAAACATGTGTATTTACTATGGTTGTCAAAAGTATCAAAAATCAGATCCAAACTAAAACTAGTATCAAAATCGAGATACAAGTTTCAGCAAGTATCGATACTAAAAGTCATATTACCAGGACAGAATTTGACATTTCGTGAACCGTTATAAGACCACAATGTTTAATACAACAAGTACTACAGTGTTAAAAATGGCTATTGTCTAGGGCAATAGACCTGTAGTCAACTGGTTTACCAAATTGTATTGATGGATTTATGATGATTTATTCACACCAGCAGAAAGGAGAAGAAATGCAGTGCGATATCTTGATATTTTAGAATAAATTCTGAATTTAATCTGCTTTTTTACTAGTAAATAAACACTGGTAATTTTTCTGTATAAATATTTGAAATCACAAAGATGTCCTGTGGTCTTATGTCTTGTCAGTGCACTTTTTGATAAGAGAGGTTTGAACCACGTCACTTTTAATGGACTAATTGAAGCACAAAGCAGGTCTTTAGTCGACCAAGAAATTCTTTAGTCAACTATAGCCCTACTATTATTACTATACTATAGCAAAAAAAACGCCTTTTCAATTAATTTTCTATACCGATTTTATTCCCACCGATACGAGTACATTCCCTGGTATCAAAATCAAGTTTGAAATTTTGATATTCTGACAACACCATTATGTAGCAATGTTGTTTTCAGAGATGTTTTTTTCTTAACAAAAAGCTTAATAGAACCACCATCACAAATGCAGCTTAGGTGAAAGCGAAGCCAAACTCCGAAAACCAGTTGCAGGGCCCTTTTCCGCTGCCTCCTCTTGTATGGTAACCTCCAACCTTCTCCAACAACAGACTATTCCGAGCTCCTGCCCGCGACTGTCCCTGGTGGTGTACATTCTCACAGAGCCGGCCATTCATCCGTGAAACCTTAGCACACTGTTCACAGACATGGCAACAAGTGCCAGTCTTGGCCCGCCCTGAGAGATTGATATACAGAGCGGACATTTTCTATGAACAGCCATAAAGCAGTGAATACCGATTGTTCCAACAGGTTCAAATCATTTCAAATAGACCCATGGAAAATCTGTTGTAACCTGTGGAAGCAAGCTTTAGCCTGTATTACACAATAGGCCAAGGCAAAGGGCTATTGATGTCTATAACTGCTAGGCAACAGTTTTATCTAAATATAGCAAGAGTTTAGAAGTGCAGCGCAATTAGCTGTGACTAAGGAGAATCATGACAGTAGCAATCTGTTCAATAAGTGACAAGGGCAAAATATGTATAGTAGCATGAGAAATGGAAAATAACCTGACAACTATTCACAGCCAAGTAAAAAAAGTATTGGAAAAAGTGTCATGCAATTGTAGAAAATGTAATAAAACACTAGCAAACTCTAAACACCTGTGACATACTTAATAAAGACCTCAAAAGGAACCTCATCAACCAGAAGTGACACACAAACACAGGATTGGATGGTGGGCTACATGTGTCCTCTGTGTCCAGCACACATCAAACAGGTTCCTGAACAATCCTCGGCACATGTTGAGATGACAGAAAAAGCCCGGCACCTGTCCCATGCACATTCTTTTGGCTCTTTTGTTTAACACCTCCCGTTCCTGTCTTGTCACCAGTGTCAGAGGTCATTTCCAACACACAATTGGTCCATGTGTGTGTCAACAGTCAATTTAACTATAAACTATAGAGCCATGTCTGTTACTGAGTAATGGGCTTGTGCACCCCTCATAAAGTCAAGTCATGGGTTAGTGCACTGTACATTACTGGGTGACACCTCTTATATTAATGTCCAACTAGAATAAACAATGTTATTTTGACAATGAAAATACTAAAACTATGTACACTAAGTATAGTTTTACTATAGGCAAATTATGTCTGGCTCAACTTGAAACGCACTTGCCTCTCACAACAACAGCATGCAAAATCCTTCTGTTTAACATCAATAGAATGTTAAAGTTGTCAAAGTACTGTGTAAAAAGTTCAAGGTACAAATACAACTAATAGTTGAAGTTGTCTCTTAACTGCAGTTGTCCATTTTTCACTCATCTTATGCAGACTTTGGCACACCAGTTCAGGGGTCGTCTTTCTCGACGACAGTCGTCACTCAGGTATGAAAGAGTTCGACTCATGTAAGTTCAACCAGCGACAGCACAGTAATGCAGGGAGCATGGGTGCCAAAGAGGCAGCAGACAAGGGAACAGCCGTGCCAGAGCCACAAACCTGGCACAAGAGACCGGGCTGCGGAGAGAAGGGTCAGGCAGAGCTGCAGGTGCAATTCTGAGCCTTCACAGTCATCGGATTCACTTCCAAGAGAAGGGAAGCATCATACGCTAACAAGCTGTTGATACTGGGTGTGGTGGTGTGCATCTGTGGGACGGATGTTCTTTTGGCTCTTGGCTGACTTACAAAGTGGTTTTAGAGAGCAAGATGCTATGTTTGTCCACCATTAAATTAAACTGTGGGCTTGTCTCTGAAAAGTTTAGTTTATTGGCTGCTTCACATTCCACACAGTACATAAAACAATTACAACAACATACATTTCTGTCTAATTGTTTCAACTATCGCAGGTTTTATCCAGGGCAAAATAATGAGAAAATAAACAAAAAAGCCCCATTATATTTAAATGAGTACCGTATATCAGAGTTTAGTCTATTTGAGCGGCTTGTTGTCTTTCTCAGAAGGCTAGAAGTGGTTACCTAGCTTGAGGAATGCCACATGCATTACAAGGCCGGTGAAATACAGCCTTGTCTTTGTTCATGTTATTCCATACCACAATACAGACTATTGTCAGATCAACAGGCAGACTTCATTGAGTGAGCACTCTTTTCACCAATCAGAGAGGCTGTGGGTGAGGCTGAGATAATCATTAACATCATCATCATTAAAAACATAATTTGGACCATACACAGATTCCAAAACATGCCATGTGCTGAGAGGAACATGTGCAATGAAAATGACCCAGGACTTCAGATGAAAAAAACTTTTTGTCAAAAATACTCTCTCAGGATGTTCCCAAACTGCATTGCTTTAGCTTCATCTGGATTAGCAAAAATGTCATAATCATGGGTCGTTCACAATCCAAGCAATCAATAATTCATTTATATAATACATTTTCTAGACTAATCCATCAGCAAAACAATTGTTAGTTGCAGCTCAAGTTGAGGGGAAAGCTTTGAGACGTGTGCATGATTTGGGCGACTTGCTTCAACAGCTGCACTAATCCACAACTAGAGACAGTTCCCCGCTCTCCAACTCCGGATTAGACCAGATCTCACAAGGTTGTTGTGCTTCCATCAGCGCAGCCTCCATTTCCCATGCTGCTTCCCAAAGGGTAATTTGACATGGCCACAGTGATTTCCGTGAACTGCCAAAATGTTCAGCTTAAATGCAACCCAGTACCCACCTCAATAGTACTTCCAGAGGAAGTTCATGCCAGTCTTGAAAACAACTTCAAAGCTTCTTGTGGTATAATCCTCCTACAAATTACCCACAGAAGTGAAGTAGAACTTGTAAAAGGGGTATTGTCTCGTCTGGCGGCCTGGTCTTCTCCCACAGAATGCTGGGAACTTCCGGCTTCTCTGCTTTGGTGAACGGTCATTATCCGTCAGCGTAATAAACTGCCTTAAATAGATACAGCGTTGGTCCCCGTTCCTTCTCCCCAAACCACCCCTTTTTCCTTACTTGCATGAGGCATGGGGGGGCTTTTCAGGTCAGAGACGAGGGGGAACATGTGTGAAATGATCAGCGTGGGCACCCACTAGGTCTAGGTCTGTACCAGCTGTCGGCCACGTGAACAATGGGGTCACTTGTCCAAATAACACATTATGAATCAATCCACTTAGCTGCCCTCAACATTGTGTACTCTTTAAAACGTAGATGTTGTTATTGCATGACCCGTAATGTGGTTCAAACTTCAGCATGAAAACGCAGTAAGGCTCAAACTAGTGACTTACATTTCAGACTTGATTCCGGATAAGGAGAAAAAGGTTTGATATTCAATACAGGATAATAACAAGACTAAATGTAATATCCAACACAATATATATATAGTAGTTTGCATAAAATTACAATGGGGTCTTAGAGAAGTTCTAAAACTATTATGAAAAGGTTAAATTTTGTCTTATTCGTGATTTACTTTTTCAATATCGATATTTGCTCAAATTAGCGATATACAATTATAATTTAATGATTAGTGCGAGAAGAAATATCTAGAGAAATCAAGTTTATTAGATTACCATTCCTCACGTTATGAAATCAAACTTTGTCAATGAAAAATACATTATAGTGGGACATAAAAGTACTTTACATAGTTTTGAGTATGTATATTGAACTGAAATTACTCATTGTTGCTGCCTACAATTCACAAGAAATATTTTTCGTTTCTGTTTTTAGTATTTTTTTTTAGAGGTGATTGATCACAATGATTGATTAACTAAAAAACTATTTGGACATCCCAGGTTCAAATAAATATCTACCTTCAATATAATATCTGGGCATGTTTTTTACTTTACAACGTTACAGCAAATATCAACCGGTTCATTATATAAGAGTGTAGTGTCAGGTTGTAATATTAAATGAGCAAATAACACCTCTACAACACAGCTGTCCTCACTGTGTCACCTTCACGACCGAAACACCCTCAGAAAAAACAACACGTCACCTCTCACTCCTTCTTCACAACACAATTGGCCTGGTCTAATCAAAATGAAGACCTCATCACTCCTCCAAAGTGTCTTCACTGTCGGAAGCCTTTTGGGCCACGACCGTCTGAGCTGAGGGCACACCATCCCCCGGGTCTCTGCTGCTGACATGACAAACGGGGGCCTAATCCCAGAGCAGAGTAACGGGGTTAGACGAGGGGGTCAGAGCCGGGCCAAGGAGGAGCCACACACGAAAGAACTGTCCAGAGACCGTCTTTCACCACTACTGTCCAAAGCTTTGCACGCGCTCTCATCAAAATAATCAAACAATTGACCAAAAATCGATCAAAGTCCAAGCACGAAAGGTGGACGCGAAGGTGCAGACGCCCGGCCCGGCCCTCCAGGATTAAGAGGTGTGAGAGGGATTGTAAAAAGGGTAACAGTAGGTCTGCTCTGGGTGGCCCTGTTTGGGAGGGGGCAGTGGATTATAAAAAGGGAACAGTGCCGGGGGTCACGAGAAAATAGGAAGGGATTAATCGGTTTAGGATGTAGAAGTGAAAGATGCAATCAGTATGAAGGTTCAGTTTCGGGGCGTTTTCATGACAAGTGACCAATATTGTTGAGCGACATGGTTGGACCCAATTCAAATACTTTATTACCATTATTACCGGCATTGGCAAGTTGTGTCAGGTTAAGACGTCACCAATGACTATATAAGTTATACATTTCAACTATTAGTAGTGATCGTTTTCTGTTGAATTTGCACTGTATCTTAATTGGTCTCTTTTGTTGCCTGAAAATGGCAATAAAGCATGTTTCTGATCGTGATTTACCCAGTGAATGTGAGTTTATTTTACTTCGGAGCCGAGTGGGTGGATTTGGCTGAAGTTCATCCCACCACCGTGCAAACACAGGCTTTGATCCGTCCAGGTGGTTTATATGGCAGAGGAGGTTTTGTCTCAATACACTGCAGTGCGGTGAGCCACAAATGTACCAGGTGAGAGATGAGAGACTCTCACTGGGATCTCAAGAGAAAGAATGACACACAGTTTTATGATATCACTTGATGGAGAATGTGTCTTCTTATAGGACTTATTGTGAAGTTTTATAGCCTACTAAACACAGCAAATACACTCACAGAGACAGAAAAACCAGACAAATGGAAGTGAGAGTGGTTCATTAGTTCTCAAGCAGAAGAAAATCATTGTTTTTTATGTAATAACGAGCAGCTGAGTTCACGTGGTCGCATATTTTAGTATTATTTTATCTAATGGTGTTTTACTGTTGACACTTACTGTTTAAGTAGAGCCAACTAAGCAACTATAAAAACATTAAGTACAGCAATGCAACTGGGAGATATTATGACCAGCCTATTCTGTCTGTGTCTGATTAAATGAACATCTGTTTGCTTCAGCTAAATAAAATGTTTAAAGCACAGCCTGAATAAGTCAAAGATGAAACCACCAGAGCTTTTTTCCAGACACTTTTCACCAGATTCAAACAGGACAAACACATGTTTCCTGTGGTTAACTACAGTAAAGACCATGTTTAATCAGATACACCAACTCCATTTAGTGGAAATATTCATTAAAAACGATTAAGTTTATTAGTGGCATAAAAGACCAACTTAAAGCGTATTTTTAAGTTTAACATGAACACACGTGCCAGCAGTGCAGAGGTCAAAGTTTAACATCCCAGCGATAGAAAATAAATCAATTTAACCGATCAAGTGTTTGAGACATGGATCTATGATGTTATAATAGATCTATGATGTTATAATAGATCTATGATGTTATAATAGATCCATGATCTGTTTGAGAGCGTAAAGTTTGCACAGGAAACGCGGACGCGACAAACCGGGAGCTCTTTCCTGTGGCGAGCCTGATCCGACACTGGATCCGCGTCAGCCGCAGGATCGTTAAATGTGTAAAAGTTTCTTACCTTGTATCGGCCATTTCTTTCTTCACATTGTAAACAAGTTGTAAAAGAAGAAAAAAGAGCTTTGTGTGTCTTGGGCAGGAAACTTGTGAGAGATCTCCGCGCAGGACGCGCTGAGAGGACGGGACAGACTCAAAGCTTTACTCAAAGGCGGTGGATCCAGTGCAGTCTCCGCCTCTCAGTCTGCACCTCCTCCCACCGCCGGGGCCCGGGGCCCCACTGAGTCTAATCTCTGAGTCACACACTACTGGAGATACCTTCACCTTAGTTTCATTGATTTGACGTTCAATTTTACAACCCGTGATTGGGTTGATTGTCGTTTGTCATTACAAAAAAATATAAAACAAATGAATTAATAAAAAAAATACCTGAATACAACTTATCCCGCTGTAAGGATAAGCCAACAAATTGCAATGTATTGTATCTGTGTATTTAACGTGAGCTCTAGTCAGTAGTCTTCACCATCATGACCATGGATGTATTATATTATCAGGACTGTGAGGAGTTGGTTTAACTTGGGGACAGCGACACCAGCTGGAGGACAAAGGCATTTCACACGTTCCAGAAAAGGTGGTCAAACGGTTCTGTTTATTCACATTTATCTATGGAAATATTACCTAGAAAATCAAACACTAACAAAGGCGCAGAGCTAAACTTCACAGCAATATTCTAAGTTTTACATTGTGCTGTTCCACTGGAACACAAAAACCTAATATCAGCTATGTACATGACACATCTCTCACAGTGAACCCTTAAGTGCTTTTCATGTGAAAATAATGAACCAACATGAGTTACAAGTAATAAAATCTCTCAAGGTACATTTGTCCATCATTTTCATAAGTCGTAAAACAATGAGGTCAGCCGTTTCAGTAGGCTATTACAAAAGTATTGTAAACATCAATATTCATTGCACAACATACATTCAAATACATCCTGAACTGTACATCGAAAGTTTACTTCAGTGTTTTCATCTGGTAGCACCATGTATAGCAAGCCAAGCAACATAAACGTCTACAGTGAGAACCAAGAGAAAAAGGTTAGTAGCATTCACTGACGTAATAATGATCTCTACCATTGTGCTAGATTGATTATTAGTACAGGCCTGGTCAAATGGAACTCACTATGAAGATGGATAAAGGCAAGCAGACTTTATCACACAGCTTCAACAGCACATCCATCTGTGTTAAGAATTATATTACAAAAGTCTCTGGCAAAACATCTGTCACAGTTGGTCATATGCAGTGTCTGTCTACAAAGCAAGTCACTGATAAACTGTGTCTTCTGTGATGTTTTGTAGCAGCAGGGTTGAGATATTATTTCATACAGTTTCTCTTGATGATGAAGAAAGCTACGTAAAGCAGATATAGAATCTAGTATCTACAAGCAGTACAGTGAAACTGAATTGTGCACACAAGACTGTCCCAGCCTTTACACTTTTCTTGACTATCAGAACATTAAAAGACGTTTTATGTGTCCCAATACATTATCGAAAAAAGGGTCTTCTTGTTCTTTTTCAGTTCTGGGATAGCGTTTAGCTTAGAATAGGGTTTTTAAATCAATGGATAAAACCCAGAGAAGTGAAAATGTGTATCTCAGTTCATGGTCCATCTTATAATTGTGGTCAAGGTCCTTGGGATTCTCTTGCATTCGTCTTCTCCCCGAACAGCAGGAGGTCATCGTGGTACATGGATGAATTTACGGGTAGTTAACCAACCCATCCTTCCCAAATTTGCCCTCTGCACAACAGAAAGTAGAATGCGTTAAATACATTTAGTGGAAATCATGACTCCAGATGTGGTATGTGCCTAACAAGGCTGTGAAGAAAAATAGGGCAATAACAGGACAGACATAAATTAACAACTGCATAGCATTATTGTTTTTAAGACATGAAATATTGAATGGAAAATTAGGATTTGCAATGCAGTACTTAAAAAGAGCACAAAACAAAACAGCTACAGAACAACATAGACCAGAAGACGGTGACGTGTGATGATGATAAACAAATAAATATGGAGAGTTAAGCTTGGCAGACTAAAAAGGGACAGATGGGTTGTGACCCACTCACAGCGATTTGGAGGAAGGCTTCTTCACTTTTGGCCTCTTTCGACGATGAACTGGCCTGAGGCATGCACAGCACAGACACACGCAGGGGAAACGCATGTGCATGGAGACACACACAGGTATATACACACACAAAACACACAGACACACATCCAACCCAGACACGCACAGCAGAGACAAGCAATTAGCCTTTGTTACAAAAAGGGAGCAATGTGTCACATAAAGGGGACAGCAGACTTGAATCTTAGGTTCCAGTGACCTCTGCTTCTGCATGCTAAAGACGCTTTGATCACAAATGTCACACAATGTACATGAACATTATTCCTTTTGTCATTACAGTGATTTGTAATGGCCATAGCTAAAGACAGTCACCGGGGCTGAAACGTTTAGAATTCATGACATGAACTCGATCTGTGGGGATCATAACGTAATCAGTAAAGCTAATACCTGTATTCACTGAAGTAGTTTCGCTCTTTTCCTCCTGAAAAGAAGGACATTTTAATAATCAGTCAGTCAGCCACCATTTGCGTTTCAAGCTTTAAATGTACCTTTTTCTGGATTGCATTGCTTATGTCCCTTGCAACCCCTCAACTCCATGAGCTGTTGATGCAATGAATTTAAAGTGTTGCGGTCCAGACTGCTGACACCATTTATCAGCTAAAAGATAAAACAGAGTATTTCAACAAAACAAAATATAAACAAAAAAGCAAACACATCAGAGTCTGGAGCTGATATATTTGTATGTTAACACATTCAAAGACAGAGTAAAGACCTGGTAAGGGTCTATGTTGATGTCAAAATACTCCAGGAAACCAGTGGCAAATTCACAGAAGAGGAAGTTGTGCGTCTCATTGATGGTCCTCAGGCACCAGTAGGTGTTGTTATTGGCGCTGGTGCATGCACAGAATGGACCCACTATGAGAGAAAAGCATGTTTGGAAACAAGAGATTAAAAAAACAATGTTCTATTATTAACAATTTATTATTATCTTTTGAATTCCCTTGTTCAAACTGTGCTTATTCTTACTTGTCCAGAAGGGGGCAGTCTGCCAGTGGTGATTGTCATGGGTGAAGCATGTCAGCCCAGGCATGCTGCAAGTGTCATTGTTCTGGAGGCGCTTGAGAAATTTACGCAGTTTCTTTCTGCGCTTTTGCTCCTTGGCTAGCCACAGTCCTTTCTGCTTTGATAATGGATTTCTGCATCAAACAAATTAAACAAATTAAAGACGAGTGGAAGAAGCAAGTAGTTTTATATTTATGTATGGAAGACTTACCCCAAAGAGTCAATATGTTCTGTATTTAGTTTAAACATTTCTTTACTTTTAAAAATATAACTGTGAAAAACGAAAGAAACATTGGTTAAATTTGAGATTATATATTTAACATGTTTATGTGGCTTACCTTGGAGTGTTACATTGACATTCCTCTGGTCGCACCTTTTTCAAATGACCTTTGACGTCACGCAGATTCTTTATTTTGCTTTGCAAAGTTTCAATCTAAGTGGAAACAAATAATAGAACATACAGTACTATGCATCCCTTCATTTTCAAGTTTCAAGTTTCACTTTACATATTGCTAAAAATGTCTTTGGCTGAATGGATATTGGCACAAAGCAAATGTCTGTCGTGTTGTTGAGGGAAGATTACATATTGATAATCAAGCAGTTATTGCACGCTCACTTTCTGAAACTGTTTTAAACACAAAAAGAAAGCTCTTTTGTAAAAGTACCTCATGTTCAATGTGCAGTTTATGGTCCTTCCAAGCTTGAAGGGATTTGTAGAGACCTCCATCACACTTGACTGTATCATTCAACAGGATAGAACATCTACAGGAATAATACAGTGTTGTATGTTTACACATGAACAGTTCAAGTGAATACACTTGTGGCTCTTCCTCAGCTCGGGGCTGCACGCACCTGTAGGTGACCTTTAGAGAAGATGAGGGCGTTAGTTTGTTGCTGGTAGTAGGCTTGGCTGTGACTTCCATTCCACTGAATTCATCATTGTCTTCCTTGTATGGGAGTCCGTTCTTCTTATCTTTGACCCAGCTGCTGTTCTTGGTGCCCAGTGGCCAGTAGCCCTCCTCCAAATCCATAGCATAAAGATCTCCATCCAGCTCAAAAGACACTGCGCGAGCCCAGCGCTTCCTCGTCACTGCTTTAGTGGATTTCATCTCTACATAATTATAACAGATGCACATTTTTAGTCTAATTTATTTACAGTTTGATAACGCCTGAACTGTGGTTTTCTTTTGACCACTTGATGGCAGCAAAGAGACATCACTCTAATGCACTGAACTCAGGAGCAGATTTTAGGCTCCAGATTAATGGCCTGTTTTGAAACAGCTTTGTGGGCTACAGCAAGGACATTTTAAAGTGAAGTACAAGTGTCATTCTGTACAAAATTAAATCTACTTATAAGTAATGAAGCATGTGAGTGACAAGATGAACTCACTCTTCTTGGTGAGCAGTCTCTTCCTCTTAAAGATAGATGGTTTTAACGGCAAGTCGGCACAATTACAGTTGGCAAAGTTGGAGGTTGGCGACAGCTTGGAGCCACCACCGGCCATCAGAGCCTGCATACGTGGGGCATAGAGGCTCGCCATGCCCTTGCACTTATACAGCCTCAGCTTACCAGACGGGTCCTCCACACACTGCCATTTCTAAAAATGAACACACAAAAATGTAGAAGAAGACATTGAGCAGTACAAACAAATGTCTTCTGTCTTCTTCAAAAAATACAACAATTATTTTGTGTGCTTATTTGTTCAACTAATTTGGGAAAAGCTCACATACAAGATATATTCACAGCAAGTGACTGAATATTTTACAAGATTGTTCATATTTCATTTCTTCTCACAAGAAGATGGCCTTATGCCAGTAAACCTCAAACTGAGCCTTCTCTAGTTCTGTGACAGTATATTACTACATAAATCAGTCAGAGTCTAAATTGTGCCTCAGCGTGAACTACACTCCATGTTGTACCCTTGAAATATTAACAGCCAACCACTATTTCTCTGCCTGTGGAAGTAAGATGGTGTTAAGGCTTCACAGTTCACACTATGATGTTTTTTTTAGCAGCTAATTAAAAGTAGGTACGAAAAACACAGTTTCTGTCTTCTTGGTGGATGCAGGTGTCAGATAATGTTTTTTTATGACTCTACCACACAGCTAAAATTTGGATAACTGCTTCACTTGGACTGTCACCAACACTAGTCATACTCTGTGTACAAAGTGAACGGAGTGTGATACCTGTCCTGACTGCTGGCAAGGGGTCTGGTACTCTGCCTTCTGGCACAAGTCCTTTACTCGCTGATATTTGGGCAAGAAGTTCTCCTCTTGGTCCACCTCCTTTCCGTCAGCCCTTTTGTGTGGAGGCTTCCTGGGATTACAAGAAAATGTGTCAAGACATTCATTACAACAAGACAACAAGACAGTGCCTTGAATGAGAATGTGTCTTTCTGAAGGTCAATCAATAAATATACCCTCTCTCCACCAGGAAAGAATCGCGCCAAGTTTTAGGCTTCTTGTTTACTTGAAACCTGGAACCAGTGAAAATATACAAGATAACCTCCATGCTTGCAAATGTAAATCCAATGTTAGCTTTACCTATTGACGGGCTTGTCTGTGTCTAGCAATTTAAGAATAGATTTTCCATCCATTTCTGAGGGAATATCAACACCAGCCATGTCCAGCATAGTTGGGGCTAAGTCAATATTCAGCACTAAGTGAGGGTCACTGCAGTAAAAGAATAAAAAAGTCAATTTGAGAACATATAAACATATATATGCAGCATTTGCTAGACTTACATAGCACCTTGCTCCACATTTGGGCCTCGTATATAGAAAGGTACTCGGATATCAAACTCATAAGGCATGGATTTGCCCTTAACAAGTCCAAACTGGCCGATATGATAGCCATGATCGGAGGTGTAAATAATGTAAGTATTGTCCACTTCCCCTGTCTCCACCAACATGTTGTAAACCTATGGGAGGAAAGAACAGATTAACATTGCCAGAGTTAAAAAGGTTATTTTATGTTTGCTCAAGTCTCTTCTCTCCAGTGACAGTCCAACGAAAAAGGTTTGAACAATTTACCAAGTGTGTCACTGAATACATTAGACAGTCCCAGTCAGAACAGGCACAGATCTCACAGGACTTGAGAGTGCTCTATTTGCCGGCGGTCGGCCTACCTTCTCTACACTGTCATCCACCGACAGTAGTGTCTGCATCCTCCTGCGCTGCAACATGTTAGTGAACTGCATGTGGACCGGCTTCATGGGCCCAGTGTATCGCAGGATCCAGTGCTTGTCTGGGTTTGGTGCGTAGTTGTAGCTGGGTGTTCTAAAAAGATAGATGGCCGCACTTATCCAACAATCTACTTAAATAGCAGCATATCTAAAGGCAATTCAATTAAAATGATAAATCTGAAGATTAAAAAGGAGAGCTTATTAAAAATAATTACACATTATAATACTTATTTACACATAAATGAATAATGAACAACCTAGATTTATACCATTGTTTTTTGTTTGTGTCCACTTGCTATGCTTTTCTGCAAGACTAAACAGTACTTACAGAAAATGTGTGAAATGCAAATCATTGCAATCAATGGGTTTGTCCACAGTGAGAACACTTTGATCAATATTTAACTTCCAGCTATATGGAAGTTTAATTATTTAAGAATAAACAGGACACAATATCTAATGGGATCTGGAGAGGGAATGTATTTAACATTTAAATTGTATTGATTTGACTTTTAAGAATGTCTCAAAGCCAAATCCATTCGGGCAACACTAATGTCGTGTGGTGATATGTCCTCAAGATGCCAAGGTGAGACGGGTGTTTATCACCAATCCAGCCCAACTTTTACAGCCTCTCTTGCTTCACATATAAATTGATAAGAGCAACAAAATAGCCACCCAAGGAGCTCCCACAAAACTCAACCCAGGGGAGCACAAATTAATGGAGAAAGAGCAATTAAAAGTTTGTACAAAGACGTTGAAGCAGAGCGTTCTGAATATTCAGATTATAAAGCTTGTGCAGCACAGGTTAATGATGTTGGGGGGGATTATGAAGGAGTAGGTGGGAGTGGAAGCTGGAAGAACATGGCAAAATTGCAGTCTCATTACTGGCCTAGGACCTGCCTCTGGAGACCAGCAGCAGGTCTGCCATTAGGCAGCAGCCCTTGACAGCCGAGCAGGAGCAGGGAGAGTTGCACAAAGACTAGAACAGTGTGTGAGTGCACAAGGCCATAAATCATTGCCCATGCATAAATATATATAACAGTCCTGCCACTCTTTGATCGTCTTTTGACAAAATGGTACAAATTAGCAGCTCTCATGATCCCAATAAAACTAATGTGACAACACCAGAGCCACATAAACTGGAGGGGAATTCTGGCTGAGAGAGAAAAGAGTCAGCTGCCAGAGGCTCTCTGCAGGCACCAGAGATAAGATCGAGCTCAGATTATGGAATTTGTTTCATTCTGGGTCAAATGGATATGTGCATATGTGAGAAAATTAGAACAAGAAAATTTGTCATAATTGACATAATGTAAATCCCACATTTACCCCATTATATTATTTTAAACTACAAATTGTACACACACTTTTATAGTATACCTACAGTACAAGCACTCTTCTGTGGGTTTGCAGTATGTGATGCACTTACATGTGCTGTGACGCATTGGGGAAGGCAGTGCTGTACTGCGGGGCTGAGTCTTCTGGGCCGTGCGGGGCCACGTGGCTCAGTACCATCATGACTGGACGGTGAGGGTACATCCTCTTGGACATGCGGAAGTAGTTGACGCTGTCATTGGTAATGACGTCTGTCAGGTAATCCTGTGCACACAACAGACCTGTCAATCATGATCTTAGTCTGGAGCAGGTGTCAAACCATCACAGTGCAGTGTCACATTATTAACACTGTCAAAAAAACGACTAACCACTATAGACACACGCACACAGACAAACAAATATAAAATCATTTTGCCATTTTTCCATGCATTTGTTGTTTAACATTTTATAAAACAACAGTTCACATTCATGAGAACTGTGGAGGAACTTAGTCCTCAATGACGCTTACAATCGAACCATTTACTAACATTTCTAGGAGTGCAGGATGAGGTCACAAATATTAAAAGTCTATAATTTAATATTCACAAGAGTTGTTTTGCTGTTGTGATATTTATTTAATTTTAAAACATCACAAACAATGTTTTAAAGTGTATTAGTATAAGTGATTTTTCTTGCACACACCCTTGCATAGTCACCACTGTGCTTCTCTCTCACTCCATTGCGACAGAGGGTGTAGTTGTAAAAGCGAGAGTTTTTCACCAGAGCCACCCATTCCTTCCATCCCGGGGGTATATAGGAGCCATTATATTCATTCAGATATTTTCCAAAAAATGCTATGGATTATAAGAAAGACAAATTTTAAGGTTCTCAAGTTCCAAGAAAGAGTCAGTCAGTGTTTTGTCTCACCTGTCCTGTAGCCAGAGTTGTTAAGGTGCACAGCAAATGTGTGTGGCTCGTGGTGGGCCTGCCAGGAAGGGGACGAGCAATTCTCATTATTGGTATATGTGTGGTGGTTGTGCACGTACTTCCCAGTGAGGATGGAGGAGCGGGAAGGGCAGCACATCGGGGTAGTGGAAAAGGCATTTGTGAAGTGGGTGCCGCCCTTCTCCATAACGTGGCGCGTCTTGTTCATTGCCTGCATTGAGCCTTAGAAAAACAGAAAGGTGAAAAAGTTTGAATGCCCAAAGCAGAAACGGTGAGAACGGATAATCAAAACATTTAGTGAAAGATGCACTAGAGACATCAAACCCAAGCAAGCAAAAGAGAACATGCGTATATTGCTCAAACTCTTTAGTGCAACAGCCCCTGAGCACATATAAAAGTAACTTTGGACTCTTCTGTAATGAAAACTTTTCATGCTGATGGTGATTATTTGGGGAAACAGATGCTTGACCATAAAATCTAGCTTTTCAATAGGAGTCTTCTCACTGACAATCACAGCCGGACAAAGGTTGTCACACAGGCCATTATGCAGCCACTTCAGTCCAACACACCACTAAAGGACTTAAGCCGGTAGGGAGATGGCTAAGGTTTGGCACCCACACAATAGCAGCCAGAGACTGCCCTCATTTTGTGCCAGCATTGGGGGAGCTGGCAGGTCCGCACATGACTTGGAGTGGGCCAGTTGTTCTAGTGCCAGGAGGCAGTATTAGGCCAACCTTCCCTTACAAATGCTGAATTGAAATGGTTGGAATACCCAAATGATCAGATGATCTGGAAATAAACAGGGTGTGTGTGTGTGTGTGTGTGTGTGAGTCCAGCTTTGAAAAATGGTTAAAGAAATGGATGCAGTCCAACGTCTTACCCAGTTCTATGTCCTGGTCATCTGTGAGGATGAGGATTATATTGGGTCGGATATTGCGGAAATGGCGATCTCGCTGTAAGCGCGACCTGAGGCGATATCCTGACAGGTGTCCAGAGCCTTCAGCTGCAGGTACAACTCCCAACAAAACAAAGCTCAGGATGAGAAGGAGTGGGGCAAAAAGCACCTGCCCTGCCATGTCTCTGTCCAGCAGTCCCCTCCTCAGCCGCTCACACTTGACCTGAGAGACAAGGCATAGAAGAGGAGGATAATTAGGAAGTCCACGCTTTCACAGTATTTCACAGTCCACGCTTTTCACCGTAACACATTCTCAGACAAAACAGCTGTGTAAAAAATAGCAGATGCAAGCCTTGCACTGCCATTACAGGTTGCTCTTCCGTACAAATGCACCCGTTTGGGCTGAGCTCAGCTCGTTAATCAATCATTAATGATGCATTAGAGTGGTGTCATTGGCTCAGTGTAATGATCTCTGGTGATGAGCACATGCTGCCAGGTTGGGGCTAATGGGCCTGGGCTGGGGGCCAGCTCAGACCTCACACCCCTGAGAGGCTTAGAGAGATGTGAGGATGGGCTGTTTGAGGTGCGGGTCGAGGTGAAGGACAGAGCAGAGAATCAAAAAAAAACAGAAAGAGGCTAATCAGGCAGCTTGCTCAGGTGAAGACAAGAGAACCCAAGACTACCTGTAAGTCCAGGCAACACTAAGCAACCACTGCTTGTTAGAGCTGAGACCCGAGATGGGAAGAACAAGACTGACTTTATGTAAGCCTGAACAACCAATGAATTAACAAGCAGAACACTTACTAAACAAACGGCAGCTTTCTACACCAGATATATACATGCAGGTTTTAGTCTTTTCCTTATTAATACAAAATGTATATTATAGAGCTTAAGAAAATATAAGAAAATGGCTGTAGAAACCCAAACGATACGATATGTACAGAACATCAAAAAGCACACAGCAACAGAAATGAGTGCTGAAACTATGCTCTAGGTGTCTGCTCAATCCCCACTTCATGGATTAAGCAAGATTTGTTTCCCCCTCTTTTCTTTTTCACTTTAACGTCAAATTAATAAAACTACACCAAAAGAAAAAGTCCCAAAATGCATTCTTCAAACCAGCCGTCTGGGTTATTTTAATCATGACACATAATCAAAGAGCGAACACCCCGGCGAGCAGAATCATAAACAGTTTATAGGCAGCAGCAGCAGAAGTGTGCCCACAGAGATACCCACAGCAGAGGAGGAGGCTGACGTCTTCATTAGGAAGCTGACAGTGTGGCCTCCGCAGTTCACGAGACTACACACTCTGCTGTCCTCTCAGTTAGACAACAACTGTGCAATACCAATCCACATCAAGATACAGGGCTACGAGATGCAGTGTAAATACACATTCACATACATTTCATATACATGCAGTGTATATGAAAGAGTAATCATTAAACTGTATGTATTTACTGACTCATTTTCAGTTCTTCCAAAAGGTCCTGGTTCAATTAGCGGATCACATTTCAGCTCCTGTGACAAAAGTCTTCAGTTTGAATTAAGTTTAAGTAAACAGTGATGCCAGCTGCACAGAATTTAAAGTAAACTCAACATGCGCTCACACCAAATATTGATGGGGCATTTAATTTTCTTTATACTTGTTTGGTTTAATCAAACAGGCCATTCACTTTCATATGGTAGCTGTTAATTAGCTCTATGTTAGCCCTATACCAAATCCTGTATGCTTCCCCAGTAGATAAGAGAAGTCAATTGTAATGACTTGGATGCGTCTTTTCATTGTTAGATATCTTGGTTGGCCAAATATGAAAGATATTACTATCAGTGATTTTAAAATATTATTTGTACCGGTAGTTCCTGTTTACCAGACAAAACACATTCAAATCTAAATCATTTGGATTTGAAAATTCCATTATAAAATTGTTCATTGGCAAAATCACCATTTGGTAATAAAAGTTTTTTAAAAATGTTTGCTTCATAACGTTGTCATGTATCAGTACTATCTGGACAGAAAATAAATCCTTGAAATTCCCAAAAATATGTTGTCTTATTTGGTGTTATATATGTTTTGGATCAGATTTGTACTGTTTATCATTAAGAAACTATATTCCCAAGCAAACTGAACAAGAACTAACAGCAAAAACCTGTGATTGGCTCAAGCCCAATGAGGTGCTGTAGTAAAATAACCTCTTTCACTCAGACTTGTGCTCTTAATAGGGTGTCCGTCTTCTCACGCTTCTGCAAACACACACAAACTGCAGCGAGGATGAGCGCGGACACAAGCAGCTGTGTTTGCTCGTGTCTGTCTGTCCCGGGAGGAGCCCACCAGCCCTGACCCTCGGTGCTGCGGCTGTTTCAAATTGTCCAAGCTCCTTTTTTTCTGTCGCGCTTTGGTTCCTGCTGGGGGATTAAAACGAGACGCAAGCAGCGAAAGGACAAAAGTGCCAGAAGCAAGACATTTATTTAACCCGTTGCGTATTCCGTACATGCATTGCCCAGAGCTGAAATTGGCTTTAAGAATGCGCTGTGACCACGCCAATAAATCTAGGCAGTTCGTAGTTTTGACTTTGATACTTTTATGTACTTTTATGTGCCCGGGAAGCTGATGTGGTCAAAACCTGTCCGGGACCAATAATAGAGTACTTATTTATAGATCGGATTTACAAGAAAACTTCCAGCTCAATCTTCCGCGCGCATCTATCAATAGCTTTGTATGTAAATAAAGGCTTATTGACATGCAACGGCCATGGATATTCCCTGACATTTCTCCCATGGGGCAGCCTCTTCTCCACTGATATTGAAGACTAATTGGATTTGGGGGGCTTTTATCTGCGCTAACTGACACATACAGTTCTGTCCTCACACTTCCCTTCTGCTTTCATCCCCCTGTATTGTTTATCTCTCTGGGTGGCAGATGCTACATAAAAAGGCAGAGCTAAAAGGCACAGGAAACTGCAGCGTCCAAACACACACACACAAGCAATTAGACTTTCAATATGGAGGGAAAACAGAGAGAAAGCCGTTAGAAAATTGGGTTTTCAGTTTGTGTCCAACATTTTGACCAAAGAGACTGTTTAATATTGGTGAAATTCAAGACTGTATAGTAACAATGTCTAGTGTTAACACAATACTAAAGGAACTTACTAAGGAAAATGCTAGTTTCTCAATACTGATTTTCATTCCCAGTTTGTCTGCAGGGCATTTGCATATTATTGTGTATTTTTGAACAGAGTAATGAGCACAAATAGACAAAGAAGTGCAATTAGGCTACAGATATGTCAATATGTTTGTAAGTATGATTTTGTGTCACAGATAAATATATTTTGTTATTATTTTTTACAAAAGTGAAAAGGCAGAAACAGTAGAAAGGCAAATATTGCAATAGGTATGGAATGTAATCATTTGTATAAAAGGGGTCTTAAACTCGTTCAGATAAAGATCAAGAGAATTCTAAATCTCATCAGCAAAGGGTCAAATTTAGTTAACTAACATATTATTTTCAGCAATGACCCTTGTTGAAATTGGTCACTTGCAGTGATTTAATACAGTCTCTTATGTGCTATTGTCAGGTGACACTCACATCACTCTCACCCACTTCACACATCATAAAGTTAGCAGTATTTTATGCTTATAATCTTGACACCTCCCCAGTTCCTCTACACATCTGCATGTCAGCCGTGTTGTTTTAAGTTCTGCATTTAAAAGCTGACAGCGCCATCTCTTTAGCACAACCATACGCACATCTTACAACATTAATGATTAAAGAGTCGTTCTGAAGGTTCACATCTGCTCTCTGGTATCCCCAACTGAGCCACTGAATTTGAATTACGGAATCTGTTTGTCACCCGCTTTATTATCACAAAGATGCATAGAAATACTGCACTGTTGAACTTTGTGGTTGGGTTAAAAAAATTGCAAACATAAAGCTGTACTGCTACTGTCATTCACAATAATGTTGCCTTCTTGTAAAAAAATAAAACATGAATACAGCACAATTAATTTTACCTTTGACGTGATGTAGACCGTAGCAGACTATGTTATGGTGGTTTAATGTATTAAGCTGTTTAGTATTGTATGTAACTACAAGCAACAAAATATCCTGTCTTATTATGTATAAAACTGGCACCTGAACCTGTTTGGAGTACTATCAAATGTCCATGTTCCTGGACCTGTATTAAAAGTGAACTGTGAACTGAATCTGGATTTTAAAACATAAATCACAATCGCAAAATTTGTCTTGAATTGCAATTCGAAATTTTCCCCAAAATTGCACAGTCCTAATTCCCACAACCCACCGTTAAACCCCATTCAAACCTTTGTCAACTATAGGGAATACCCTTTCCCACTGTTCTTATGGAAGTTGTGTAGTTTCAGTGGAGAGGGCTAGTTTTCCCCACCTCAGCTTTTTCCACTAAGTGAACCGCCAACGACAATGCTGATTCAGCCAGATAAGATAAAATGAAAGTGGGTTTTTGCCATTTAGACAGAAGCAAGACAACATGAGTAAATATAACTCTGAGCAAAACTTATTAAAGGCTCGCGGCGTGTGCCAGGGAGAGGGCCACAAGGATATGAACTCATAGAGAATTTGTTTCTGAAGCGTGTTGAGCAACCAGGATCATCTGAGGTGATCCTAATGCTGAGTGAAGCCTGGAAGTCAGAACATGGAGCGAAGTTCTGTTGCTTCTCTTTCATCGGCTTGTAAAGAAGATCCAAGAAACAGCAGCCATGCATCACCTGATAAAAACTTAATGCCTGCCATGTTTTATTGATACGACTGAATTATAAATGGTGTGACAACAGAGAAGCGATGTCACCGCATGAGCATGATCCGAAGAGATGGTAGATATGTTACATTGGTCAGCAGCATACAAGTGTCCTTCAACACTCAGGAGATAGGAGTGAGAAGAGTGCGTGATAAATCTTCCAAAGACTTTGCTACTTTGCTAATGTACTTTCTTCCTATAAATAAAACACCATGGGCTTTAGCACAGGCGCAGTCTGATTCATCCAATCTGCAACCCCCTGAGAAGTACACGGGCAGAATTTTAGAAAAGCAAGTAAAAACAGACCTTTATTATATATTGAAGAAGGCAGAGTCATGGTGTACACTTGCAATTTAATCAGCTATGTCTGGTAATGCATATGAAATATGGAAGCGAAAGCCCACAAGCTCCTCCATCACGAATGCAGAGAGTTGGATGTGAGAACTTCAAGGCAGGCGCCGCAGAGAACAAAGCCCCCAATGCAGATGGATTTTCCCAAACACAAACTAGGCTCAGACCAAGGCTCCCATAAAAGAAAACAGAATAAAACAGAATACTCAAGCAGCAATCTCCTCTTGTTATTTCTCCAACACACATTGTCTTTCTTCCTGCTTATACTGAGAAAGTATTGGGGATGGCATAAATATTCTACCAGTGGCTCTGTGGCTGCTTCACTATCAACTCAATCGGGTCGGTCATAATTGAGGCTGGCAGAGCAGTGCTAATGTGTGACTTTGTTCACACTGGCCTGCCTCACACAAGACAGGCTGTGCACAACCTCCAAGAACCCTTGAATTTACCAAGAAAAGTCGCTATTCACATGCTAATTGTGCAGCGGCATGCATTTATGTCAGGGTAACTTTCCCCAGCAAGACCCAGTGCATGCTACAATTTTGAGTGTTTGTGTTTTTGTGTGTCCGTGTGTACGCACACTTATGTCGCTGCGGTTCAATACTGTATGGAATGCTATTTACATGTTAATAAGGAGCCATGGTGTTTCCATCTTTCACTGTGCTTTTAAATGTCTTATCCACCTCCAGAATCTTTAGTAACAGCATAACGACTGACCACCTCAAGAAATATAGTCATTCTCAGTGTGAAATGGAACATATTATGCACCAATAATATTGATAAGTATACAAGTTTTGGCTAATGCTATAATTCGGTTGTCATGCAAGGTAGAACATTTTAAAATATCGAAAATATTTGAAAAAATATACACATTGCAAAAGCGAATATCATATCAATATTACATTTTCCATTTATTAGATCTATAGACAAACCCTGCAATCATTAATGTAGCTTAATAACAGCAACAATTCTTCATTTTTCCATTATTTTCATGAATTTCAAAAAGCTGCAACTGAGTTCAATGGCTCTCGAGCAGTTTTGTGGCTTCAGATCGTGTCTCCTTATACATTTGGCTGACAAATGTGCTTTTACTTGCTAATAACTAACTTTAATGTTAGGGTATGACGAGAGATAATGCTGAAGCTCATCCCATTCACAACGAAGATTTAATTTAGATTTCCCTCAGGTTGTGATAAGCCAGACGCACTGCAGAGATCTCCAGATGACAGTTTGAATGTTCACAGCTATTTTCTGTCTGAATAAGCACGCACAAAAGGCTTGAGGTCAGACTTTAAACATTTGAAAATTAGATTCCTCCAACAATCAAGAGGCTTAGGAGATAAATATATATTCTTGTTTAACAATGGTGTGTGTGTGATGGCTTTAACGGCAAATTACCACTGTTTGTACAATATTCTTTGGTAACCTTTACCTTGTTGTGAATGTGCTGCCGAGACACTGAAATATGAAAAGAGTGTAATTTTAGTACTTATCATATCATTAATCCTGCAGGGATTCTGCTGCCCTGAGAGAAATAGTGAGACACTGATGTTTTCTGTCTAGAAACAAATCTGTGAATCCCAACACATTCAACACACTTTAAGCAGAGAAGACAAGATAACACTACACAGAAGTATAACAATAAACACATATAACCTAGAACAAAACTCATATAATCAATAATCAATCAACAATAATAACACTCTTATTTATAGCTGTTATATGGACAAACAATATAACACCAGGGATGATTCACATGTTAGCAATACAACATTCATATGTCTGGGTTTCACATTCCATATCCAAAGCCACCACTGGTCGAAAGCACAGCATTGATACCAAGTCATTTTACTGCATTCAAATATTTTACAGCTTAGCTTCAGCAAATAAAAACAAAAAGATTAAATGAATAAGTAACAATAGATACATTTAGATTTAGATATTGTATAAATGGTAAGCTTACTTCATGTTTGGACTCAACATAGAAGGCACTCAAGTGCCATGTTTAGACTTTAACTTTCAAAAGAATATTGTAAGAAGTTTGAATTAACAGAATACTACAGTAAATATATGTATATTTGAACCTCAATCCAAAAAACAACTTTGCATTTGTCTATAACAGGTCCATGTATTACTTCAACAAAAGAGAAGAGATAAGACCCTAAAATCATTCAGTCAGCTTCCTAATTCAATTTAATCTATTTTGGATACCCAGATTCACAAAGCAATTTAGGAAAATTGAAGCTAGCCTTACGAGTATCATCTGTGTGCCTGCCACTTCATCACCCTGAGCAGCCATTATACTATAGCTGGTGACAACATGAGAGATGGAGGGGCTGGAGGATTGGTGGGATGATTGTAAGCAAAACAAAAGGCATGTTCACACAGGGGAACAAAGCGCACTGACACGCTAACAGGGTCTGCATTTTGACTCTAAATGTGCTCTGCAGACAGCCAGTTTATCACTTCGAACACTCCACCCCAGGCACAGAAAGCCTAAACAAGAGTCCCTAATAGTTAGCTAATTTTCCCTGATTGTGTAGGATTGAACAGCACTGCACTGTTTTTGAATTGTTTGGCTTCGGCAGAGCTCTGGGACATCACACAGCAACTGTCTGCTGTTTTGTCTGGTTCAGGTTTAACGAACTAACAGTGAGGATGCTCCTCATAATGAGTTTGGATGTGAGCCACAGCACAAATAAGTGGCTTTAAAACTGCAACTAGGCTGATTGATGACTGAATGTACTGCTGCTGTCTGGAAACAAATTTCACTTTTATTCACACTTCCACTCTCTGCTTGCTGTTTCCAGGAGCAACACAGAGGTATGCGTGGCAAGCGTGGTGGTCTGCAGGTTTTAGAGGGCTCCAGGCAGGGTCCACCAAAGGGTCACAGCATTTACCCCTCCTCTGCATCTCAGCCTTGTACTCCAACTGAAGCCACAGAGAACATGGAGGTGTGAGAGACAACAAAACAGAGAGCCCATTGTCGCCCACCCGGGTCCGACCCCCACAGTCCCAACTCTGGAGTTTAAGGACCCAGACAATGAGCTGCTGTCAATGGTGTTTTGTAAATACTTGGCTGTTTTCACTTTGGATGGGTTTATTCAGATGTCAGAGGAAAATGTGGCTGCTTGGCAATCCACGAGTGTCTGTGCCTTTCCTGTTCTATTGAGTCATGTATGGGAAAGCCATTAGCAGAGCGCCACAATGAGCGACCCAAACGCCAGCTCCTTTGGGACAGGGGTTGACAGCTAAAACAAGTGAGCAAGCTGGTGGACAGGGCAGCCTGCTGAGTGATGGCTGTTTCTTATTGGCACTTATTGACCAGAGGCAAAGCCCCCCTACAGTGTCTCTCATCCAAAGTTAAATGGATTACAGAAGAATCAGCCGGGGCCCATTGTTTGCCTGACCTAACTACTCTCTGAGATCTGGGTGCCATCATGTGCATTCTGACATTGGAGCATGAGATTCAAACATCGCTCATTATTTTATGTAACATTATAATGGTTACAATTTGAATAGTATTTAAGTTTATTTTACTGACCCCACAAGCAAGTGGAGTCAAAAGCAACATATCACAATATTGACCCTAATTAATCTGAGACTAAAAGCCAGTTCCACAAAAGAATTGTCTGATGGTCAGAAAAAACTATATCTTGTGGTCGATATTGAAATACAGCTTCTGTGTAACTGTCTTCTGCACATTTGTTTTTATCATAAGCTACTGCTCGCAAAGCAAAATTGTGAGGCTATTTGAGAATCTGTTCAAGTTAATTATTACATATAGCCCCTTAAGCTGTGATTGGTTGTGTTTTAATTACATGTCATTTCTCTCCCTTCATCAAATTAGCCTGTGCAGTAGGGACTACCCCTAATAGCCCTGGCTTAATGATGATTACAAATAATATTGGTTTCAACTTTCAGTAAACAACTGCCACAGCTGCTTTTTAAATTACAGAGTACAGATAAATCAATCTGAACATAACTAATAAACATTAGCCCTTGAACAGTAAAGAGTGTGCTCAGAGCAGAAAGACGCTCTTGGCGTGGAGGAGGTGTGATGGCGTTCTCATCTGGTGTTAAGGATACCTTTGGGTATTGAAGAGACGATGACCACTTTTCTCCTCTTCAAATGGCCGTCCTAACCCCCCACATCGGCTTGATGGCTTTCTTGAGGCTCTTTTGTTGGCAGATTACTGGGGGTTAGGGGATGCACACTCACTGATCCCTGGCCCATCATCCCACTCAGGGACTGAGCATGGGGCCTTTTATTCAATCCCTCTTGAAAATAAAAAATGGCAACACAGGTCTCACAGCAGGAATCTCAGGTTGCATATCAAAAGGTTATGTAGAATACAGTTTCAAATGATAGTTATGACACTATAGCTTTCTTATTGAGTATTGTAGATTATGCAGACGGTCTTTTGACAGCTTATTTGTCAAAGCAATATTCTCATACTTTGGCTTTTTTACCTTGTTTCTCCCAGACACAGTTTACCCTGAGACTGACATCTCATCCTGTCTGAGTGTATGAAATGAATGCAGTCGCAGAAGCCGCAAACAAAACATTACTTTCTAACAGACTAAAAAACTATGGAAAATAAATCTTAAAATGTTCTAATAATGTGTGTGCTTGTGTGGGTGCATTCAGCCCGGACAGGGCAGGCTGGATAGGACGGAGCAACCATGCCATTTTCACAATAATCACAAGATGCAGGATCCATTTGCAGCAAACAAACAGGTCTACGGTGAAACCACAAACACATACCTACATCCTCCACACTGTCAGCCCATCTCCTCGTGTCCCGGCTCCTGTCTCGCTCCCTCACTTCAGTGCATCCAAGGGACAGCTGCCCAGAAAGCTCATCTGTCTGTCCTGACCTGTGTTTGGGACCATAGGGAGCGCCTAAGTGGCACATGAAGGGGGTCTCTGGCATGTTGCCCGTTCGGTAATGACAGTTAAGCTGGTAGCGGCTTGCCTAACAGCTCTAGATCTCCCTGTGTGCTGCTACAATATTGATATTGTATTGGGTTTCAGAGGGCTTGGCAGCCTTTTAATGAGAGCTCAGATTGATCAAGCGGTCGCGACTCTCGCTTTACAGTGCATGATGCTTATTGGCTGTCCCAGCAGGCCTGATCTCTTGATCTATCACCAAAGAGCAAAGAGACAAAGCTTCATGTCTATAGTTGATAAACGCACATGCAATATCTCACACAGCTCTCCGAAAGATAAAACCTGCTGCTGAACAGCGGCAATCGCCTTGTGACTCAAGAGCTATTTGTGTAACATCAATAAGTGCAAATGTAACACTGGTTGTAGAAATATGGCCTTTTTTAAAAGCACAAACTTTTTTTATTTTTAACTGAGACATGGGCATAAAATTACAAACACAAAACATTGAAAAGAACATTTCTTCAGCCCAAACCAACTCAGAAACCTCATACTGACTCATCCACCCCCAGAGCAACATATTTACCACACATTGTTACCTTGTCATACTTTAATTATTTATGTTGTAAATACATTTATCAGAAAAGACAAACTGGCTTAAAAAATCCTAGCAAACATTCACAAATACATTTTACAACTATTTTACAACACCAAAATCAATAATGCCATATTCATATTTCTCTAACTTCGGCTCTACAATTAATCTTCTGTTTCTGGCTTTCTACATAACATCTAAAGAAAATAAACAATGGTCAACCAAATAAATCCATAACTTATCCTCCTACATTAAAGGTACGTAATCATTTGTACTTTGTGTTGGAAAAAATAATACATCTCGATTTGGGGGGGGAAATAAAAATCTATTGTTTTAAAGCTCTCTCATTATTTACTTCAATGTCTTTGTTACATTTCCGTCCGACTCTTATGTTGCCTTAGATAAATAGATACACTTTACACACATTGTTGTCCCAGCAGGTGACATAAATAATTCTTTGACAAGGCTCAACACATTCTTCATCAAGAAGCACATTAAAAACACATCACAAAAAAGGGACGACAGCTATGTAGCCTGATCGGGTCAACATGCATATTTTTAGTTTTGGATTTATTATGTTCTTTTCATGAGGTAGAACTACGTGTTTAAAAACTAACACTACAGAATGTTGTCTGGATACACCTGCTTAGCATCTTCACCTAAGCACTCCATATATAAACCATGGCCCTGTCAAGGTCACAGCAGTCCTCCCCGGGACCCTCCTCTGTCCTATTAGACCTCCATAAGGCTCCTGTCAGCGAGGCGGCCAGCTGTCCACTTCACTCCTTTTTGGCTTGTTGTTGCTCATGACCTCCTCCTGCCTCAGCCTCAGCGAGCAGGCGCCCACTATGCGACCACACCGCCCGGGATTTACAGCTGCGGAGTAACAAGATGGAGCCCAAATAGAAACCTCCGCTCAGTGTTCAGGGGTGAGGACACTGGTGATTACTTTCGCTGGCCTTTAGTCTTCTGGCTGCCAGGAGGCGGCTTCTCTGTGCAGGCCGTTGGTCACAGTGAGATGTGGAAATATGACGGCAGAAGGAGACTATGAACATTCATCCTTCAGCAATGCACCTGTTATTCACGGTAAATGATAAAGAGTCAAACGGGAATGGAGGAGGTTTCAGGCCCAAGAAATTACATGGGGAAGATGTGTCCATGCTCGTTTTATTTTGATGGATATAATGACAAATGCCACACAACCAGCCATATTTCACCATATTCACAGCAAGGTCAAATGATGAAACTGTTTTTGTGTTTTAAGTCGACGTCTAAATGCTAAAAAAACAAAGAAAAAAGTAATTACCGGTATTATAATGTGAACAGATTTGTTTGCGATTTAATATAATGAAAATGTGAATAAAATGTAATAATTTCCATGTTAATGTGTAAACCTTCAGGCTAAAATATTTGGTGTTTGCTTTTCTGTATTACGTCTGTTGTCATTTTGGGTTCAGCTCTGTATCTAAATTCCCCTCCTGAGGCTTTAATGATCTTGTTATCCAATTTTGCCTATTTCAAAATGCCACACACACCCGCTGACATGATGCTCGCCTGCTTTCTGCCCTTGTTTTGAACGAGGCATGAATTAGCCGGCTCAAGTTCATCACCCTTATGTTGTCATTAGTGCTGTGTCGACGAACTGACTTCTCACTATTTCACTAATAGAGCAATTAGTCGGACACTGGCCAGCTCTCTGACCTCACCTTCCTGTCGGTACAGATGGGCCGTAAAGCTTCAGATGGGACAGGACGGAGGCATGGTTCTTTAAGCATGAGAGATTCAGCAACATAGAGACTGGGATTGCTGTGAGTGAAAAGGTCAATCAGATTCATGAGAAAAGAGAAATGGATAGATGTCGGCACGTTCATAAATATCAAAGCCTTTCATTTGTGTCAGCTGAAAAAGCCTTTTAAATTAACAAGAGGTAAACCATTTCAAGGGTAAATGGGAAACATGAGCATCAGCTAGTGTGTCTAAGCTCGAAGGAAAGAGAGTTATTCTTCTTATTTTTGGTTGGTAAAAGACTGTCGGCAAACAATGAGGTGTTTTGACAGGAATCTCCGCCAGCTGTCCTCATTTTCCAATTGTGTGGTCCTGATGATGTCCTCTCTGTCATCCCGTGTTGGGTAAGCTTCTAGTTAAATGTGCCTGTGATTAAAAGCTATTACGGCAATTATGTTAACGGCAGGAGAGCCAGTCATTGCAGTCAAGGGCCATTTGTGGTATTCATGAAGACTCTTTTCAGCACCATCGCTCTGAATAGCTTTGGTTTCATAAGTGGGGACATTGTCAACTTTTTGTAAATATTTCAGCAGACATCCAAGCCCAATATGAAAAAGGGCATACTGTGAGAATGAAGTGTTTGGGTGTCAGTACGACATAGATGCCACTGTGTGTGTTGTTGGCACAGGCATCGCTGGCTTTTTGGGGTGCTGTCCTGAGCGTGAGGCAGCCTGCCCGATGTTGACAAAGCCTGGCATTGCCTGCTGTCAGCCCATTCTGTGTGCACCCAGCGGAAAGAATCAATTAGGCCAAGCTCACAACAGAGTACTTTAATATTTGACTTTTAATCAGTGGGCTGAGTGCAAGGCAATCTGGCAGTTTCCATCTTGCTGATGTGGAAAATAAGGGTCAGGAAAATGCTCCCACACGCATAGAATGTTCATCACATAGCCCAGGGAGGATGCAATAAAGGGTCCAGCAGAAAGTCTTTCCAACAACAGGCTAATCCACCATATTGTTGAAGGAAAATGGAAAATATACCTCTTTGTTGCTCGGTCAAAGACTTCAAAAGAGCCTTATACAACTCGCAAAAAAAGAAAATTAGAAGAAAATGACAAGTCTGTGTTCGCACCGAGTGTGTGCTGCACAGATGTGGAGCGAGCAGGACTGAATCATAAACTGTGCCTCAAAAGAGTTGGTTTTAAACTATGGTGTGTTATTGTGTGCACCCAAACAGCGGTCAGCGTGGAGAGAGGAAGAAAGAGAGTGGTGAGCGCTGTCCTCACACTGGTTTGAAGTGGAGATGCGGCCTTTAACAGAATCACTTACCAAAGGCACATCACTCATCTGCCTGTTCCTGCTTATGTCACGCCGACAAGATGGAAAATCAAAGTTCAAACCATCAGTCAGAAAAAGGCCAGTACCTAAGCAGTTTTTTCACACTCATCATAAACTAGCCCCGTTATGTCAGACACTGTGAGTGACAGCATGCTTGTTAATCAGAAGAAGGAGCTGATTACAGTTGTACATAACGGTGTGTTTGTAGGTGATAATGCATGAGCGGCGCACAGCTGTGCACATTACATGCCCACATGTGCCATGTCTGTTTATCTGCTGTCACCCAACTGTTCACACAAACGGCTCTGATCTTTGCAGCATCCAGGCACATCACAGCCAACACTAACTGACAAACAGCGTGTGCGGCCAACTCTTTGAAAGGTTTCTGTTGAAAATGAGTCTATTTCAGAAACTGTCAAAACCCATTGTTTATAGTTTGAAACTAGCTTATGTCTGCTTGTCTAAGGAGATGGAGAGCTTGTTTGTAATAGATCTATGAAGAGTAAGGCTGAATGTTTAGCTTTTCACTGAACAACACTGAGTCTTTGTAGCGTGCTTATTAATTCTACAGTCTTCGCCTTCGACTCACCTCAGCCCCATGCTGCATTAATTTCACTCTCCTCTCTTTACTCGTAATTAGCATATGGAGCGCTGGCTGCTGATGGGGCATCTGCGGCGGCCACCAAACAGGAGCGACACCAGCACTAGTCCTTGATCACAAATTCCAGCTCAGTAGACAATACAAGCACTGTTTTTGAAATATGAAACATTTTAATTATGAACTAGCAGACGAAGTGAAGTGTTTTGATTTTCTGCCTCGCCTCGGACGGTGACGAACCCGCATCTTGCCGTAAATAAAAGAGTTGACGTTAATAAGTAGCGCACTGTGCTGTTTGTTTCCCCTGAACGGTGTCGAATCCATGGTAACAGGAAGAATAATCACAGCCTGCTCATTTTTGCAAAGAACATGGTAATGATACCCAGCTAGAGCTAAAGAATAGATTGACTACCACACATAGCCTGGCATTGTGATAGGACAACAAAATTACACCACATGAAGACAATAAACAAACACAGAAAATGTGTGATTGCTGAAAATATACGCTTAAAAAAACGTGTCGACTTTAGCATCTGAGGTGAATAGTCTTACCTTGCTCAGTACAAGTTGTGTGTGTGGAGTCCATAATGGGCAAGAGCTTGGACGGTCTTCTTGCACCTTTTAATATTCAGTGTGAGTGTGGTAAAATCTGTGGTCTGTCATAAGAAATAAAGAAGCTAATGTCCTTCTACACTGTTGCATAAAAACACAGATAAGACCGCAGACTGTCAGCCCACACTGTAAACGTATTTGACTAATTGGGTAAAACGAGGGAAGCAATGAATCCACAGCGTACTGACTTCAGCCTGAAGAAGGAGAACAAAGTGCTCTAATTTTGTACAATTATCTTCCAGCCATCAGGATATTTTAGAGAGAGTGGTAATGTGTTTTTGTTTGCAGTGTAATTTTCTGCCCTATTTAAGCGAGGCAAGAGAATATATCTTGTATTGTTTTAGTTGAGGTGTCAACAGCAGTCTTCAGCACAGTTTTTCAATATTGTTGTAATTATTTTTCATACATACTGTTCTCAAATTGTAACTGCCTCAATTTGACATCCTGACTCAAGTTACTCCTTTCATCTCCATGTGGATTTCCGAATGTAGGAACAACTAAAATAGAGATAAAGTGTCTTTATCTGAAATTGTTTCAAAAGAACCACACCTGTAGTAGTATATAATAGTTTTTCCATCGCTAATAAAAGCTATATTTTGGTGCCAGACACTTGATAGTCTTACATTACACATCTCCTGTTTCATGTAAATTCTCACTTCTCTGCACACATTCAGCACCTACTCTGCAGTATGATGTTTTTCCCTCAGACCCCTTTCTTTTTTGAAATGTATATATATCATAAGACATATTATAATTTGGGTAGCTCAGAACAAACGATGCACTAGCACAGAAGCACAGAAGTTTGCTAATACAGTATGTCCGTAGGTCATGAAAATGATTGTCATGCTTGCTATTAAGTGCCTGGTTGCAATTCAATTATTCAGTTCATTCCAAAGGCTATGATTTCAACAGACTCTCTAAGAATATACAGCAGAGACTCCCCGTAAATCTGCCATCTGACGCACGCTCCTGACCCCAGCTGCTGTGTGCCAGCCACTCCCAGGCATCAAAGAGAGGTGAGATCTGGACCCGCACCTGCGCCCGTCCATCTGCCTATACGCCGGTCAGTCTCTCCGCAGACAAAAAGTAGCCCACAGGAAGGCATTTTTCTAAATAGCTTAAAACAACTGCGTCGACAGATGAAGGACAGAGACATGCATAGGAAGCCGCTCAGCTGTGCGGGAACAACACAAAATGCCTGTGATATCATTTATTTCGACAGGTCTTTGTTTGGCCAGAGTGACATCCGTATACGTTTCAGCATAAGCCGCGGGCTGCAAAGTGCAAAAGTGATTTACTTTTGCTTTATCTGGCAAAAATAAAAGAGTGACAGATTTAATATAGAATAGAAACGAAGGGGCTGAGAGGGGAACTGGCTCTGGGATGACAAGCCAATGTGATGAGCGTGACAACTGAGGGAAACAACACACCTGGCCTTGTCCTTGATGTGGATACGAGGATGATACATCAAACCCAGACAGGGCACAAAAATGGCTATTACCCAGGCAAAACGGCAACAAGGACAAGGCGGGAAGAGGTGAAAAGGCTCATTTAACCAACCGAGCCGATAGACTGTCTCTGTTAATGAATCATGTTTTATTAGTTACCATAATCACTGTTTCCTAGCAGTCGCAGTCAAATTGCAGTGTTTTGAAGCGTGCAAGAGGAGTCTAGATGAGATGTTCATGTTCATAAATAAAGGCAGTGAAGCGAGTCTGGGCTATGTGACTGTGATGAGCTGCACAGGCGCTATACTCAAGCCGATCACATTTGACCAAGAGGGTGAACCAGCAGAGCCCGGGGCCCGGTGCACTGTGTGCCGCTGAACTGTTCTTCTGCAGGAGCCTGATTGATTTCAGTGAGCTGGAACGCCCCTCTATTGATCCTTCACCCCCAGCACAGTCTTCTCTCCAATTAAGAGTTCACTAACGTACCACTACCGACTGAACTCCCCAAATGAATCCTGCCTTACTGCAGAGAGGGTTAGTCTATCTCGATGGGCTGAAAACATACATCAAAATATAGACCACAAAGCTTGTGTTTCTACTTTAAAAGAGATTTTCCTAATAGTAGTACTCAGAACCAGACTTTCTGTTGACTAGGGCACTACAAAAAATATATGTAAATAAATAAAAACTACGATTGAAACTAGATGAGTGATGATTTAAAGAGTTGGTCAATACTGAAAAAAACAACATCACAAAAACCCAGATTCAGAAAAACAGGACATAAATTAAAAAAAATACAGGACAATAATGGAATTTAAGAAACACATAAAAACTACCACATTAAGTAAGTATGAAAAATGAAATTGTTAAATATAAAAAGTGATATTGAATTGGTATTTGTATTAAATTAATATTTTTTTCTTTTGTTATTTATTTATTTAACCAGATAAACTCCCATTGAGATTGAAACCTATTTTTCAAAGATGACCTAATGTATGATATTTGAAAGTAAATGTTTTGAAATACCAGTGTTAAGTAGAAGCTGAAAAGGGGGAAAATAACACAAGATTTCCCTTTTTCTGCTCCTTTTGGATGCTTATTCTGTACGTCACGGATGATTTGTCTTTTATATGTTCTGAATACTTTTAGAATGGTCTTTATCAAAACAAGTACCAGTACATGACTACATTATTTTATGTTGAAAATGACTATTCTATCATAAAATAGAGCTTTTAATTACCATTGTGGCATAGAAACCTTTTTCGAAAGTGCGGTGCTGACAGTAGTAATGATTTTGACGGCTGATGGAGGAATAAACTTTTGCCTAGGTGTTGCACATGTGCTTAGACAGGAAGAAAGACACTTCATTCTTTCAACATCACTGCGAATCGATTGCTTCAAGTTAGCTGAAGGCCAGGTTTTAAGGATTAGAGCCAATCAAGCTACTTTGGACGGTAAGATTGCGTGTCGGAGATGTCAGGTAGCGAGATCAAAGATTGGCTCAATTAGAATCAGATCAAATAAGGTTAAACTTGTGAGTAGTGAGGGAGCGGACTTTGAGTGGTTGGAATGAGAGCGATGGAAATGCAGGGGGAAATCAAGCTGCCAGGCAAGGAGACGGTTACGCTCCTCGCTTCTCTGTCCAACCTTCCCTCCAGCAATCGCTTCATCTGACCACGTTCAAGGTCCAAACACAAAAGTGTAGTTCAGTCACAGGTCAGTGGTGCTCTGATGCAGCCAGCCTTAAAGCCATAATCCCACTGCATCGGTCGAGGTAGAAAATCCAATTTCAGAGATCTGTAATTCCATAAACCTTATTAGGCAACACAATGGCAACTACAGCCCGGGGGAGAGGCATGCGTGAGGGGCGGGTAAAGGGAGACAGAAGTTGAGAGCAACTTAAACACATGAGCGAGAGAGAGGCACAAACAAAACCACATTGGAAGATTAAGGTTGAGTCCGAGTGTGGCTGATCAGGAAAATGTAAATGGGACATGAATAATGGCGGGAATAAGCGTGACCGTAATGAGTGGCATGAAAAACCCTTTAAATACAAATACAGTCAAAATTCGGGAGGCAAGAATTTAGCGCTCGTTCAAAGACAGTTACAATTTTATTTTACATGATTTGTGACAAGCAAGCATGACAAGCACGCAGCATTTTTGGGTTAGATGGAGACAAAATCATGATTGTTGGGTCAGTCAGTCATTGAAAGTGTCAACTATTTCTATTATATCTACATCATTTTGCCTCCTGTTGCCCCCAATCTGATATTTTGAAGACTCTGATGACAGCATTTTAAAGGCTCGAATGGCATTCCAGCAGAAAACTCCATATTTCAATGATAACTGATTACATAATGCTCCACTCGACATAAAACCATTCACCAGCTCAGCATAAACTAGTGAATACTTAATTATAGTTTGTTTCTTTTACTTCACGCATGTATCAATAATACAATTAATAATGAGATTAAATTGAAATCAGCAACATATTGGGACTAAACAAACAGCCAACATACCAATAAGCCCTTTGAAGACATCAAAAAAAAATATACAACCCAAAATTTAAAAAATCAATGGCTGTAAAAAAAAACTACCTATATCTCCAAGGCACCCTCCAATTTCATTATATTCACTTTTGCTTAAAACCGTTCGAGTCAGCTTCAAGTCAAAGTTCAGTCATGTAACCTGGAACAAATCCAATAACTTATCTTGTAAATGTAAGTCATAATTCATACACTTGAGCCGTTTCCTGTCATGTCAGGGCGCCTCCATCAACGCGTCGTCCTGTTTTCATTTAACTGTAACATCAATGCCCTACTCGGTTTGCTGTTATCTGAGTGCTCTCATTGATTGTTTGCCTAAATTCAAGCAAGCGGGTGTGTTTGTTTGTTTTGCCTCCCTAATGGACACCGGACGAGCATGAACTGAGGTAAGATTAATGTAGAGAGAAGAAGAGCTGCACAATATATCGCAAACGACTCGAAAAGGCTTGCAATTATTTAGATAGAATTTAATCGCCAATGATACTGTACGTGCTGACTTTTAAAAGAAAATCTGTACTTTAGACTTCCAAACGTCTGTTCTGTAATTCCTTCTTATTAGGGATGGGCGGTATAATGGGTCCAGTATCAGTAGATATTTGGCGCCAAGATGTAATTCCCAGTTTGACCTCAGATCTCTTCAGACCAACACATGAATGAAAATGGAACAATTAGGCTAAAAGATTGCTATGGACTTTAAAATCTAAATATCAGTAACGGCCAATGTCGGTTATCAGACACAGCAGCAAAGCCAAATTTGGATTGGATATTGGTATCGGCCCAAAAAAGCCATGCAACATATTATTTTATCAGTTTCCTTTCAAAGTTACCAATGTGCCCTCTCAACAGAATCTTACTTTTCTAAACATACATCGCAAATCTAATCGTAAAAGTAAGGGACGTGTTAAGAAATGTTGAAACGAGGACTATGTAGTGACAAGAATATCTAAAGGAAAGAGCACATTTATGGCTCCAGTCCAAATTTGGCTATAGTCTAAAATGTCCAGCTCCCTGCTCTTGGCCACTGCAGTTAATTCAGTCATAAATAATTCACAAGTGTAACACAACTGTAGTGAAAGGGCCACCAATTGTGCCGGATCCAAAACCTGATTAAAAGGTAAGATTGCTGCATGGACTTAATACAGCATTTCATAGCGGGGCTCTTTGGTAAGTGCGATGGAGAAGGGCGCTTAAGCCGCAGCCTCTCCACAGACAGATATGGCCAGTGAAAACCGTAGACTGTGGCCAGCAGGGTATAATTACATTTCCCCATGGGGCACCTTCACCGCAGCAGCCCGGCCATATAGAGGCGAGATTGAAATCTGATTGCACTCACACAGCAGTGCAGAGGCTGTCCAGCACTGAGAAATCACACGGGCGCGCGGCTGGATGTGGTCCACGCAGATACAACACCCACACTCATGCTCACAGCAGAACTACTCCTCATATCGGCCCCGCGGCGGTCTGAGAGCCGCTCGGGCCACCTCCACATTTAAACACTGATGACCTGTTAACACGGACTCACAGTCAAGAAGAAGCAGCTTAAATTACTTCAGCGCTGTCATAATTATCATGTTTTGTCCTTCTGATAAAATCCTTTAATTGCAATTTAAAATAACAACTATCCAGGCGTTAGACAAGGATTAATTATTTACTAGTATTGTTTCCCAAACGGTGTATTTAGTAAATTATTCATGAGAGGGCCGAGCTTTTTAAATTTCAGAACATGTTCTCTCGTTGGGTGCATTTTTATCACAAGAGACATCCTGAAGGTATATTTTAATGGATGAAGTTTTTTATTTTCTCAAAGTCAGAAAAAATGATATAACGCTGTTTTTAGACGTTATTAAAATGTCCTATTATTCATTCGTTCCATGCAGGATATTGCTCTACAGCTAAAATACGCTGATGCATCAAAGTGTATAAAATTACCTGCTGGAATTATTACAACATCAACTGGGCATTTCATTGTAGGGACTGAAACCCAGACAGTCAGACAGCAGCAATAAACTGATAATTGAGTGTACAGTGGGGCCGTGCCTCCCTGTGCCCGACCACAAAAGGTCAAGACGGCGGTAAAAGTAGCAGCCCGAGGCCCACAGAGAGCCTGGAGCAGAGTCACCTTGGCTCCTGTCAGCGATATCTGCCACCTGTCACCGCTGTCCCCGCGGCCAGGGATGTGGCGGTGTAGACAATGGCTTTGTCGATAGCACTTCCTCCTGAGAGAGAGATGAGGAAACATGTCCTCTGCTTTCATCAACACATTAGCATACAATACATATTCATGCTGTGCACTGCCAGCCCTCCTGCACATTCTCCAACCAATGTCACAAAGACCATGTACAGCCCGTTTCCCTGCCGCCCCTCGCGGCCTCTAATGTATTCTCCACACGATGCTGCGAACAATATCAACAGGTCCCAAGGTCATCCTTGTCTCTGGCTGTGTGTGATGGGGTGTGTGGCACTCATTTGTCTGTGGCAATAGGTATAGCAGATAAAAGAAATGGAACCACAGAAAATCTAAATGGCCTTTCATTACCTGTAACTGCGGTTTGCAGTGTAATTGAACTGTAGGTTTATTTTATTGCAGGGTAAATTACACCCAATGCAATCTGTTGTATTTGCATGGGTGAAGCATGAGGCTGCTGTCTTTGGGTTCAGGGAGGGGCAGACAGGTAGCTTCCCCTTCAGTCCACTTTCACATCAGTGAGAAAAGAGGCCAGTTGATGTGGGGTTAGAGCTTCTGTGGCAGAGAGAGTACTGATAAATAATGAATGCTTAAAGAATAGATCTCTAAAGCGCCTCTACTTCTGTCGTCCTTCCTTCTATCCCTGCATCCGTTCATCCAATCCATATCACTACAAACAGTGTTTGGTGTTGAGCTGCCTCAGTGATAAATATTTCAGTCTTTAGGTCAGTAAACCCCCTGCTGCACTGCTCTTAACTGCCACCATTTGATGATGACACAGTGTTTTGACCCATGAAGATATTGACAAAACACTGACAGCGAGTACATTCACTGGGGCCGCTGGAGACAACAGAGCAGCTCATCCCAAAACTTCTGGAGGAGTTGGGTGTCAGCAACTGTTGAAATGGCGACTGCTCAATATTCCTGTGCAGTTAGAGTTACATCAGAGTAAATCTGTCTTCAAAAGAAATCCTTTCTTTGATAAAGGATTAGAATCAAAGCTAAATCTAGACAACACCTGTGCCATATGTTTAATGCTGTGTGTGACAGGGAAGACAACCAATCACCAACTGGATTTAACAACAGTTGAAGCAGGACAGTGTTGTTAACATACAGCAAATAAAAACTGCACTCTTTATAGGACAAAAGAAAGTACAAAGAAACCACAACACACTGACATTTAATCAAAGTACAGACAGCAAATACTACAAGGTAGTTCCAAGAGACAAACAGCAGCCCCTGTCCACTCTTCTATTTAAAGTCAGATACAAAAAGAGCCCAGTGCATCCGCTGAAGGAATCGACTCTCCCCTATCTCTTATGCTGATGAGCAGGGCTGTTAGCGACTCCATGCATAAATCTCAGAGGCGAACAGAACGGTTTGGAGCATTCAAGTGTAAACTAGGGCAAAGCTCCGCTCCAACGCTGTGCATTCTCGATACAGCGCTCTGAAAGCAAGTCCTGTGGCCGAAACAAGCCCTGGCACAGAGAGAGGAACACATGCTGCCCTGTGTCAGCCAGTCCGGAGTGAGCCAGCATACACACAAAGACGTGAACACACCTGTTTTGGGTCAGTCCGGTACCATTTGCTCTGTTCTGGTCCGTTCTGCAGCGTGCTCTCCCTGTGCAGGCGGAGTGAGGAGCTGGTCTGGCCCCCCCACGCTCCTAGTGCAGACAGCTCACAGTTATAGATGCAGTGACAAGTGAAAGGGAGGAGTGGCTTCACATGCGATAAATAAAAGAGGGAGGGACTGGGGGAGGAGAAAGCTCACTCCATCTACAATTCAATTTTACACTCTTTGTATTCTTTGTTGCGTTCCTTTATTCGAAAAGGTATTTTTTTTTCCTTTTCTCTGATATTCCGCTGTGCGTTTCCAAGTGCAGTTTTTAAGAGTACTTACTTTTTGTTCGAGGTCCAACGGATACTTTCTAAACCCTTTCTCAGCACTTGTTTATTCATGAATTTGGGGTGTGTGGAAGCTCAGACCATCTGTTGGAGCTTTGTTGGCTTCACATACTCACAGTCTTCTAAAGGCAGAGAGGGAGGCAAAGGGAGAAAACTAATGATCTACGTACCTTAAAACTATGGGGCTGCGGAGGACGGTTGGAAGGGGTTGACACATTCAGCAGATCTATCAGGCTGGCATCTCTCGGCCGGGCTGGCGTGGGCTCCGCTTGTT
Organism: Eucyclogobius newberryi; assembly: GCF_026437365.1. Lineage (NCBI taxonomy): Eukaryota > Metazoa > Chordata > Actinopteri > Gobiiformes > Gobiidae > Eucyclogobius > Eucyclogobius newberryi. Next base: position 17,730,877 of record NW_027315823.1, read on the forward strand.
CTCGCTGGGTGCGGCAGTACTTGGGATTTGGCAACTGGATTCGAAAAGAAACGCTCCCGCAAATCAATTTCTACACAAAAGGCATATGAATGAGTTCGCCCACATGCGCACGCACACTCCGCTATCCCCAAAACCAATTTCCTCTTTGACAAAACAAACAAGATATACTGAGACGGATTATCCTTCAAATTCAAAGAGACAAGAGGGCCAATGTAGAGGACGAATCTTTAAAGTCGCACAGACGCAAACTGGCTGTGAATCAGAGAAACCATTTCATTCTTTATATCTTAGGTTTTTTGTTTTTTTTCAAATAACAATACTGAACCACAAGAGGGTGGCAAACAGGAATGGAATTGGATTCACTGTAGATTAAGATAAAAAGGATGAAATAGATTTAGGTTTACTTTTAGGAGCATCTGGTGGCATAAGAATATAGTATATCCCCTTCAAAGATGTGAACAAGTAACACATTTAGTTATGTTTCGATTTATGTGTACTTTTTTATCCTCTGGACATTTATAATACATTGATAACTGTTGGTGTTTTAGTAAGAATATATAAATTCAATGCTGGTTGAATAAAAAATCACATACTACTTATGCAATGATGTTTATGCAAGAGTGTAACTTACCACAGTTACTGGTCATCTTCTGTCCTTTCATAGTATAAAATTCCCCAGTAACATCTGCAAACACAATTACATTACTTTTTTTACATTACACTATTGAAACACAGTGTAATTGTCTGAATTTACACGTGGCCTATAATGCAGGTGCACTTCTTGTTCTTACACACCTCCATAACTGCATTATGCCATAATGTGCCAGTCAACAGCACAACGAGGAGAAGGAGTTTGAATCAGAGCCAAAGTCTGGCCTAAATGCATCTATCAGGACAGAGCTAAAGGAGACATGTGTTGCTGACTCCATCCCAGGTATTCCTCCAGAGCGCTGGTGTCACTTCCCATTCCTGAGCAAGAGGGAGAGGTTCGGAACAGGGCGGTGAGGGGCGGGGTCATCCATCATTGTCCTTGGCTGCTGTCCTGAGATGGATGTGCCTGTTTATTCCTCTCTGCAGGTTATTTAGTCATAGGCTGAGAGATTAGTGATGGAGAACCTCTGCACCTCTTTGGCTCTCCTCCCACCCCATCTAATCAATAATGCTCTTATCTTTCATCTGCATTTCATGCCATTTCTTCATGGAATTATAAAAGCTGTAGGAAAAAAGATTAATTGTTTGCCCCCTCACCGGGATTTCAATTACAGCGCCTGTAATAGATCATCTTTCTGTGAGCCTTATATGGTATTTGTGTCATTGCACAAAGATAAAACCATGGTGTTTTAAAAAAATAAAGCACATTTCTTCTGGACATGCCTGTTTCTTGCTGATGAAAACAAACCATAATATAGAGATTGTGTATGAGAATTGACAGTAAAGTATATTATTGTCCAGCTTTAATGTCAGGTGCATTTACTCGAATCCTGGTGGAAAAGAAACATTGTCAATTTGTGGAACCACAAGTCTTTTGTAAAGATGTATTAGCCTGTTTTGTGCTCTTCATAATCATCTTTAGACAAAGTATGCAGCTAGTACTTTCTTCTACAGTGTGCATATCAGATGATCTGTGAGACTGAGGGACTACTTACATAAAGAAGCCATCTAGCTGCTGTAACGCTCTGGATTACAGACAATACCCCAGAGATGGCCCTGTTTTCCTGTGTGCTGCCGACATGCCAACACAGCAGCCCAGTGACACCACTTTACCACATGCTTTATTCATGCTCCGTCTCTCTCGTCCTTAAAGCTGTGTCATCGCCGAGACGTCTAATTGGCCACAGCACACAGATCAACACGAGTAGCCTCCATCAAAGGTTTCCTGACCTAGGGCCCAACAGGGGGAACTATTACCACAATGGTGCAACTAAATATGTGGAATACAAGGACAAAGAGCCATGCCAAGATGCAAACAAATGACTAGAAGTCTGCAGAGACAAACAGCCAAGTTGCAGAAGCCCAGACCTTGGGGAACCTTGTTTTCTTTTTTCTGCTTCATTGGACACAAAATGGGCAGGGCCGTGAGCAGCACCTTTGCATCAGGGGGCCCAGACAGGCACATAAATAAAGAAGAGTGATTTATTTTCTGATCAAGCACAAAGACAGTAATGTTCTATCCAGCTGAGATCTTGTCCTTGGCTGGAAGTGTGCAGTTACAAATGAATTTGTTCCTTTCCAGCGCTGTGTGTGCCAGGCTGATAAAAATATCCCCTGTCAGCTGGCTGCATGAGGAGGGGAAGGCTCAGTGCAAATGAGCTGGACCCCCTCAGTGTCTTTCCCTGCTCTCCAGCTCTATCTCACACTGCATTCTCCCTATTATTCTGCAGGTTTGGGCGAGTCAGTTCAAGGCTGACTTCTCCTCAGCCTGCTCTCTGCCCTCGGCCTTCTAAGATTCCCAGCTGAATGTGAGTGGGCATTAGACAGCTCAACATCACCAAGGCAACATTATAAGAAGAAACAGAGAAAGTGAAGAGGAAAGAAAGAAAGGAGGAGGAAAAGGAAGGACAAAGCGCTGGCAAAGTGAGGACATGAGGACAAAAGATTGACAGGCTTAGGATAAAATCCATCACCGCAAAAAACTTTTCCCCTGTTGAAGAGGGGCCCCTGTCAATGGAACAGTGTTGGGCCGTCTAACCTTTTCAGATTCACACAGCAACACTGAAGTATCCGTCTTTCCCTTTTGCAGGATGTTATGGTTCAATGTCATTTGAGATAACATAATTCTTAAGTACTAATGCGTTCTGGTATTTTCTACCAGTTCATGACAGTCCAGACAGTGTGTAAACAAGTGCAATCTGAATTCTGAAATAAAGAAAATTTGAGGTAAAAGTGAAGTGAAACAATGCTGTTTCAACCAAATTTTTTTGATTAGCCTTAACAAATTTAATATGTAACATTTAAATTACCAAACAAGGTTTGGTCATTTACATTTGGAGACGTAATAGATATCAGAGCTCAGTTTTAAGACATTTACAATTGTATTTTGTTTGTATTATTTGTTTATTTAATTATATTATTTTTTATATTTTTTATCAATCCTATTTCATTAGCTAGTTAGTGTATTTATTTATTTAATTATTTATTAACAAGGCAAAATATACATTAACCTTAACAGGAGAGCTGCATCGGACCAAATAGGATAGAACATTGTTCATGTTTTAGTGGTAGAGAAAATCAGAGCCTCAGGGGAATCAATCCTAGGACCGTGTTGCTGTGAAGTGAGAGTACTAACTGCTGCGCTACCGTTCCGCGCTTAGCATTTTTGATGAAGGCAAAATACTTACAGAAATGCTGACCCTGCGTTATTTGTTGATTGATGACATTTGAAACCAATAATGTTTAAAATTTGTTATGGTCGAATTCATTTTGCCTCCAGTTTCCTGTTCCGGAAACATAAAGATTCTAATGACTGAGCATTTTAAAGTGTGTTTTCATTACAGCGTTTCTGTCTTTTGGCAAAGCTAAACACTTGAAGCCTATACTTGAACAAAATAAAAATGTTATACACAGAGATGCCCTAATTGCGCATTCATTTATGAGTGGCACACTTTTGTGGTGTGTGGTGATTTATAGAGACAAAGAGAAAAACTTAATTTGGTTTCCTCTGAAATGAATTTAGTGTGAAATGTCATTGCTATCTCACACTGCGATCCCTTTTAATTATCCTCTAGAGAGATGAAAAAAAAGATGGCGAGATTTTTGTACATAAGTCATATTACTTTGTGCCAGTTAGGATGCAATATACACTGAACAAAGATATAAACGAACACTTTTATTTATGCTCCCATTTTTCATAAGTGGAACACAAAGATATGAAACTATTTATGTATACATAATATCCCTTCTTGTGCCATTCCTCCACAATATGTTGCAGCACAATAGTGCACGGCCCCATGTTGCAAGGATGTGTACACATTTTGTGGAAGCTGAAAACAAAACAGTGGCCAAAAGACACAGGAGACATGTCGCCCATTGAGCAGGTTCGGGATGCTCTGGACAGGCATATACATATATACATATACACGTCCCAGTTCCTGGCGATATTCAGCAACTTCAGCTGCCGTTTTGACGGTCACACAGATACAAACTGGTTTTCTGACCCGCCCAGACCCTTCCAATAAAGCAAAATTGAACATTTCAGAGAGGCCTTTTATAGTGGCCAGCCTAAGGCACACCTGTGCAATATTCATGCTGTCACATCAGCATCTTGACATGCCACACCAGAGTGGTGGGATGGATCTTAATTGCTCAGTAAAACAGATTTTAATTGATTTGTCTTTACAAAATTTAATAATCATCCACCTTACTTTAAATAGACTAGTTTTTCTGGTTGCAGATAAGGTAGATGTAAGCGAAGTCTCAAATAATCAGTCTTGGGCAGTAAAAACCAAAACTGCACAACGAGAATTTCTGCCTTGGCACTAATGGTGGTTACACATATTAATAATAGTGAGAAAATATTTATAGCACATGTTCAATACATCTTGCTTTGTTGGTAGCAAAGACACCATATACTGCCAGAACAGTGTTAGAACATGGTGTATTAGTTTGCAGTAATTAGAAGTGGGACGCCCTGCCAGTCTCACTGAAGAGCTCATGTTGTTTGATCATCAGCCAGCAGGGGGAGGAGCACTTAGGTCTGACAGGGAGAAATCCTACAACCGCATCAGCACTGGAGAAACATATCATATCTGCAGGTTTTAAGACAAGCAAGAAACTGATCTTTATACTTAGTTTACCTTCATATTTTCCTGTCTTACCAGTCCCATGTGATTCATATTTAATAACAGTCATAACATATGCACATTTTCAATATTCCAAAGGTTTGACCATATAAATTAGATGCTTCAAATTACTTTGTAAGCTTTAATAATTTTAGGTGTAGAAGGCAAGGGTCCAAAAGCGAGTGTCTATCTTGGGATCCACAGATCAAAGAGCAGTCCCTAGTGTGGTCCATCAAGCTGCTATGGGCTGCATTACATCTCCTGCTAATTAACTCATCCCCTTTGACGCTATTTGCATTCCTACTGTACAACACTACCACACATACAAGAAGCGCTTGTGGGTTTGTCTAACAAGGCACCCCAGAGTTGAGCCAAGTGCATTCATAATCACTTTATTAACAAAGCTACACAGAGGGATACTTTGAATATTACCATACAATACAATTAGCAAGACTGTTCAGCTCATTTTTGTTCTCGTGCATGGGCCAGCCGGCCAGAGATGTACCTCAGTCCAGTAAAGTTTCAAGTACCAAGTGCAGCTTTTTGATTCCGGTATTCTGTGAAGAGAGCGGAGCTGATGTAGATTAGAGTGCTGTCATGTTCAAGTCTTAATAATTAATGCCTTGTTTGTACTAGAGTTGGACCTTGCTTCTTTCAGTAAAGCAGTTTGGATGTGCAAACAAAGAATAGCTGACAGGAACTCAGCGACTGTCGGGTGTGGGCAGAGCCCCTGAAGAGTCGGATGTAGAAACTGACATCACAGTCAAAGGTCACTTCTGCAGGGGGCACTCTGTGCTTCTCCGTGCTGTGAGTGAACTTACTTTTGATTTGTGTGAAATGGTGCAAAAACTTACTGAAAACAAAGGGTCAGGCAGCTTGAGTTTTTTCCAGATAAATGTAAGGCCATCAAACTCAGACAGTGTCTATATCACTATTTTATCTGTCCAGTCCTGATTCAAATTGTACACAGCTAAATTCAAATTGTACTGAGCTAAAACTATTTCTTCATAAAAATCCTAACTCTATCACCATGACATTAACCAAAATGATAAGAATAATTATACTGTATGTATTAAAAACACGGTTTTGTTCGTTGTTGATATTATGTGTCTCCAAATCGTTTGTTCAATGCAGCAGGATCAGTCAAAATAAAAGAATGACAGATAAGTAGGCATGAAACAATTGCAAATAATCGATTATTGAAACAATTGCCAATAGTGTAATTAACAATTAATCAATTACTAAATTGATTGATTGTTAATTACACTATTCACAGATTTGAAATCATCGGATGTGCTGAGAGAAGGTGTATTATGATAAAACAGAGGAGGAATGACACAAATAAGACACTGTACTCAATAAAGATGTCCTTCACTTTCCCTTTATCCGGGTCAAATTAAGTAAAAAATATATCATATTCATTCATCAAAAAACAAATTGATCATTGTACAATAAGCAAAATAACAGTTAGTGCAGCCCTACAGATAAGTCAGATAAGCCCACTCAACAAACCAAGAGTTAAGAAACAAACTGGACCAGTTTGACAATGTGGAAAATATCCAAGACGGATGAGCATCATAAATATTAATACCAGTGAGATGGAATGCACAAGCAGCCAGCGACCCATCCTTACTGTGTATTTGATTATAACAAATGCAAAACTTAATTAAGTTTCAGCCCACCATACGGTCCACTCTGTGCCAAGCGTACACAAAGCCAGGAACAAGAGAATGACACCTGCATAACAGACTGTCACAACACTGCCAGCCACGCTCGCTCTCCTTCGACCGGTGGCTCCTCAGCTCCTCTAAAACAGCCCTGTAAGCAGACTAAAGGCAAGTGGGAGGATGAAATATGATCTCCTCCTTCCCTGGGACAGCCAAAATGATGAATTGTGTAATCATATTTGGCCCCTCATATTAAAAATGTCAGAATTGAGTCCAGAGTAGCGAAAAGCAGAAAAGAGCCGATGCTGACCGTGCAGGGGCCGTGTGTCTGTCCAAACGGGTGACACCTTGGCCCTTAATGAACTGTCTGAACTCAAACTGCAGAAATACCAACACAATAAATTACCAGGCTCATCGCTTCCTGTTTGCCTCCGCTTAGATACAGTTGGGTAATCTTGGCATTACTCCACACAAAATGAGGCTCTGTCAAATCACACTGTGCAGTCTCCAGCTCCATTAGCATGTATGCACCAGCCAAACGAGTGACGTGTTTGTGTGCAGTTAATTAGATTTCAAGAATGAACAAAACATGACGATTTCTGTCTGCTTTTCCCACTTTAAAGTAAATGAAACGAAAAAGGAGAGTATTGAGGGTAATTACATGACACTACTGGAATTAAAGCTATGGACATTTTTTTTTTCCTTTTCTTTTTCAAGGCACTAATACACTTTTCCAATTTCAGTCTGTTTAAAATGCAGGCTCGGAACTGTTCACACTGACAGGCCAAACCTCATTAAGATAGGGCAAACTAATTCACTTGAGGATGAAAGCAAAATCTCTGAATCTCTTTCCTTCTTTTCGCAGCTATAAAGACAAGCAAAATTGGGTCTTGGGGGAAACGCTCTCTCGAGGCGGTACTCAACCTCACAGACACACATGAAAGAGAGCAGAAAGGTCCTAACCTGAAGTTACCTCTGCTCTGCTGCTGTCAGGAAAAAATGTCTTGCTTTGGTACGTCAGGAGGAGAGCGTTAAGGACGTGTCAGTCGCTCGGACACCTGAGCTGAACGTCACTCCTCTGGCCGCATGTCTACGTTTTCCTGCTGACGAAGCACAGTCAGTGTTATGAGGAGGATGGAGATTAGAAGAGGGGAGGACCGAGGGAGGACGGGGTGATGCTGGGCTGCTATGGGCAGACGTCCATTAACCATGCACGCAGCATGGGATGTGGCATTTACCGGGAACAGCCAAATGCCATGGCAATTAATCAAGCCAGTGAATGCCAGCTGTATCAATAGCCCTTGTGCACGGACATGGGCACACTTATGCATACAAAGTGCCTCACACCTCCATATTCTCAGGCACACGCAATTATCTTTAGCCCGCAAAAAAAAACGGATCTATAATCTTCTACTCATATTGCGGCTGTGTATTTTAACTGTATGATGCATGTGAACCCGGTGTACATGTACTTGTACTCTGCAGGGTGAACCGGTGTACATGTACTCTGCAGGGTGAACCGGTGTACATGTACTGTGAACCGGTGTACATGTACATGTACTCTGCAGGGTGAACCGGTGTACATGTACTGTGAACCGGTGTACATGTACATGTACTCTGCAGGGTGAACCGGTGTACATGTACTGTGAACCGGTGTACATGTACTTGTACTCTGCAGGGTAAACCGGTGTACATGTACTCTGCAGGGTGAACCGGTGTACATGTACTTGTACTCTGTAGGGAGATGCTGATTACATTTGAATAAGCAAGGCACAGTTGACAGGGAAATAATGCCAATAACGACCTTGGTGTGTGGCTGCCATTTACACATTTCTCATTTTGTACTTGCTCCCAGGTACAGTATTATTGTCTGGTTAGGCCCAGTGCGGTGTTTTAAAGTGTTTGTGAGCAGAATGTTGTTAGCTACGCAGCACACCCCGGGGGAAACAACACACGAGAACAATTGGTTCATTAGAAGCAGAAACTCTTCAAACCACAATATGGCTGGAACACAGACAGAGGAGAGACAAAGTCAGTGAGTAAGGAGCACAGATGGATGGAGAGCAGGAGCCATCAGTGCACCTTGTCTTCAATGCAGCTCATGAGCCAACTCTACTCCAGAGATGCAAGTGAATTTGTAACGTTGGTGGTGGAAAAACAGGCTGGGAGCAGAACATTTTGTATAGTCTGATTACCTTTTGTGCCACCTTAATGTTACTGGTTGTAAATCTGCCAAGGGATTATCATGTAACTAATGTTGTGTTTGGATATAAAGCACTGACACGGAAAACTACACATTTTGCATTTTCACGACAGTCTGTCAACATCTCATTTAAATATTTATGACCTGGTCTAAAATTAGTCTGGGATGAGTTCCAGCAAAATTCCCATTTTAACAACCTCGGTGTTTAAAGCGGCTGTGATATATGGTGCTTTATGATCGCAACTTTAAGAGCCACATCTGTAACTACCACGCACAATAAACATATCAATACTTTACCTCAGGGGCTCTATGGCTTCCACGTTCTGCTTTTACACCTCTGGTTTGCTCTTCTGGAGGAAATAACACTTGTCTCAGGAGCCCTATAAAAAGGATAAAAGGCCATTTGCAACTGGCTGAATGTCCTTACAACTTTATGTCCACTTACACAGATGCCCCCAACGCACTACTAAACTATTGGGCAAGTCATATCTGCGAGAAGCATGTGTAGTGCAAGAGGCCTGAGAGAAACAGTGGGATTGCTTTATGACAGATTCACTTGGTTGTCTGCAGATCTGTCTGTCTCTTTGGCTCTCGTCTTGAGGCCGACTGGAGCTTTCAAATGTCACAGCCCTTTTCTACAGAGATTAGTTTTACCATTTCCATCTATAATTTATAAAGCTGACTGCATTTCATTGGCAAACACTGCTCACAGTTTGTTAAAATCCCAATTACAGAGCTTTTGGAGAAGGGTGACATGACTTTGCTCGGCCAACAGGTGGCAGTGTGCCTTTACAAAGATGGACAAGAACTTCTGGCTCCTGGCTCTAATAATGCATTCAGAATAAATACTAACCACATACAATTGTTTACTGCACATCCAGAGTTCAACAGAATTATATCACATGTTGGATTAAAGCTACGCAAACCTATAAGGACAACAAATCATTACAATCCTACTTGACGCACAAACACGTGGTGTGCAGCCTTCTCGCCTTCTGCAACTACATTTCCCATGCCAAAAAAAGAACAAGCTACACACACTCAATCAAACAACAAGAACAGCAACAACATGTGAACAGACTTACGTTTTTGAAGCTATCTCATCAAAAAAAAAACTGCTAACTTTCTCTTGAAAAACATGGGAAATGAAGTGCCGTCAAAGATCGATGACACGTTTCTGACACAAGATGGCGCCACTAACTCGTAAAAGACCCGCGCTGCTGGGAAAGGGCTCCACAGGCTCGTGTCTGAGCCGCAGCAGACACAAGACGTCGGGGTGATTCTGCAGTGTTTGACTGAAAGATTATTTTGAACACCAATAAAGTGCTCTAATCCTTCAAAAGGACTTGCTTTTCACTGAATAATTTAGAGCTTTTGTGGATGAAGGCTCATTTATATCTCCATCTTCTAAATCCTATCATTCCAATGACAAGTAGTGACTGAATAATTGTCCATTGTTTCAACTTGCATTGACATTCAAATGTAAAAAATGATCTATACATAACATACATAAACAATGCCACCGTGAGCTTTGCCTGGTATTAAAGCAATGAGTGTGATGCTTCTTTTCAACACATTAAAAACAAGCAAAGGCTGATGTTTGAGAGGAAAGTGGTTTGTTATTACTATTACAGTGTTCAGATTGCACACACAGGCCAAGTAATTGAACGTTTGATAACCCCCAGTGAAACTCAGCAGAGAAACATTAGTATAACAAACAGCTTTTATCCATTCCAGCTGTAAGGCAATAGGTGTAAATGAGACATGACAACAGCATCTGACATCTATTGCCCCCGGGGCCCAAGAGAGGGAGGTGCAACGGCCCAGGGCAATGTACTAAGATTACATAAACCCATCCAAGAGCCATGGGAGAGTGACAGAAAGAGTTCACTTATACCCCGTGAATCACCTCTCTCCGAAAGCCACTCTCGAAGTTTAGATATACTCTTTATTGTGAAGTGAAAGTACTGCCAGGATGCCTATTTCTATTTTTAGTTAGTCGAACAATGTAAGCTTCCAAATGACTCTCTGTATTGTCCCAGGAGGTGATGAGCGCATGGCAATTAAATCAACCTACATCCAAGAAGGAAAAGCCACATAATCTGTTTAAATACTGTGAACTGCTGCTGCGATTGCCAGCTGAGACATTATTACAAGAATTATGGTGCACTCGGTATATGCTGGACAAAAGGAGATCAACAACAATAGGCAAAGAACTGATGACACACTGCAATGGATATTATGTCCATGTTCTGAATTGGAATAGCCGTTTAAGGTGACTCATGCTTTATGTGCCGAGGGAGGGGAGAATGACAGATTCAGTTGCCATAGCAGGAGTTGAATGCAAGGTTAAGGGCCACCTGCAGACAGTGAAGCACTAAGATGTCATAACACAGCTGTAAAAACCCTCTTAATGCTGTTTGTTGCAATCCAGGTTAACTCACTTGAGCAGTTTACAACAGGAGCCGGTGCGCAATAAAGTCCTTGACACGGCTGACAGTTCAGTTTGGCACAGGATCTGCACATGCACCAAACACATGCACAACGGCAAACATCTTCAGGAACAAGGCTCTTCAATTTGATCCGTTCCAGAGCGGTGGATGACAACTGCACTAACAACAGTCTGTGTCACATGTCAGATGTTGTTAGTGCGTTTCTGCTCTGCTTCCACCTGACAGGACCTGCTGACGGAGAACTTTGAGTTTCTCTATGTCCAATCCAAGAACAACCACTCATGGAGGATGTATGTAGCATGTGCTAATGTAGAGGAGCTGCTGTCACTCATTATCACAGCTTTAGATTGTAATAGTGCTGTAATAGTGCTGTAATAGTGCTGTAATAGTGCTGCCATTGGATTTGTAAGTGAGTTGGTTTTATATTATCATCAGCATAATTAAAAGATTGGATAAACAAAAAAACATTTAGCCCAGATAGATCCTGTGTCCCAAATTGCTCTTAGTAATCTAACTCTTGCACATCTTTACAGCGTTATAGTCGACTCTCATAAGTAAATAAATTGAAGAAATGCCCGTGTCAGACTGATATATATTGGCAAACCACCATAACATCTTCAGTAACATAATAACGCCTCTTTCTGTCTGATTCAGAACTGACTTTATCATCATTGTCTAATCTGCTCGCTCCAATGGTCTGTTTGCTTAACTTTCTACACGCTCAGATAATAGCGGTCCGGGTGTACTCTGGACTGAGACTCTCCCTGTGGGACACTGGGCTGGCCTCTGTTGACAGTGCTGCCCTATAAAACAGATGAACTCACTCACCAACGCCTAGATTAAAGCTATTGTGCAATAACCTCAAATTGACTGCTCTCGTTTGTATCTTTATGTCTCTTTCGGACGTTGAACCTTGGCGGTCATTTTAGCTCGATAACAATATAACAGAGCAGATGTGTTACTAACTCCCGGTATGTTTTTATATCTGAGGATGCATGCACTTTCAAATTCTTTACATTTGAACAGAGTGAAGTTGAATTTAATGTCAGGACAGTCTGTAAAACTCAGTAACATTCACATAATGTCAGTTTGATTGTGGTTTCAGGATGGCTATATGTCTGTTTGAACCTTTTTTGTTGCTTGGCTGTGGATTATCTGCATATAATTGTTGCCTTTCCTCCATTTCAACGAGATAAATAGTGTGTTAATGCTGCTCAATGCTTTTCCTCACACATCAATTTCCTTTGGTCACAAACAACCGCTGATGCTGATTGCTCTGTTGAATTTCTTCTCTTCTGACTCGACTCTTTGATGCTTATTGAGCGAGAGCATTATCATTTTCCTTTTTTGCTATGCGTTTCATCAGGGAGCACTGACACAATGGTTTTGCCATAAAACTGAACCAGTCTGACAAAAGATGGTGCAGGAATATGATCCTTGTCACTGTTCAGTCTTGCAGTGCAACCACAAGACGTCAGATGACAGTGCGGTGTAGCTAAATTGTGTAGTCTGCACAGCAATGCAACGCACATTTTTGTGGCTGTTTCGTGGGTGCCATCTTTAATTGCTTGCCCTGGGCTCATTCTAATTCGATTCTAATTGCGTAAACATTATTTTTAAAAGCCTATTACTCAAACCCGTACATTATATCACAGAGAGCCGTCGAGCTGGTCACGTTTTGTCACGTTTTGTCACATTGGGGGGTGGGGTTAGGGTTAGGGGGGTTAGGGGGTCCAACAGGCCTCACATCAACCACAACTACATTACCACACGCACACGTCAACTGTACAACAATTCACCCATTTGTCAAGATGAGCTTATGTCAAGTCAGTGCTGCCATTTTCATCTTTACACTGCTCTCCACACCTTATGTTGCCTGGGTATATTTTATATATTTGTGTGTTTTTGTTTTACTTACTACTCATAGCTGCATTTTTGACCAAATGAAATGTGTGTCTCCTTCTACCCACCCCAGGCCCTGTTGCATCTGCAGATGTCTTTGGCTCGATCCTGTCAATATGAAATATGTTTTTCAGCCAAAAGACATTTGGTTTTAGCAGTTTGTGCTCCACAGTAACACTGTGTGATGATCACTGTTAAAATGGTGTCTCTGCTGTCTCAAACTTAAATATCAGTTATTATCTTCAAGTCAGATCAGATTACTTTTACTTTATGTGCTCCACCTGGACATAGATTAATCCTTAATTATTTGAATTGTGACTTTGTTTGAAAACATTTCATCAAAGTCTATGTTAAAGTTTAGAAAGCTACTGCAAATTAAGAAATGCCATGATTTATGGCTTTCACAGTAAATTGTGATTAAATATTTATATCAATCAATCAATCAATCAATCAATCAATATCTGATATACATTTAATCTACATTCCCAAAATTATAAACATTTGTGTGAAGCATTTTTGTACAAAAAATTGAAATATTTAATTTTATTTAAATTGGTTTCTTTTGCTATCTATAGTATAAGACAAAGGATATTCATATAAATCAATGATGGTATAATAATAGTGATAATTAAAGAATCACAATATATTGAACTGAAATGTGCTTTAAGGACATGAGTCTTTTGTGTTCTTATGGGTTTCTATGACCACCAGTGAGACAAAACTATCCTGTTTGATCACAATAAGAAACAATAGAACTCACGTATAAAACTGCCCAAGTCATGGCAGCGTTATAAGACTATATATATGGTAGAAACATTATTTTAAGTTTTTAGAAAAGCAAAACTTCTCAGTTCTCAGAGTTCTCAGACTGGATTTGCAGATTGAGAATGACTCTTGGATGAGAGTCGAAATGTTTTGTTTTTCTAAAAGTCCAGAGTCCAGATGATACAAATGATTTTTTCTACAATGGAACACTCCTGGCCAAATGAGGAATTACACCAACTTGTTTCTAAGTTGTTGAAGGCCTTTTTTCCTGTCTCTGTGTTGATATGATGGGATTGTAAGCTAAACATGTCCTGAGACCTCAAACAACTTGACCTGATGTGCAATAAACCTGATAAATGATCAGGCAAAATGCAAACTAGAGCCTTATAAACAAACAAAAGGCAGTGATTACCTCATACTTTAGAATATAATTCACAGTGGTGAGTTCTGTATCCTTCTCCTGTAATGAACATCAGAGCTGAAGGATAAACTCAGTTCAGAGGTTTTAACACTGTTGCTGTAGAAAGCATAGTATAATATCACCATCATCTAGAACTGAATAAAATGTATCTTGGATTAACAGTTTTCTACAATTAAGAGGAAAACACAAATCTACTTCAGTTATTTAGAATTTTATTATTGTTAATTTTTTGCTTTTCGTTATCATATTGTTTGATTGATGTAGATCACATTTTAAAGTTATTCAAAGTTTGAGAAACCAAGAGTGTCTACAGGCCCTGATGCTGGCAAATACTTTGTACCACAATGTTTGTTGTGAATAATGCAACATAAATCTTTGCATGTCCAAATGAGCTGTATAATTCCAATGTAAGTATAATAGTTTCATGAAGTATAATCACAACAGGGTGAGTGGGCACTATTGTGCTGTCTGTCTTGCTGCTGCTGATTGTGATTAAAATAAGACACACATTCTGCCAAACCAAAAAGACTGTGTGTATCCCAGATGTGTCGCTTTTCTCTCCCGTACTTTTCCTCCTCTTTCACCAAACTTAAATAATACCTTGTTCTAAAGGCACTTGGATAATTTGTTCCATTTGAGAGCAGGGCGAGGCAGGCGACAGCCAGGCGGGCAGGTCCACTTCTTGTTGGAGAGTATCAAGTAGCTCATTTTTATGACCTGTTTAACACCACACACAGCTCACAGTGAACAGTATATTGTTTATGCAATAGGGTGAACAAGGCAGTAAAACTTTATTATTTGGAGTAGGAACTCAAAATGTAGAGTATGGAAGATGAGTGAGTGAGTGAGTGAGTGAGTGAGGCTCCAGCAATAGTTAATGTCAGGATCAACACCGCCATTGTCCTATGTTTCAGTAAATATAGTGGAAACCACAATGCTGTTATTGAAAACATAATTCAAAAATAAACAGACTGTAAAGGCGCCAAACATAGCTCAAGATCATGGATGTTGAGCTGCATTGTGACACAGTGGTTATGCATGAGCACATATGCAGACCCACTGCAGCAGTTTGGCCATTGTAAAGATATTTTATATCCCCAACAATTCCCAGAAACAAGTTTGCTCCCAGGACCTTCCCGTTGCAGACAGCTTCATCAATCATTTCACTGTAATGAGAGATAACGCACATGTCTCTGTTTACATGTATCAGGCTCCCACACAAAGGTAACAGACCCCCGGGAAAGTCTCTTACGGGATGCACACTGGACTGGAACAGCCAGGGGAGGAAGAACATACTAGCTTCAATTGTCTATTCAACTATTTCAACAGAACAGGCAACATTTGTCTTGACAGTGGCCCAACAGAAGCCCAATGTGCAAGATGAGTGAGCCTGCTGTCTTTTCTACTGCTGTTTATGTCAGAACCAATATGTTTACCTGACCGCGCCATGGCTCAGCAGCTTGATCCACGATTCCATGAAAGATCAGTGGAGGGTCCCCCTGTGAACACTTAGAGCTGCGGATTTCAGGAGGGGAGGAATAACAATCATGTCTTCCACATGTGCCTACGGCATGTGTTTTTCTTCAACTTTATTCTTAAGTAATAATAACTTTGAAAGAAGAGACAAATAATATAGTGTCACATTTATGTAGCTCACTGCTTTTACTGTCTCCATGCAATATCATAATCCACTGTGATTTGTGACCTTTACTTGGCTTGGCTATGTAACATCGATCAACTGTACTTTGGCCAGATTTTCGTCATCAGAATTCAATATACAGCACTAAAATGACTGACTGCTTTTTATTTTCACAAGAGAGGAGCATTTCTCTAAATATATGAAGTTCTATCTATATTTGGGAAAAACTATTGTGTCAGTCAGTTGTGTTTATGGGTCACAGAGAGATGGGAAAAGTACATGGCAGTAAAGGGAGAAGTGAGGTGTGTATCTTAGGTTTCAGTGGAGCCCGGCAGCTACACAAACAGTAGATGATAGAGAGGGAGGGAGCTGCAGCTGAGGCCGAACCATAGCTGTGGATGTGGAGGCTGTGAGGGAGGAGTGAGGCTCCGAGCAGAGCCACTCAGTCTAGACTCCAGATGTGCAGGCAGCAGTGCTGTGGCCATAGGCCCCCACCAGGCTGCTCTGGGAGTATCTTCCACACATGTCCCCACAGCGCCTGTAAATCAGCCCTGCCAGGCCTCAGGCTACTCCACGGCCACAAACCCCTCCACCCGGACCCCCTCGACAGGCCGGCCAGCGACAGACGGGCGCCCACAGCCCACTGGGCCGCCTCACATCTGGAGGAACCTCCCTGGTTCCCATGTGAGACAAGGAGTGGACTGGGTTTACAGCAAACATTTTATCATTCAAAGGTCATTCAACTGGAATTGTTTGGATGTGAAAAGTGATTTCAATAATGTAAGTTGGGGCAGTGTTTTATAGTAATATTAGTTTTTGGTTGTAACCGAAAGAGCAGTTGAGATGTATAAGTTGTCCAAATCAGTGCTGAAGGAACCAACATTTCCAGGAAGCATAAACATTTAAAAGTTGAAGGTTTAGTAATAAATGACCATAGAAAGATAACATTTTAAGTGTTATTTTTTCTAATTAAAACATCTATTTAAAGACCTCACCTTTGAAAGGTAGAAAATACTTGTTTCTGGTGATGAAAGCAATGAAAGAAGTGCAAGGCCAAAGCTACCGCAGTTATACAGTATATTTAAGAAAATATAGATTCATTTTGTATAGAAAATAAAGTTTGAATGGTTGAAATGGCCTTAGCAAAGACTTACAGTAGACTGCACTCTACTGTCCAAATGGCCATAGTAATATTATAACATTCATATTATTCATGGTATAGACACGACTGGAATGCAAACCAACGGCAAAGATGAAGCTTGTTAGAAATATTTGTTTTATTTTTTAGGTCAGTTTTTCTATTTTTCTCTCCTTATGTTGTTCCTGAAGGCTTCCGCCTCCATGTCCACAGACAAACCAGGATGGTGTTGTAATGCGGCCATCCCACTGCAGTTTGTCCCACCACAGCGTGTCTGCCGCTCCGCTCCCCAGTCAGACTGGCACCAGGGCATTCCTTCAAGAGCACACAGCCTCCCATAATACTCAACATCCACATCTCTCACAATTATAGATTCTTGCTGGATGTGAGCGAGTGTGTAATGCTTTCCCATCAGCATCCAACACATAATTAGATGTTGGACCAGGAGGCTCGGCCCATGTATAGTAAGCAATGTGAGCCACAAACACACACTTAAGACCAGATTTCTTATTGTAGTCTATCACAACAAAGTGAGCTAAAACAAACCAAGTAAAATGTCAACACTCTCAAATCCATGTTGAGGGGAGGCATGTCAAGTCCCAAACCTTAATAAATGGAAAGTTTTGCAGCAGGACAGTCACCCAGGTAAACTTGCCACATTAAACACACAAAGGTGCCTGATAAACCAATGAAGAAGATGGGCAAAAGCACTCGGACATGCCAAACTGCATGAAGAAGCATTAACAATCTTCATGTTTATGTGTTTGTCACAGCCTTTATAAAATACACATTAGCTGCCACTGATACAGTCGTTTCTGCATAATGAAGTAGACCAACAAATGCAGATAACTTTGCAAAAAACACAAAAAACAACCAGGATGAATAAATAATCAGGCTGTACTATAAAATAGATAAAGTGTAAAAGTTTCAACTAATAGTGCCTCCAAATAATTAAATGTGACTGGAGACTTACAGGCACCATAATTCTATGGCCCTCCATGCACAACAATGCAAATGAGGCTGATAACCTGGGAGTGTGATGCATCTTTGTGCTGTAACATGTCAAATCATTACACTTTCACTGTTATTTAGCTGAGAAACAGTGCTGAAATGTGCTTATTCTAATCTGCACGTGTTTATTGGGGCCTTATACACAATAAGGTCAGAAAGTGATGGGAAGAGGCTCATACTGAAGAAGAAATGAAAGAGAAAGATATGATATAGGTCGAGGAGATATCTACGAATTAAACCTTATATTCTCTCAATTTTCGCTCATTTTCTCAAATATTGCTTTTCTGTTTTGTATTGAAATTTAGATTTTAGTTTTTTTTTTCAATCATCTCTCAACAATAGTAACAATAGCAATAGCAATAGGTTAGTTTGAATGAGAACAGAACCTCAAGTGTCCCAATGGATTAAGTCATTGTAAAGTCATTGCAGTCATTCTGGTTTCTTTGTTGTCATTCTGTTATTCTGATTTGACCTTAACAATAGTTTTTTCATTCATTTTAGAGACGATACACCTATAGCCACAACACATGCGGCTTCACATACCAAACAAGATGCAAAAAAGGTCTGAGAAAGAACTTTAATGCTCAGCTATTTTGTGCAGAATGCATTGACTATTCCGTAGATCTAACCAGGCGTTAAATCCAAGCGCAGGGCCTAAGGGAAGGATGCCTGTGTGTGTCTCTCATCCAATCCATTGCTATTGTGCAAAGTGCTAATGTCAACGCTTCCCTCAGCTGTTCAAACAGGTATGGCACAGACCGTCGCTGTGAGCAATGCTGGAGATGATCGGGCTACACTGACATCCTCTGAGCAAACAGGTGAGTGCCGGGCAAAAATGTGGAGGTCAGGACAGTGAACATTCAATGGAAACCGCCCTGTTGTGCTGTGTGTGTGAACAGGTGAGCGGGCTGCAGTTTTCCTTTCCAACCTAACACACTGCAATCAAGAAAATATACCTATTCACAAGTGTACACACCCAAATCCCATCTGATCCTGCTCCACTGGTGCATGTGGGCGGCTGGTAGTGAGAATCCACAGGCAGCAGCTCTCACACGGCCTCCTCCTGTGACTACATATGGGACTGTGGGCTTTGTGCTTGTTCAAACATTTTAATAATGTTGTTCCTCTTACAGAAAGATAGGGGCCGCTTCCCAGCCTACACAGCAGTATAGAGCAACGGGACACTGCAAAACAGAGTAACACATGACAACATCTGGTGCACGTCCGACCCGCAGAGGTTAACAGCACTTTGACCTCTGCACTGTGCTGCAGCTACTGGGAATATGTTACCACACCACCATATTGTCTGTGACACTCAATTAGAGGGAAAAGGATTGTTTTGTTGTGCTGTGAGTTGTGAATATTAACTATTCAGAGTGATTTGTGTGTGTCAAAATGCCTCAATGTGCTGGGGCATGTGTCTGTTATCGCTAATGAAAGGTCAATTTGATTAAAGCAAAATTGTACAATGAACGTGATTTGGTTTGAAAAATGCTCTTCAACATTTTGACTGAGTTGCAGAATGATGGGAAGAACAATTTATGAAAAGTTTTTGTAATTTTTTGCCATGTCTGTGTCCGTGTTTTGCTTAAATTCACTTTAAACGGCAAAATGGAAACTGGAAGTAGTTTCTCCATTGCATATTATCTTTTATTGTTATTTATTAACCTTTATCTAACCAGGTAAAGTCCATTAAGATCTAAATCTCTTTTTCAAGGGTGACTTGGGGCAAAGGGAAAAAAATAGCGACACACTAAATTAAAACATTTACACCTTTAAAAGATAATTAAAATAATGAAAACAGAACAAGATTTGCACTTTTTGTTGTCGCTCCGACTGAGGAGAATTCAGCTAATCTTGTTTGCGAATGGCAGTTGGAGATTTGGGACAACAATTATTTTCTCAACACATGGACTCAACACATGGACTCAACACATGGACTCAACACATGGACTCAACACATGGACTCAACTCATGGACTCAACTCATGGACTCAACACATGGACTCAACACATGGACTCAACACATGGACTCAACTCATGGACTCAACACATGGACTCAACACATGGACTCAACACATGGACTCAACTCATGGACTCAACACATGGACTCAACTCATGGACTCAACACATGGACTCAACACATGGACTCAACTCATGGACTCAACTCATGGACTCAACACATGGACTCAACACATGGACTCAACACATGGACTCAACACATGGACTCAACACATGGACTCAACTCATGGACTCAACACATGGACTCAACTCATGGACTCAACTCATGGACTCAACACATGGACTCAACACATGGACTCAACTCATGGACTCAACACATGGACTCGACACATGGACTCAACTCATGGACTCAACACATGGACTCAACACATGGACTCAACTCATGGACTCAACACATGGACTCAACACATGGACTCAACTCATGGACTCAACACATGGACTCAACACATGGACTCAACACATGGACTCAACTCATGGACTCAACACATGGACTCAACTCATGGACTCAACACATGGACTCAACTCATGGACTCAACACATGGACTCAACACATGGACTCAACTCATGGACTCAACACATGGACTCAACTCATGGACTCAACACATGGACTCAACACATGGACTCAGGAATATCTTATTTAAGGAGAGAAAGATAATGAGTTCAGCCGTGTGTGATCCAAAGTCTGAATCAGTGATAACTGTGAGCGTAGCTGCAGTGTTCCTGTTGTTCATCTGGTTTTCTACAACTGTTTTCTTGATCATCTTGTTGAATGTCAGGTAACTGAATATTAAGCAGAATTCTAAACCTAAATATTATTTTGTTTTGCGCTCTTACCAGAGAAAATGTAATTTCTCACATTGGCTCATTCATTCCTAAATGTTTGCCACTCACTGCTAAAATTCAGAATGCTGTGATGTTATCTGTAAAACCTCTCTTTCAGAATGATTATTATCAAGAGTTTACTTTGTATTACATCTTTGACAACCAATACACAGAAACGTCAACTACAGAGCAAATAGCTGGTGTAATGTTTAGTAAAATAAAACAATTCACTTGCCTTTGGGCTTGTCATTGAGTTGGTTGTAATATCATTCAAAAGCCTATAATCTAAAACAATTTATTTGAATTTGCAACTCTACCAGTCTTTGAAAAGTGCACTCTAAACGTCTCCTGAGCGCATTCAGTCTGATTCTGTCTTCCTCCACCAGGGGGCCACCTCGACCACCTCGGCCCCTCCTGGCTCCAGCAGACAGCAGCTTGTACGTGCCTGAGAGTGTTGTGGACGTGCATGCATGAGCAATCCTGCCTGTGTGCTGTGGGGCTGCAGAGACAAGGCAGTCAGTCAGTCACAGGGCTCACCCAAGGCTCTCACAGTTAATTAGTAGCAGGGCCAGGCCACAGAGGGGCCAGCCTGAGCCGCCTGCATGTCCAGCGGTCATCATGTGCAGCGGCTGAAGGCTACAACTGTCTCCCTGAAGCTGCACAGAGACGTTCAAAGAGCTTATCTGAGGCAGCCTGACCTGCTCTTATCTCACGTGACCTCTGCTCACCCAGTTTCATGGGCAACGTGTGGAAGACAAGCAGAAAAAAAAGTTGTATCAAATCAGAGCCAGCAATGTCACTGTAACTCGGGAACCTGAAAAGGCTTAGAAGTACTTTGGAGCACTGATTTATGGAGTGATTTATGCGAAGGTTTGTCCGGCGCACTCCATGGCTTCAGCCAGAGTGTGCTTTTGTTTAAGGCTCAACCGCTGCTGCTCAATATGTATAACAGAGCTCAAGAAAAAAGAGACTGGAAGGTAGAATCATCAAATAATCAAACTTAATCTGTTAATAAACTAATGTGCAGAACTTAACTCCACATGCAACGTTTCAAACTAATGAATTGCTGTTGCTGTGTAATTACAATGTTTTACTAAAAATATGAAACACCTTAAAATAAATATGTTTGGTGTTTGTTTTCAATTTCCATAACCACCATTTCTGACTGAAACACGAACACTCCCCACAGTTGATCACTAATTTTCTATGATATGCTAATGACTGGAGTTGTTTTGTCAACTGAGTGTTCATAAATGACAAGCCCCTTCTCTGCCATGTCTGTGTCTGGCATCAGCTGCTGTGGGCAGGGACCATCCTTTCCAACACAATTTAACTCCAATGCAGAAGTAATTGTTGTAGCACACTGTCTCCCCCTGGGGTGACCTGAGCTTCCCGAAACACAGATGCCCATAATACTTGCACACATTACACACATTAACGCACGATGTTGACACAGCTTCGGCAGGGACAACCTCCTCTTATTGCCCCCCACCTCCCCATTTGCCTTCTTGATCCCTCGTCCCACGCTCCCTCCCTGCACACAGACACTGTGCTGTTTGGTGGAGATCAGAAGCCCAGCTCAGAGGCCCCACACCTGGGCATGTTTGCGGAGGAAGAGGGCCCTGGGCGGGCTACGCTCCATGCGCCTGTCGACTGGCTCCACCAAGTCTGGCCAGCTGTGCTCCTGGCCTGGCCTCGCGCTGTGGGGGCTGTGCAGCTGGGAAAGGCATGTTTCCCAAAAGAGGAGAAAAAAGACAAGCAGGGAGGGGGGCGGAGGGAGGGAGGACAGAAGAGAGAGAGGAAAAGAGTTTGGGTTATTTTGAGCTCATTACACATTCATCCTTGTGTTCCCCCAAAACCATCCCATGAAGAAGCACAGGCAACTCTGCACTTTGGAGATAAGCCCCTAATACCTCGAACTAAAACTAACACCGTTCCAAAATGATACAATTTGCCAAAACACATGTTAAGACATGTGTTCTAACCAGCTGAAAATTAGTTTGGCATCAACACAAATTGAGATTACAGCTGGTTGAAATTGAAATCATTTATGGCACAAAGATTCTGGGGGCCAAACAGTCAAAGAAAAAAAATATTGTAATGAGTTTTATGAACAGTTATCAACACATATTTGCTGGTCAGCTATAGGAGTGTTATAATCTCCACTAAAGTCGTGTAAAAAGCTCATCTCGTGCTCATACTCATTCACTCACTTCATATCACATGTTTGCTTATGTTGAAAGTGTCATATACGGGCCATGCTTACAAAGGCCTGGGATGTACTCACAGTTGACTCCACTGGACAAAGTGCTGCAGCCTGTACTGTTCCAGATGTCACCTCTTCTGTGTGTACTTAACCTGCTGCTAGAGGGGGCTCCCAAGGGCCCGGGCCCAGCAGTCGTTCAGGAAGAGCGTGACATGCGGAGGGGCTGCTGTGTTCTGCTGTCACTCAGCACTCTAGGGAACAGCCAGAACATGTCACACTGTCACTCACTGACCCAACGAGTGCAGACCTCTGTCCCTGAAGACTGGAAAAGGATCATCTTCTGAGCTGCTCCTCTGCAGATCTTACTCAACACAAATGCAACACTGTTTTTTGTATCAGTAAAACCACCTGCCTCTGACACATATCTAGATACCAAGGAAAGATAATGATTGCTCATTTTTGTTGGGAACTCACTATGTGTGAGTATTGACATGTTACAGTATATACCACAACCAAACTGTCTTACTGCATTGTCCACATACAAAAATAATACATGTATCAGTGCCTCCTGCTGTTTATAACTCCAATTATATATGAAATATACAAGAATTAGTATGAAACATGTCTGAAAAAGCACTGACACTTGGCTCATGACTCATCATTTTTGCATGTTTAGTACACAACCAGAGAAAAGATCTCAAAACAAGTTCAACCAGCTACAGAATGACCCAAAATACTACATAGTATGTCTTACTCTGAGCCGACTTACTCCGCTTGTTTACTGTACTTAATCACTGTAAGCAACATCCAACCCGCAATACGCAATAATCTATCAAGGAGATATAGGTCTTGTAGTGTGGTAAAGGGAAATTCCTTTAAATGTGTATATAATTGTGTCATAAATGGATAGTTATGTGCAAAATGAGCAAACTGGAAACCATTATACACACCTGTCTGCTTTATGTCATATTTAATAGTTGTCCGGACACAAACCATCTATAGAAATAAAATTCTTTAAATTTGTGTTTTTTTCTTCTTCCTGTGGCTTTTGTCAAACACTTTATATGTGTTCCTAATGTTTGATAAAATTAGAAATACGAATTACTGTCAATGGCTCGGTCGCAGAACATTTGCCTATACATTTTTATTATTTAATTGATAGGGACAGTTAAAACAAACATAAATATAATCAGGTATCACTGTGTTTATAGCCATGACAAATTCGCAACACCAGTCCCTTAAAGGGCCTTTGACAGATGAGATTTTGACATCAATAAAAGCAATAAATACCGTGGATATATCAATTGGCTGCTTTTTGAATGTGAAGAGTCCGGTTATAGTCTTGTATGTGAGCAGGTAATGCGTTCCAAAGGTTTTCTCCTTTCACTGAAAAGGCCGTCCGAGCAAAAGAGGTTTTACAGAAAGGAACACTACAATCCCCAAACGTGGAGGCTCTTGTGGCCCTTGTCTACAGTCTATTTACAAACCTACGCTCAGGTGACGTCACAATCAATAGCTCAACAGTTCATTTGATCTAATTTATTACCAATAAATAATCCATGTAAAATAACAGGTTGTAAAATGAAATATACAGTATATTGTTTTGCAGCAGCACAGTAAAATGTAGAAGAAAAGAAAAAACATGCCTCTTGCTCATCATTTCACAATTATCTTTTGCAAAGAGCGAATGAGCAATGATAGTATAATCTGCTGTTTCTTAGCAGTACCCTGTGTTCTCTCAACATATCTGTCTGGGGGTCAGCCGTATCATGAGCTACTATGGGGCTTGGCGTACCCGCTCGAGCCAGTCTCTGCTCGCTACCTGGTCCCACCACACACCCACTGCATTCCTCCTCCTGCAGCCAGAGGCACAGGCGAGGTGAGAAGAGATGCATCACCCCAGAACATCTTACTGGGATACTGCAACTGCAAATGAAGCCATGCCCATGTTGCTTATATCAGACAAATGGCTGTGCTTATCTCAGGGTGGGAACCGCTCTTTCTTCTTGGTTCCATTCTCCCTCCCCAAAGTGCACATTTGCAAGTTGCTATAGTGAAATCTAAAGATAGTAGAAGTAAGTAGTCATCTGTGCAGCCTTCCCTAAACCTTATGATATTCTCTATATCTGACGAAAGCAATCTCAGCAGCAGTCTTGACAGAAATAATACTTTTGATGAGTCAGTCATTGCTGCATTAAGAAGTTACCGTTATTTGAAAGGACAGTTCCATGTCAACACAACACATTCCAACGCATAAATAACATGTAGTGACCGGGCAATAGGAAGAGGCTCCTGACAAAAGAAGAAGTGAATTATCTGCACAGCTGTCCACGCATCAGGAAAGAGCGGCCTGATCACAGATTCACCACAGGAAGTCCAACAAAGAGAACAGGAAGTCAGCAGCAGCTCCAGGAAGTGACTTTTTGCAGCCTCGGCTCCATGAAGTCTGCAGCCTGAGGGGACGAGGGTGGGGCCGAGAGGGAGGGGGGAGAGAGCAGAGTGGAGGGAAACACACTGACAGCTGTCTCCAGGCCCCAGCTGTGTGTCATTTACACACTGGTGCTTATAAAGGCGCAGGCTGGCACCAGGGAGTGATGTGCCTGATAGGGTGGCGCCAGGCACTCGGCTCAAAATGACATTGGGTGCCACCACCAGCTTCCTCCCAGCCTACACACTGCATACAGGCACACAAATGACAGAGCGTGAAACATCTATTCGGTGCAAGTAAATGCAGCCACATGTGTCTGTTAAAGTCGTGATTTAAAGACAACATGAAGCAATGGGTGTTGGACTGGTTATCTTGACACACAACACAACAACGCTATTGGAGGACATATTCTGAGGACATTCCAAACACTGCTTTGAGTGGGGTGATTTTGAGAAAGATTAGCTTTGTTTTGGGTTTAATTAGAGTTAAACATTGTTAACCAGATACTATATTCCGCAAAGTACCTCCCTATTTACATCATTACTACTTCTATTTTATTTTGAAGTTGTTTAGTTAAAAGGGCTGTAGACAATTTTTTCATGTAGTGAAGTCAAATCTGTCTTGCCCCAGCTAGTCGGGTCAAAATGAGACTGATGTGAACGGTCTGCATCTAATTGTAGAGCGTTTTATTCTCTGTGAAGAAGCGTTGTTAGCATGCTAGTTGTTTGTAGCTTTACCATGAAACTTGCTAGATCCCCCTGCAAGTTGTAAAAAACACAAATAACTCTCTCTCTATATATATACATCAATACTTACAGAGGAATCAAAAAATATTGATACCATTCTGATCCATTTTATTTAGATTTTTGTAATACATTGTTCATATTTTAGGTTTTCTGAACATATATTTACCATTTATATTAGTTCAAGCAGAGGTTAAAAGAAAATATTGACGGGCAACGCAAAATTGTTCATAGTTGAGGAGTTCCAATGTTTTTTTGTACAAAACTCATTGGAATCGGTTTGGATCAATATTATGATTTTTGCCATAGTACTGTTTGATATTGGATCTAATAAAATCACTAGAGTAAAATGACTAGTTCTGTATTTAAGACAGCATCAAAATCAGAAAAAGGTTTTTTGCCATTGTCAATGAATAAAGTTTGCAAAAAAAAAAAAGTGTTAAGATGCAACATAAAAAAATGAATAATAATGATAGCAAAGTCTATAAAATCAAACAAGGCATGTGTACATTCAGAATTTACTAATAGAATACAAGTAAACTTGATCTCAGTATGTACACAAAGATATACAGACATAGTGCAAACAATGAACAGTGCACAAGTAGCATTGAATTGTTATTTAAGTGGCAGGTGTATCTTTATTCAAATACTCAAATCTCAACTGAGTCGGTTTTGCACATTGAGAAAAAGGGTTTGGTTTTTTGTTTGTTATGATTTTGCATCTGTTTTTTACAAGTGGCTGAAGGTCCATCCCTCTCTCATCCTCATATCAACAAACAATACAGCCAAGCTCCACATCATTTATTTACAACCACATCACATTATCAAACGCTGTGCTGGATTCATTATCCTCATCAACACTCCACGAAAGCTTGTTACATAGACGCGCACAGCTGGACACTTGAGAGAAACGGACTACTAACTCCTATATGATGTCACCGTTTCGGGTTTTGCCCATTTGACCACCTGTAGGCACAAAGGAGAACTGAATCATGTTTCCACAAAGCATCTAATTCCCCATTGCAGTGACCCAACAGCATGAGAGCAAACAGTGGTGCGGTGAGGACAAACAGATTAGTGGCTCCGGTGACAACATGCCCCCCCTGTCCTCCCCCTCACTCACACACCTGCGATCACACATATTCACCACTAAGCCCTTCATTTTACATGTAAATTGAGTGTGACTGCTTTGCCCCTGCACCTGGGCTGATGGCTCATCTACATAGAGAGAGAGCGTGAGGGGAGAAGGGGGAGACAGAGGGGAGAGCTGGAGGTGTTAATGGGCTAAAGGCCTGTAATTGCGGGGTATTTAGTTAAACTATTGTCATTGTGAGGCCCGAGGGACAACACATAAAGACTTGGATGAGACCTGTTAGACTTCACAAGTTGCTCAAACTGGAAGTTCCTTTTTATTCATGACATGACAGCTTTCCCACCAAAATATTTGCATTTTAATGTATATGAATGCAGGAGAATTTTGAAGACTGTTTCTCAAAGTTTTGACGTTACAGCATCATTATTGTTTAAACGTTATATTGGGAAATAATGCATCAATATGAGATGTTTTGATGAAATAATGCTTCATTCATGGTTTATGGGAATGCTTTGGGCTTAAATCCTTCTGGCATGAAGTACTTGGACATATACCTGTATTCATTGGTCGCAAGATCCCTGTTGATGCCAAGCTGTGTTTACTTCACATAAACCCACAAAGTCTTTCTTTAAATTCAAGAATGGCCCACCTATTAAATATCAGCCTTATTCAAGCAAAACGGGTAATAGCCATGAAATGGAAAGTGAAAGAAAGACCTCAGAGAGAACAGTGGATAAAGGAGCTGTCAACCATATTAGCATTTGAAAAAATAACTTTTATTGTAAAAGAAAAAAATGAAGAATTCACAGAAATTTGGCAAACTTTTGTGGACGTCATGAAATAACATATATATTTAAGTATGTCATGTGTATGTGACTTGCTCGTGAACATTGAGAGCGCAGATCATTTCCGTTTTAGTTATGCGCCTGCCCCATGTGTTTGTGTATGAGTAAAAAGCTGATCTGTTAATATTATTAACATTATTATTATTATTATTATTATTAATGATAATAATAATAATAATAATAATAATAATAATAATAATAATAATAATAATAATAATAATATGTATGTATGTAAGTATAATGGATGTCATGATGTCAAATTTTGCGATTATTGTGAAAGAAGACATTACGATTTAGCGGTTATTTAGCGGATTATTGTGATTGTAACTATACGCCGTGAGGTCTTGAATTTTCTTTGGTTCCCGTGATCTGGCGTGTTAATGTTCCTTGGGTTTATGACTGGCTTTGTGGGACGGAAATTTCAGAAGCGCAGAGTGGAGTTGAATGTGATAGAAACAGCCATTTGGGTCTATTTACTGGACTATAGCTTGAACTAAAAAGATTTGTTTTTACTTCTAGCGTTGTCACAATTGTTATTTTTTGGTTCTTGAGATTGTGTTGTAAACCTATATTATTGATTAACCGAATAATCTTGATGTCCCTGGTATGCAGGTATTTATGTGTGTGTGTGTGTGTGCGTTTGTGTGTGTGTGTGTGTGTGTGTGCGTTTGTGTGTGTGTGTGTGTGTGTGTGTGTGCGTTTGTGTGTGTGTGTGTGTGTGTGTGTGTGTGCGTTTGTGTGTGTGTGTGTGTGTGTGTATGTGCGTTGCAGGCAAGCATCTGGGTATAAACTATAAACCTCACTTTTATGAGCTTAGTACAGTTCATCTTATCTCATTTAAAGCACATATACTCTGCTGCAGCATATAAAATACAATTACTAAAATCTATGACTCTGTCTGGTTGCCACATTGGTGTGTGCATTTCCAGCGCACAGACAATGTTTTATGTTCTCTTTCTGCACCGTTGTAAAAAAAAAAATGCCAGCCAGCCTTGAAACCACATCTCAAAATCGTTGCCCTTTCAACTCCTTCCAGATTTCGAAGAGCGTAAGGAACAGACTGACGTGTGCACATGGATAAGAGTGAAACACATGTATCATCCACTGCTGCCGCTTTATCTGCTTCATCCTTCTGCTCAGATACGTGATAAAGTAGAAACCCATGTGTTCTGATATCAGGCGCTGTCGGGTCCTCCCAGCCAGGACTCAGTCAAGGTCTGCCACCTCACGAGAGCGAACTGTTGGTGTCCCAGAGCCAGCACGAGACTCCCAGTCACAACATGTGGCTTCAGTGAGTCCTCCTGCAGTCATAATTCAGCACAGATTTGAACAGCAATAGTTGATAATATTATACTTCTACTGAATGTGGTCATCCTCTGGCCTGGATCAGGGCCAGCCAACCTACAACATTTCTCTATATATGGGCATCAAAATGACTTCACTTCTTTGGAAGGTTTTGCTCTGGGATTCTTTGATTGCTTTTTTTGAATTATGCGCTTTACTTTTGTTTGAAGTGCACACGACAGTTAAAGACATTTCACAAAAACCTTTAACTTAATCATATCTAAGAATTTGATGACGTTTATCATTTTACTACCTTGTTGGACATGGGCAGCAGATGTGGCGAGCAAAGAGGTCATTCCATAACTATTACTTGGCAACCATGCTGTCGAAAAGGGCCAAAACACTCCTTTTTAAACTCCACTCCCAACGTCTCTTCTTCACCTTGCGTTCTCCGCGTTCCACGTTCCTTTCACTGCGAAGCACAAAAAGCCAGAGGGGCATTAGTCCACAAGAAAGAACACAGCTTTGGCTCCTTAAAGAAAGCAGTGGTTTAGCTCTTTCACTTCCACTGCATTGTTATGCTAAGGCCCAGCTTGGGAATAGAGGGCCAACCATTAGCATCTGAAGAAGAGCCAACATCTGAGGGAAACACATCTTTAAGGTCCCCAAAAGAAAGAAATCTCTCATTTTCTCATTCTCCAACACACACACACACACACGCACACACGCACGCACACACTTAGATTCAAAACCAAGTCTCCTCTGTGATTCTCGTCTCTCTTCTCTTACTTTCTTATGACTGTTAGAGGGATAACAAATGCTGTACGGAGTTTGGATGGGATTAGGAACTCTAAAGCTTGGTGAAACAATGCACACTGCTGCCATATTTGTTTCATGCTGAGTCAGCGGCTAAAGCGCTAATGAAGATAGCC